>NW_010972582.1:1396007-1481799 GCF_000737465.1 Haliaeetus leucocephalus | reverse complement strand
CCTGCGTTTCCCCCCCCCCCCCCCCCCCTTTTAAGAGATTAGATCTTCCCTCTCAAGTACTGTTTCTACTTACTGCCATTACTGGTTGCTTTACACATTGATAACCCAATCACATATGTAGGTGTTCTGCTGAAATTAAAAGAGAATGTGCACATCTCTAATGATAGAAATGGAACTATCTAGCTCAGCTACCATAACAGGTAGACATCTTCCCTTTAAACTTTTCACAGAAAGTAAATTATGGTTTAAACTGTACTTACTGCTAAAATGTTCTATCACACTCCAGTTAACTTCAAGATGAATTACAACCTGGTGATGCGTGCTTGCAGCCCAGAAAGCCAACCATATCCTGGGCTGCATCAAAAGAAGCATGACCAGCAGGTCAATGGAGCTGATTCTCCCCTTCTACTCCACTCTCATGAGACCCACCTGGAGTACTGCATCCAGCTCTGGGGACCCTAACACAAGAAGGAAATGGACCTCTTGGAGTGAGACCAGAGGAGGCCTGCAAAGACAGGCTGAGAGTTGAGGTTGTTCAGCTTGGAGAAGAGAATGCTCTGGGGAGATCTTATAGTGGCCTTTCAGTACCTAAAGGGGGCCTACAAGAAAGCTAGAGAGCGACTTTTTACAAGGCCGTGTAGTGATAGGATGCAGGTTAATAACTTTAAACTGAAAGAGGGTAGATTTAGATTAGATGTAAGGAATAAATTCTTTACTGTGAGGGTGGTGAGGCACTGGAACAGGTTGCCCAGAGAGGCTGTGGATGTCCCATCCCTGGAAGTGTTCAAGGCCAGGTTGGATGGGGCTTTGAGCAACCTGGTCTAGTGGAAGGTGTCCCTGCCCATGGCAGGGGGGTTGGAACTAGATGATCTTTAAGGTCGCTTCAAACCTAAACCATTCTATGATTCTATATAATTATAAAATATTGGGAGTCCTCCTGTGCGTTCCTATTAGGTTGCAGCCCATAAAAAATTCTCTAACCTGTGCAATTTTTTATTTGTTTCCATATCTAATTAAGCTTTTCAGGACACTGTAGATCCTCAGCTAGAAACAGTGTTTAAAATGCAGTCATATATGTTAATTATTTGAAGGCTTAGTTGCAGATATAGAGGAAAGGAACTGAACATGAAATATATACACACAGTATATATATTGCTGTCACTGTAAGTGAATGCCTTTGGCCTTGAGGCCAAGATTAATTAGTAAAAGCAGAGAAATGGTAAAAGCTCAAGAAATATTGCTAGTGAGGGGAAGTTTCTCTTGTGAAAAATTTTGTGATAATTAAAAAATATAGTTTTCATTGAGACTGTGCTTCAGAAGTTTTCCACAATTTCTGTCTGAAAACTAGTAGCTTGTTAGCTGTTAATTTTTTTTCTATAAGAACTTGAAGTTTGCATTTTACATAATCTCCAAATACTTGAGACTGGAAGGGACCTCTAGTTCAAACCCCCTGATCATAGGAGGGTCAACCAGAGCAGGTTGCTCAGGACCGTGTCCAGTTGTGTTTTGAATATCTCCAAAGATGGATAACTTGCCACATCTCTGAGCAAGCTGTTCCTGTGGGTTTTTTTTTTTCCAATCAATGTGTTTATTTTGAAGAAAGGGCCATCTTTCACTGGAAAAGATTTCACACATATCAATTTGTGTTAAAAACAAGTATTGTTATGTCAGATTTACAAATGTGTGAAAAGAGGTTTGGGATCTTGACCCCAAGAAGGAAAATCTACATTAGAGCCAAAAAGAGAAACCAGCTTTTTTTTGGTTTTAATATAATATACAAAATGAAAAAACAAAATTCTGCCTTTCTCCCCCACATCCCATTTTAAAAGGAAGGCTTCCTATATTAACATTTTTTTAAATAAGATTTTGACAAACTTCCACACTTTTGGGGGCAGAAGAAGAAGCTTTCTTATATTTAGCATTTTCCACTGCATAAGAATAATCATCAATGTCATCATTTGTTAAGCCTCTCCATCATGGATGATCCTTCCAAGAAACACATCAGAAAAAAATTAAATTATAGAAGACAGAAAAGTACAATAACCCATGAAGATATTCTGTTCAAAGGTCTTCTGTACTGAAACCCTTATAAAATCAGATATAAAATGGGGTAATTCTATGTTCCTCATACTACCTAACGGACAGTAGTATTTGGAGACACTAATTTGTAAGAGATACAAAGAAACTCTCAAACTTTAAAGAACATTCATGGTCTTAAGGATGCTGAGCAGGTGAAATTCATATCTAATATGTTCTGTCCTTGACATATAGTGTATAAGGAATGAAACGGACCAAAATTTGTTCATAACACTTAAAGCAAAGGACTTAATTAAATGTAGAATATGCATCTGAATCTGACCATATTTTGACCAAATCAATCAGAGACTAGACTGAAGATTTGTTGACAGTTAAAAAACCAGTGAATTCAGAATTTCATATGCTGTTGGGAAATACATGAGATTTAGTGTTTCTAAGTTGAAGGACAAAGCAGGTATTAACCCTTCCTCTTTCAAATGTTTTGCTCCAAGACTAGCGGTGGTTAGCTGTGGTTACTGTTGTACTACGTTGCCATTTAACTTAGAAATTAAAAAAGATCCACTTGTAGGAGTGGTAGTTCAACAAAAGACTCTCATCATAATAGAATAACTGCATGTTTTTTATCACAATGAGCTCAGGTATTTTTCATATAGACACTTCTTTTCATTTTATATCCAAATTTCTAAAACTTATGAGATGATGTCCTTTCTTTACAGAATAGTCCATGTTAAGTTGCAATTTCAAGAATTCTGAAGGTATTTTGCTATGTCCTCCAGAAACACAAAGTTTGAACATTGAATACCTTGACCTTTTTTGTTAATGATTCAGAAAAAGAGTAAAGGCATCTCTCTCATGCTTTCGAAATATATTTGCTTTGCAATGGAGCCAGGAATAGAAACATTCAGCCAAGAACACACACATTTTAGAAAGCTACAAATAAATAAAATGTTGCAGTTGCTTTTGTTGGTTATCTGTTGCAGTAGGTATGACAATTCTAGACATTTTTATGCCTCTTCAATTATATCTTGAAGCCTGTTTTCACCACAATTTCTTAGGTTTATTATGTCTTATTAATTATGTTTAGTTGTTTATTTCTTTCAAATATTTTCTTGTTATGTGGAAACATCTTGGAGAACATTTGAATATTCTAATTTTCAGCAAAATAAGAATTGATTTTTTTAGTTAAAACTCTTACTGCTATTGCATCCAGTAAATCTGCTAGGTGAAGAATAAGTAGTTTTCAAATAAGCATAACTAGGTAGCAAATACTAACATGTGAAATTTATCGTGACCATGGAGAATAAATTTAAATTCACTCCATGAATTTTCAAAGCCAACTATCATATTTACATAGACATCTTCTGTTAATGTTTCAAAGAATTAAGTAACTACATGTTACATAAAGAGTGTGAAGCTCTGTGATTCAGGCCAGAAGAATACCATACTGAAAAACAGATTCTTGAAAAATAGGGTTTTTTTCTCAGAGGCCATGTGACTATTCCCTTTGGTATGAGATATTATTTGTAATATTAGGAAGGATGTCCTCTTTTACATGATATAATTCAGCTATCAAGAATGACTCTGCACTGAAGAACTGAAATTTGTCTGGATTTTGACACATAGTGAGAGAGATTTGGAAAGCTTAAGCCATTTCTTGCTTCTAATTCTATCTATAGCCATTCAATATTCAATAAAAACAAATTATTACAGACCCAAGATAATAAAGGTATCTGAAGCCAGCACTTTAAAATTTCAGCTGTCTGTTCCTGACATTTTCAGGTGTTGGTCTGTTGAGATTTGCACCTCATTTCCAGGGGGGCACTAGTAATTCTTGTGCTCACCAAGCATCATGTAATGAAGTTGTTACATTTTATCTATCTGACATATATGGGCCCTTATAGAGAAGGTACAGTTTTTGCTATGCACTCTCTACAGTCCAAAAGTCTAATTGATATTCTGTAGCAACACAAATAATCTTTTCAGCTGCTAGGGAATTCAACAACAAAGGCTACTAAAAGTTAATTACTGCTGTAATGCAGGGCTTTCACCCATCTTTACCTCCACTTAAAACAAAAGGAAAAAGTGATTGAGGAAAATAAGTAGTGGTTTAATAAAAAGGATAAAATTATGCCACTTATTAGGATGTGACTGTTGTGGTTTAACCAGGCAGGCAGGTAAACACCACACAGCCACTCACTTACCACCCACACACGCAGTGGGATGAGAGAGAGCATTGGGGAAAAAAAAACCTTAAATTCATGGGTTGAGATGAAGACAGTTTAATAGGACAGAAAAGGAAGGGAAAATGATAATAATTAATAATAATAATAAATAGAATTAGAATATACAAAACAAGTGATGCATAAGGCAATTGCTCACCACCCCCTGACAGATGCCCAGCCAGTTCCTGAGCAGTGGCCCCTGGCCACAGCTTTCCCCCTTGTTTATATGCTGAGCATGATGTCATATGGTATGGAATATCCCTTTGGTCAGTTGGGGTCAGCTGTTTTGGCTGTGTCTCCTCCCAGCTTCTTGTGCCCCCCAGCCTACTCGCTGGTGGGTGATGTGAGAAGCTGAAAAGTCCTTGACTCTGTGTAAGCACTGCTCAGCAGTAATGAAAACATCCGTGTGTTATCAACAATCTTCTCATCCTAAATCCAAAACACAGCACTATACCGGCTAGTAGGAAGAAAATTAACTCTATCCCAGACGAAACCAGGACAATGACTGAATGGGGAAGAACTCAGGAAGCCTTTAATTTTATGTCCTGGTACTTAGAGAAAAGTGAGACATACCCGGCTTGTAAAGATTAGGAAATATAAATGGTTGGTGCAAAGAGATGACAAAGTGACAATATTTGATACTTTGCTGTATGGCAGATATCTACCTAATAATTGTACAAACACAGAGCACTTTCATCTGCCTTGCCCTTCCTTCCTCCCTTTTTTCAATTTTTTTTCAACATTTCTAGGTGCAGGTAATTCCCTTTTTATCTTTGTAGAGAAAGAATCAAAAGATCACTCCTCAGTTGTAGAACTTTTTGGAGACAGATTAACTGATAGATGGCCCTTATTTCTCACACACAGTGGTGCATAGATACAACATCCCTATAAAGCAATGCAATCCTATTAGTCCTGTGGTACCTTTATGTGAATGGTTTCCAAGTGCTGCCAATGAATTATTCTCACATTGCTCCATTGAAGCAGTAACATGAGAGAGGAAAATTTTGGTAAATAAGTTTACCAAGAACAATGTGTGGTAAACTGAGCTCATATGACTTGCCCAAGGGTACACAGAAAAACAGTGGCAAAGATGGAAAAAGCATTTGAATCTCCTTAACTCTCAGTCTTGCACTATTGGCACAAGATCTTTTTTCTCCACTGTAATTAGCGTTAATATAATTCATGCTATAATTTGACTGATTATAGCACCAGTCAATTAGTGTTAAGAGATGCTGCATTGTCCTCCTTCAAAATAATTTTGTTCAGAAAGGTAGGGCCCTGATTCCCCTGGGAATCTATGTGCCAAAGTAGTGAAGCAAGCTAGTGAGAAGCCAGTCATTAGTTAAAGTACTTGACCTTCTCATACAGATTCTTTTGCCTTGCTTTTATACTGTCTATATAAAAACCCAGGTTAACAGCTGGTAAATCAGTGTAGTAACAAAGGATTTGGTAAAGCTCCATGAATTTATCTCAGCTGGAAATTTCTTTTTTACTCTTGTGGTGGTGTTGTTTGTAATAATACACTTCAGACATCAGTAAAATAACAAAACTACCTCAGATATCTGTTTTTGTGAAAATAAAGAAACACAAGGCCATTTAAGTTTGCCTACGAGTTTAATGTCATAAATGCTTTGATTGACAAGTTGAACAAAAATGTTTTCCCTGATAAGGCATGTAAAGAATTTTAGCAAAGAAAAAAATTCTCCCTGTTTGCTGACAGCTGAGGCTGCCTTCATTATTAGTTAACAGAAATTTGATTTATAAAACAATGGGAGTTTCCTTATCTCATTGTATAGCAGATGGCAGAATGTCCAAATCAGAACTTCTCAGAGCTGAGAACTGTACTTGTTTTTCCTACATTTGAGTTCTTATTTTTGCCACTGAATCTTTTTTCTTTTTTTCCTCCACCACATCTGACAACATGGTACTGTACGTGTCTCTCATGCACATTGGAATCATCACACAGTTTATCTCACCAGTCGAAACAAATTCCTACACATCTGACCATAATTGACTGCAGTGTTCTCTCTTCTGTACACTTGCAAATGAAATGAATGTACTGTTCTGAAATCAAATTACAGGAATTCAAATTCTCAGCATGATGTTCTGCTTCACTCAAGTCTTAAGTTCAAAGTGTAAGTATCTTGTTATTTCAGAGGGAGAGACATGTTATGTAGCTCCACTATTTAGGTGAAACCAAATTACTTTGCAGCTTTCAGGTAATTGTCTGAGCCTTATGCAACTGTGAATCTTTCAAATTGTGTTGAAGTGGAGGAGAAGGAGGTAATAAAGAATCTCTCTTAAGCAAAAATATCAAAGATAAAAATTGTATTAAGTTTATCCAGTCCTGGTCCACATCTCCCACATGCTCTAAGTTTCTCTTGAGTTCATTAATTGCCTGGTAAGCATAGGCAAACATTGATATCAGGGTTAACATCGGGATACCTAAAAGTTAACACAAGTTCATGAAAAGTCCAATGATTTTTATCCTTCACAGCTCTGTCTTATCGACCCTACTGTCCTAACCAAAGAGATAGAGAAGAAATCTAGGTGCACAAAAACTGTAAGACACAGCTGAATGGATATCTACTTCCTTTTGATACTTAAGTGATTCAGGTGGAATGAGGATAAAATTAGAAAAAGGGGAGATGAAGCAAGGATTGGAAGAATAAGGCTTCAAAATCCCAAGGTTAGGACAAGTACAGACCCAAAACCTTCTGGAAGAAAATGCTTTCATTCACCTCTCCACATATTATGGGGTTTAACATATCTACAAATGTGTGCTTATACCAAACTTCTCAAAGAATAAACCCAAAGTCCAGTTCAGCTTTAACATAGACAGCTATACTATCTGAGCAAATGCATTCAGAGAAGAGCAGGCTGGTGGTGCCACTGATGGGCTGGAGCTACAACTGTGTCATCACATTGTTATTTTAATTCCTAAGTATTTCTAGGAGTAATGAAGGCTCTAGGCCCTGTGATGTTATGAAATTAATAACTGTGGTTCCAGTACATTTACATTTAGTTTAAAACTAAACACATGACAAATGTAATGAGTTTAAAAAAGCATAGCAAGAGGACAGGGGAAAGTGACATTTGAGAAAGATAATTTTGTAGGCAATGTAGTGGGTCTTCTTCACTAAATCACCTGCAAGTTTTAAGATTTTTGTGTTGTTGTTAGCTAAATAAAAGCAAAACAGTATATAAATAACCATTTGTCCCTGGCTTCTGCACTCAATGTTTAAGTGCTAGGTGTTATGGAAGAAGTGGTTCTCGGAGAAGGAAATCATCCAACAAAGAAGTGACTACTGTATTTTTCTTGTTTACTTTTAAGAACTTCTGGTTTTATCTGTAGACCTGCACTCAGGAAACTTTGTTTGATAACATTGTTTGAGCTCTGTCTCTAAGGAAATCGTCACCACAGTCATTTGCTAAAGGGTTAATGGAGGGAATGATTCCTACACCCAGAACCTACAGAATACTCCAAGTAGTTGTGATCTTATTTTCTGTTCATGTAACCTTCTGCAATCCGTAACATTTTGATATTTGAAGCTGTTAGACTTTTTTGCAGGTGGGCTTGGAAGAGCGCTAATTGGAGTCCAGTATTAGCTGGAAGTCATAGAAGGAACAATTCTCTAGATTACTAATTCTGATGTTAATGGCCCAGATGTTAGTGGTAGCTGCCAGCTGGGAATACAATGGCCAAGAGCTTTGCATATGTAGTCTAATGCTGATGAGTAAATCATTTGACCACAGCTAGCATTCTTGGCCTGTGTGACTTTTATGCCTTGTAACCTCATTACTTCAGTCTATATCTTAGTGGAGAAATTATGTGAACTGATTTAAAAAAATTGATGCTTTTTAGCTTTTCTACTATTCTGTGATTTTCACAAATCACCATTTTACAGTATGTCACTCAGGATCTTAAATTAAAAAAAAAATAAAAAAATCACTGTACATAGATACCAGCATACCTGTGCAATCCTACTGTCTTGTATGCAAAAGAAAAATCTCCTAAGTTTGTGTATTTTTTGTCACTGTGTCTAATAAAATTATGTATTTATCACCTGAAAACCACAGGAAAACTACTTTTTAATTTTCAGGCAGTATTCTTTGAGGCTGATATTTCCAGGTTACATAGAAGGAATTATAGCTGATATATTATGTAATTTCAGTTACATATGTGAAGCTTAGCACCTTCTGCAATGTTTTTGAATACACAGAACTCCTTGTAAAAGTAATAGGGGACAAGAGTGCTTGACACTTTCTAGGTATTCAGTGGCTTACATAAATGCACACTTATACATGGCAATGGGTTTCACATTGGGTCCTTAAGAATTGTTTTCAATATATTCCATTTAGGCTTTTTCACATATATTAGATTTTTGTCAAATAATATAATTCATGAAGCAAAATGCACACATGGAGAATCAGTTATAGAAATTATGACAAAATAGGAAGACAATCTTATACTTCAGAGAGCCTCCATTTTAATTTAGGTAGTATTATTAGATACAGGTAGTCATGTGATCAAAAGCAAAACATATGATTATAGACAATAAAAGAAAGGCCAAAAACAATAATCGAGAGGAAGAGGTGTAATGTAGACAAGCTACCATAAACTTCTAAGAACTTTGAAAGGGCAATATTTCTTTCCTAACAGTTTCAGTAGAACCTATGGCAGCATGCAGATATTGAATTAAACTGCAGATTATACTTACAAGTGTTAAGATTAACGTTATGCTTCAGACTTAGATGTACAATGTAGATGGTACATCATAATCACTATTTCTTTGTACAACGCAGTACACTGTAACTCATCAGATGAAGCATAATATGGATTCTGATTTATGATTATTTAAAAGTCTAAAAACAAAACAAAAAAAGGAACTAACACTGTCTTAAACTTTGGTAGCAAACCAAAATGAAGGTAACTCAAATTAAAAAATATAGCATGACTAATGCTATGATTCTCTGTATTTAGAAGAATAACCAATGAAAACACTGCATATCATCATATAATTACTCACATTCTTCTTGAGAAGTTGTCATGTTTTAACCCAGGTGGGCAGCTTAGCTCCACACAGCTGCTTGCTCACTCCTCCACAGCAGGATGGGGAGAGAGTTGGGAGGGTAAAAGTGAGAAAACTCATGTGTTGAGATAAATACAGTTTATCAGGTAAAGCAAAAGCTGCACACACAAGCAGAACAAAACAAGGGATTAATTCACCACTTCCCATCAGCAGGCAGGTGTTCAGCTATCTCCAGGAAAGCAGGGCTCCATCACGTGTAACAGTTGCTTGGGAATACAAAGGCCATCACTCTGGATGTCCCCTCTTCCTTCTTCCCCCAGCTTTTATTGCTGAGCATGTCATATTGTATGGAATATCCCTGTTGTGGTTTACCCCCAGCCAGCAACTAAGCACTACGCAGCCACTCACTCCCTTCCCCCCCAACCAGTGGGATGGGAGAGAGAATCAGGAAAAAAAAAAGTAAAACTCATGGGTTGAGATAAAAACAGTTTAACAGAACAGAAAGGAAGAAAATAATAATGATAATAGTAACAATAACAAGATGACAATAATAATAATAATAATAATAAAAGAATTGGAATATACAAAACAACTGATGCACAATGCAATCGCGCACCACTCGCCAACTGATGCCCAGTTAGTTCCCAAGCAGTGATCCCTCCGAGGCCAACTCCCCCCCAGTTTATATACTAGACATGACATCACATGGTATGGAATACCCTTTGGCCAGTTTGGGTCAGCTATCCTGCCTGTGTCCCCTCCCAACTTCTTGTGCCCCTCCAGCCTTGTTGATGTCTGGGCATAAGAAGCTGAGAAATCCTTGACTTAGTCTAAACACTCTTTAGCAACAACTGAAAACATCAGTGTGTTATCAACATCCTTCTCATACTGAATCCAAAACATAACACTATACTAGCTACTAGAAAGAAAATTAACTCTCTCTCGGCTGAAACCAGGACAGTACCTTTGGTCAGTTGGGGTCAGCTGTCCCAGCTGTGTCCCCTCCCAGTTTCTTGTGCACCCCCAGGCTCCTCACTGGTGGGGCAGGGGGAGAAGCAGAAAAGACCTTGATGCTCTGAGCACTGCTCAGCAATAACAAAAACATCCCTCTGTTATTAACACTGTTTTTATCTCAAATCCAAAATGTAGCCCCATATAAGCTACTACGAATAAAATTATTTCTATCCCAGACAAAACCAGTACAGAATTCTACACCCAATAGTCTACAACTATTTTAATACACTTGCATTTCAACTTTGCCTGCAAGTAGCCAGTGTTGAATCCAGATCTATATTGGCATTACGTGAGATACTGAATAAATAAACCCATTCTATGTATAAGAGAAATAATAAGCACAAAACTCCAATTTCAGGTCTGCTTTCCACATTGTATTCTGTGGTAACAACTTCTCTGTGACACCTAGCTTAGATATATAGGAAAGAGATACTATGTACTGTGGCTTATCTTGAGAGACTCATGTTAGCTAGACGGGCTGTCTATGGTGCTTAGCCAGCTAGCTCTTTCCAAATAGATTTTACAACCTACAAATACTCAGAAGCAAAGATCTACCTGCTTTCTCTACAAAATATTAGTTCTCTTGTCCGCTTGGCAACTTCTGTTTTTCATGCTACTTCTAAGAACTTTTCAGACCACTTTGCCTTTCTTTAAGATTTGATCAAAGCTGACCAATAGCTTAGTTAAAACATAGAAGAGGAAGCAAGAAAGGACTCGACAGACACAAAGCTTGTCTTCTTATGAAATCAAACCAAAAATATGTGAAAAATTGTTTCGATTGTTGTTCTCATACTCCTTTAAAGATTGTCTAAAAATGGTCATTCTGCCAGCTTGAATGTTGCATATCTCAACAGAATAATGACGGTTTGCATGGAGTTTACCTCATTCAATAGAATTTGAGCCACATGTACTATGGCATGATGTAATGGACCTTTCTATTTGCCACTTTACCTTGGTACTAAGGCTGCAGTGCGTAACTTCATGTAAGAGAAACCACACCTGAAGTCACAGTGGTCAAAACTAAGAGTTTGGGATTTAGGATCATCTGTAGCTAGAACCAGTAGACTTGAAGCCTATGAAACACCCCTGCTCACTCCAGAAGAATATTTAGTATATTGTAATGAGCTATAGCATGCTGAGTGAACAGGAAAATCTGAATATATGAGTAATATGCTGAACAGATGTTGAAAGAGAGGGTTGCCCTGTAACTAATGTGTTTCGGGGGGGGGGGGGGGAATAAGAATTGCAATCACATTTAAACAGCTGGTCTCAGCTTATAAAAGGGAGAAATAAGTAACAAAATGCCATGTTGCACCTCTTCAACTTAGCACCCTGCAGGAACCAAAGTTAGCCTTTGAGATCTCTCCATGTCTAGGAAGTAAACCTCTTCAGATTGAGAACATCATACACTAAGACGACAGAAGGAATCCCTATAAGCTACCTCATAAGAAACACTGAGGAAAGATTAAGCTTTAACTGCATTCCACAAAAGCATTACCAGCATTTGGTTAAAAGTTAGCTGAAATTCCACCTCTACATTTCTTCCATCATAGCTGTAGATGCTGTCTACATGTAAACCTTTCTTTAGAAAGTGAATTTCTGAAAGAGATGTTTCTGCTTTTCTTTCTCCCTTTAATCAAGTGCTCATAGAAAATGCTCCTGGGATAGATGTGACTTCAACTCAGGCTTTTTTCCAATCTTAGACATTTGAGTTTATGAGGTTTTGACAAAAGTCATGAAATTACAGTAGTCAACAAATTGGCATTTACTAGAGCTGATCTGTGGTCTGCCCAGTCATTAAAAACAGAAAACCAAGTCATCTAATCTCCCAGAAAACAATTCTAAATAGTCAGCTATTGAATCACACTCTGCTCCCGCATGGCTTTTCTTCAAACGCAGATGTTATCGCCATTTTCTTTCCATACCTTACTTCCTGGCAACATTATACTACTGAACTCCTTAATGGTTGAAAGACTGCCAACCTTGCAAGTAGTAAAGAATTCTACAGGATATGTCACCACACATTAGACCTATCTTCTGCAAAGCCTAAAACAAAGTAACTGCTTTCTGCTTATTCTTTCTCTGATTAAATATTTTGAGCGCATTGACTCTGAAAAGGCTAGAAAAGAAGGGGAACACACTAGAAAAAGAATTTCACGCACAACTATTAAGATCCATTTGTAGTGTGATCTAACCTTGTATATCATTAGTTTTGTCCCTCACTGTCTTTGGTGTAGTGTCAATTTTTTATCTGTCTTAGCAAGGCTGAGACATGTATGCCATTCAAAAATGAAATGAAATAAAGCACAGCCTATACCAGCTTTGGCTGAAATTGACCTACCAGATAACTCAGCCTGTGAAATAAAATGGAGGGCAGAATGAGAACTCACATTCCTCTAAGAAACAGAACAGTGATTTGACACTCCACTTATGGACAAAACCTTTATTTTACCAACTATATTGTGAACTGTGCTTGGAGGTCAGAGGGCAGCACTAAGCTCTAACTGTAAAAGGATAAGGGACAGATTCTAACCTTAACTTTTAAAGTCCATGCTTTTGTCAGTTTATATCACAACCTTAACATTGCATCAGCTTAGTTTAAAAATAAATACGAGTTAGTATGAAATGAGGAATGACTGTCTAGCCTAATAGTTTGCCTGAGTCACAGTCTTGTCAATTCCTTTCAGCACTACTGGCTCCATGAAGAAGAGGCATGATATTCTTTGCCTCTCCATAATCTAGCTGTATATTTCATTGAAAAAGAAAACCTTTGAGGTAGAACATTTTCAGATTTAAAATAAGAGGAAAGAGTTATTTCAAATTCAAATCCACTTACATTTATGCAGTAATTTTCTTTGTCTTTAGTTTCTGTTATCACAACTGCTTTTCATTTGTCTACTGCTGAGTATTATTCCTGAATTAAAGAGATTTAAATAAAAGGAACTCTTAAGAAAATATTTGCTCTTTCCCTCTCCTAGGGAGTGACTTCTAACAAACATATAATTCTGTTGGTGGTAGTTAGTAAAGCAGAAGTGGATAAGAATAATTTTTCTAATCACATTTTTTTTTTTTAAGTAAAGATTGAAACCCAATACATTAAAAAAAATAAATCTCCGTATCAGTTTGAACTATGTCACTTTTACAAGGTTTGGGAAAGGGTTGGGAATTCAGTTTGCTTTTCATGATGTATATTCCCTTATGTGTCTTAACTTACACCATTAAACAAATTGCTTCAGCCTGTAATGTTTCAACTGTAGACTTAGCTTCAGCTTTCTTATGCATGCAGAAAAATTGTTGCCTTGGAATTGAAACCTTACCCTGAAGACATATTGCAGTTGAAACTGGAGAATTCTGTGGAAAGGTTAAGTAACGGGTAACAGTAACTTCAATAACAAGGGTCACAAGCAGTAGTGAAACACTACAGGCACTGAAGCAGCCTGGATTTCTATAGATTTGAGTCTTTTACCACTTAGCCTTCCTCTTCCTCTTTATTTTTAAGGGCAATATAGAAGGCATTTGTTCTGAGAATAGTTTATAACTACTGACCAACTCATGGCTGCCAAGGTGAATATTTTCCAGAGAAGTTTTTCTGCCTGTACTTCAGTAAGAAGACAAGTTTTGATTCTTGCATCAGCCCAGCTGATAGAGCTTTTGAAATAATTTAATTAGCTTTGTCATTTCTTTTCCATTTTCAAATTTCATTGAAATTGATTACTATGCTCAGAGGTGGATAGAGAGGAAAGGGCTCACATAGACAATGAATAGAGAGTTTTCTTAAGAAACTGGACTTCTAATGTTCAACAACTCTTGCTCAGCCCATGTTCAGCTGCTTTTTTGCAACAGATGTTATTACGTTATGTGCATATCAACTTACCACTTTAGAAAGTCTTGCATTTTAAGTACTGGAGAAAAGCTTTGACCTAAAAGCAAACTCCCTGTTCTTCCATGAGATTTAATGAAGTACCTATCCAGAATAAAGCTTGTATTACAATTATAAGCTGTAAGGCAGTATGGTACAGAAGAGGGGTCAGCCATCTATCTACCATAGTGCATTTGTTCTCAGGTTTGAGAAACAAAAAGACAGTGAAGGAGATCAGGGCTGGACTAGCAACATAAGTTTTCAATTTTGTGTCAGGACAGCCCTGGTCAAGATCTGAAAACTGTGCTGAGAGATCACTTCTCTTTGTGTTACACTTTTCAAAGACAAATGTAATCCCACTTTTCTAGAATAATGCCTGATAAAGGTTATTGCTGAGGTTTACAAGTGCTTTTGAGTTGATGATCGTGTCATGACTTCATAACCTTTTTGTGTGTCTAGAATGAAGTAAAACTGGAAAAGCATTAAGTTAGTTTTCTGTGTAATATTCTATAATATTTAAGAGCATTTCATTGTGCCCAGACCTGAGCAGAAGTACAAAAGGTTGATAGAGATTATGTTCCCCTAGGAGAATACTTGTAAGCAGTATTTCTGAACAATCCAGCCATTCTGGTGAGCCAAAAACTACTTTGGGATATTCAGCAGCTTTCATAATTCAGAGTGAAAGTGGCCACTTGCTCAGTAGGAACTCTCTGAGTGTTCATGTATATGTGTATGAAATATACGTGTACATATAAATACACACATACAGACATATTTAAACACAATGTTTTCAGACATACACATTCACATAGATGCTATACACTAATTTATTTTAGAATGACAGAAAATTATCAGTGCGCATTAAATGTGCAATTTACCCACAGTTGTGAAACACTGAACAATTTGCCTACATATAATTTACTTTGTTTATAGACTCTTTTTGTGATGATTAAGAAAGTGTTCCTTTGCTTTCTTAATAAGCGTTTCACAAGCACATTTGGTTTAAACTGTGATTCACACAAACAAAACTATGCTGAAAACATTCACGATTATTCAGGCAAATCCAAATGAAGTAGAAGAAAACTCTGCAGGGTTTACTACAGGTCATGAGGTGACTGCATGGGTGAGGCAGTCAAGACTAGGATTTTCTTAAAATATAATTTTGATTTAGCTATTGCCTTATGGTAAACAAGGAAGGAAAGACCTAAGAGAGAGATCCGAGAACAAGAAAGTGGTCAGGCTAGAAAGCAAATATTGACAAAGAAAGTAAGAGATTACTTTCCAGGTAGCTGCATGTAGCAAATCTTAGTTATTTTGAGGAAAATATGAAAAACATGAGTGTCATTTAGTTGCACTAACTACATAGGTAGCCACAGATACTTCTTTTGGAGAGCATCTTAAGAGGTTCCCTCTCTATCTGGATGAAAAGATCTGGGAAAAAAAACCCTGATCTCTCACTGTTCTTAACAGCCAGAGAATAGCAACATTTAGTAGGATCTCTAGGAGGAAAAATGACTTTGGGGTATTTCCTTGCATGATATTCCTAATACCTATTTAAGACTTCCAATTTAAAAGAGATTTGCTTTTTTTAACCATCAAATGTGTTTTATTTGTAAACATTTCCCTAGTTCCTTTTCAAATCAATTTCAGTTAATTCTTGCACACTTACATTATTAGTGTAATTACATCTAATTGCCTGTTTTAGTATAATACTTCTCCTTGCATAATTAGAATGTAATTATGACTCTAGTATATGATGTATAATCACATCATTACATTTGTGATGATGTCAAAAAAATTCCAAGAAACTCAAAATTTGTTACACTTTAGTTATGTGTTTTGTGTGACACTGCAGTAAGGGCTGTCCTGAGTCCTCTTAAATAACCAGGTTATCAGTATAATTTCTATGCAGGATACTATGCAGATGATTTATGTCTTCCCCAAAGGTGAGGTGGTAAAGCATAATTAAAGTTTCCAGACAAATGTATACAGAAAAAATCAACATAAATTTGACTACAAGCAATGATGGAAAACCAGATGATATGCACAGAAGCATCTAATTGCAAGTTTCAAAATATAGTATGTTAGTAAATTCCAATGAAATTTTTGTTTATATCACACATTACAGTTCTACATTCAGCCTTGAACAAGAAATGGAGAAAAATGTTAAATAAGATAATAGTGTGGTGACTTAGATTCTACCCGATTCCTTAATCCTTTGCAAAAGAGAGCCGAATATATCCCTAAGTGTTATATAATAGTGATATATTATAGAAGAAAAAATCCTGTACATCAGACAACCTCTGAATAGATATAGTCATGAATGAGTTGGCAACTGGCAAATACATACCACAGGTCAGGCTAACTCTGTGGAGGGAAGTCAATTTCTCTAGCCCACCAATCTTTCCAGGTAATTAAAAAGAGGATATATACAGGAGTGAGTCCATTGATGACAGAGTTTTGAGATCTGTCCCACTGGACTGTTGAGTAGCTTACACCTTCCTTATTTGTGAAAGATGTTGTTTCACAGTAGTGGATGAAGTTGCTTTGGTTTAAAAATATCCATTCAGGAATAGGAGGTGTGGATGAAGGAAGAAACATGGGCTAGTATACTTGCCACACACCTCTAGAAACCCTATTTCAGGCCCTAATTCTGAAGTAAAATGAAACAATGTCTGTAAAACCAGATGGTCAGTGCACATGTTCAAGTAGTCGGGACAGTCGGGATGCAGAATTTCTCCTCAGCAGCCTGTTGAAGATGGATCCCTAAGTATTCTTTGTGTTCCTGAAAATCTCTCATCTTAACATTTAACAGTATTAAATCCAGCTGGTAACTACTTACCAGTGCCTTCCCTCAGAAGGCAATACTGAAGCCAATACTGTTTAACATCCCTATTAACAATCTGGATGACCGGATGGAATTCACCTCTGGCAAATTCGCAGGTGATAGCAGACTGGGAGGGAGGCTGACACCCTAGAGGGTAGGGCTGGCATTCTGGAGAGATGAGGGAACAGAAACCTCATGAAGTTAAAAAAAGACAATCACAAAGTCCTGCGCCTGTCCTAAATGCAACATTCAGATAACTAGCTGAAATTTATGACTCTTGTTTTTTGATTAGTTGGACTAGGTAATATACAGCAGCTCCTGTCTCACATAATATGTACACCTAGGGTGTTATTTCACACCCTCAAGGAAAGTTCAGAGAAGTATTTTTATTCCTCCACAATCCTTTCTAAATTGTTAAAGGTTGTATACATTTCAGACCAGTCCTAAGGGTCAAATGAGAATTGATAAAACCAGTAGACTGCTGACCAGTATTCATTGCATGTCAAAATTAGGTCTTTCAGTTTGAGGAAATACAGAGACATCTGCCCTCATACATCAACCCTCTGCTTTGAGAATGTTGATCTATGTTTCTTCCCATATGACTCATTCTAGATAAACGTGGGAAAAGAATATGCAGGTGAACAACAAAGTGGAATACTGTTAATTATAGGTGAAGCTGATAGCAACACTTATAATTAAAACTGATTTCCCATTACAAACTCTTGTATTAGGTTGCTTATATCTTTGTCAAGTTTTGATCATATGTGTTGAAATTTGTTGTGGCAGGTGTTTGCCTCAGGCTTATTTTTTTCCTCTTTTTTTAAAGTTCTATGATGGGCCAGTTGTTTCCAAATACAGGACTAGGGAGATTATGTCAGAATAAGTCTCACAAGTCTATAGTTAGGAAACTCTACCACCTTTTTTTGTGGAATGTACTTGATAGAACTGTAAAGGATGAACCATCCAGTTATCTTAAAGCTTTGCCTAAATTTGGATAACTCTTAGGTCCCTAAAATTTTCAGTCTGCATGTTCATATAAATGACTGCTATACCTAGGCAGCCAAAGTCTCCGAGAGGTCTTTCTGGGCTGAATCTGCAACATCTTTTTACAATTCCCATGACCCAATATCCCAAGCAGTCTCTGCATTTTACATGTTCTAATCTGTGCCAAGCTGATGGAATATTCAGGTGTGTTCAACTGGTATTAGACAACTTAGAGGTTTATGTCAAAATCAGACTCAAAGTTTCAGCTCTTGAAATCAATACAATCAAAATATATGAAGTTCTACAAGCTTCATTCAACTGCTCCAGAAAGATGTTTTGGTTTGGCCCCAGGTGTACCCATCTCTGCTTAATTTCTTTTAATTGTGTTTTGAAATAAAGCATTTCTGGAGATCTGAAATGCAGAGAGGAATCTATAATTTCAGTGCAAATGTGCCCTAGTCCTTAAAGATCTGGCAGATACCTGGCATTTCTGGCATCTTAACAGCTCTGACTTTCCTGATAGATGGAGCATTGCACAAAATACCAAACTTGAAAAATTATGTGATTTCCAGGGAAATGTTTCTCCAGGAATATTTTATGCAGACTTCCGAACAATGGATCCATTGTAAGGTCTACGAATTCTCTTGGATTTTGTATTTCATATAGTGAGTCACAAAGTTGCCTCTCTTTTCAGCTGGACCTTTTCCAGAGCTAAAGTATCTCAAAGTACTTTTTCCTGTGCCCTCTAAGTCTATTTATATGGTGTCTTGCTGCATTCTCACAGCTTGTAGCTTTTCATTGCTCTTTTCAAATGACACCTCAAGTTTTACCATTTGAGTGGGGGGACGGAAAAACTTGACCTTTGGCTTTAGTGCATAGTGTACAGCTGGAAAAGCATTCAAAAGAACCTCCTCTACCTTTTGGGGTCTACATGTTTCTTTTGATTTATTGAACTATTGTGACAATGTAATGAATTTCAGTCCAAGAAATGCCACAGCCATCAGCACGGTCATCTGAGACTCCTACAATGGATGAGCAGTTTTGTTGGGTCTCCCATTATTGTATGAGCTTCTCAGGCAGAAAATGATGAAAATTATGAGACTGTTGCTTCCAGAGTCATGGTAAGTTGTGGTGAAAGCTGCAATTATTTCTTTTAATAAGAGAAAAAAAAAATTGAAACTTAAAAAAACCAACCACCTTGGTTGTGAAAAGCATCTGATAGTAATTTAAATTTTACCATTTGATGATCATTATGAGCACATTCACTTTAAGATTTTCTTTCAACTCTTCATGTAGTCCTTTTACCCTTCCTAACTGACCTGTAACTATGGAATATTTCATCTTTATTCTAAACATTTTTTTAAATACTGGATACAATTTTTTTTTAACCCTCCTCTCCAATCTTCTGAAAGGCATGCAAACTCCTTTTTTTCCTAGCAGTGTAGTCTGAAGGATGGTACAGATGCAATAGCAACTGGATACAAAGAAATCCTGAATAAACTTTCATCACCATTGTTTCCACTCAGCCCTGAATGGGATTGGTCAGTACTGAGATATTAACACTTTTCACTGAAGGAAGATCTAATTGGGATCATGTAAAGTTGGTGTAGTGACATGAAAGAAGGGTTTAATGGCTTATTTTTGGGAATTTTCCATTGTGTGTGGTTGTGCAAGCTTGTACCAGAATTAATGCAATTTTTATGTCTTTTTTCTGGGGAGCAGATTTTTCTTTTGTCTTAAATATTTAGTATGAGTCTAGCCTGTTCTGTCTCTTCAGGAGTGTGCCTATCACAACCGCTTGTTACTTTGCTTATTCAGGAAATTCATTACCACAGACTGACAGATCTGAATGGTTGGCCTAAATGGTTTGTTATAGTCTCATTTTAAAGGGGAGTCCTACTTCTTAATCCTGACAGCAGTACTGAAGGATGAAATGGAATTCTTCATCTCCATCAGCCAGTCTGAACAAACACAACTATAGAGCTCCTTAATGCGTAATCTTGCTGGATTGCCAGTGTTAAACTCTGACCTTTGAGAGCCAGGTCGCAGATGTTTTACTTATATTTAATCTTCACTAAAACCAAGGCTCACAGATTATTTGATACTTCTTCATATATTGTCATCAAAAGGGATCAGTTGCTCCCTTTCTTCCCCTTCTCACTTTTGGTAAAGAAAAGCTAACCTATTCTGTTGTTTATGTATCAAGTAATTCCAAAGACTCTTCTCTTCCTTTTGTTATACCTAGCACTGCCTCTCAAGGAATTACCAATGCATTTTGTCTGCTTAGCCTGCTTGTCTTTTCCTTTTGATTTGCATTTTGAGTAAAATCTCTACAAGACTTTACTTGGATATTTCCCTATGGATTACTTTTAATGTAAGAGATCCTCAATTCCAAATTCATTAGCTATTCATTCACTGACCATAATGAATTAATTTGGTAAAAATCTGACTGTCATTTTGACTTACATAAGAGAGTCACTATAACTCATCTTGGTTAAACATTCATTAATTTGCAGACACAGTATGCTGCTACATTTTACACAAAGTGAATCTGTAATGCTTTTCTGATCTTCAGTTCACAGCATAGGTATATTATCTTTCAGACTAATTTTGAAGACACTAGCTATTAACCTTTAATCTGGTATTTTTAGAATGCAATTGGCTATCAATATATTTCTATTCTTTCTCATCAGAATCACAAATGGTTAACTTAACGTATTCCAGTCAAAAGCTGGCACAGCCTCAACTCCTGCCTCTGAGATTCAGTTTTACTTTTGTAATTCTGTTAAACCTCTGGAAGAGTAGTGAATAAGCTTTGGGGACTGTTAATATGTTAGCATTATGAATGAAGGAATTACTATAAAAGGGAAGAAAATCTCACCACCTAAATAAACTAACCAAAAGAAGTTAAATCCAGGAGTATGACAGAATATTTCTTTCTGACATGGATGAAGAACTTAGGTTTTGCAGTGGACTTTCTAGTTCTTTAACATCTTTTATCTTTTTCTTTTTTTTTTTTTTAATTGCAAGTTCTCTGTTTCCAGGGTTTCATTGGTGGCAGACATGATAAGAGTTCTGAATGACACATGATCACAGTATCCTACTATCAAAAGTGTTATATTTTTCATATAAGTTCCCCTGAGAGTCCAGGATTTGTGCTGCAAGTGCCATACTCCTTAGTGCTCTTTAGTACCTTATATGAATTACAGGTTGTCTTTGTAATCAAGTTTCTCCTTGCCAGTCACGCTCCGTCCTGACAGAAGAAATACTACAAGCTGATTAAATGCACATTTCCCTGTACATTGGGGTTCTTTCTAGGTCAGTTCAAATAAAGAAAGAGCTTTTCCAACTTGGTTATCTTGTTGAAAAGTGATGTCTGAACATTACCAAGGCTAAGGGGATAAAAGGTGTTGTAGAGAAGCTCCTTTCTAACTCCATAGAGAGAATCTCTCACAGTGGTATATAAAACAGTCTCTGTTTTCTAAACAGAGCTTAAGTTGCCACAGACACCTGGAAGCACTTCTGTAATTAATAGCAACTCAGGCTTCATGAGAAATACTGTTCGTGAGAGAAAACAATGGAAACTATTAAATGAGGCAACAATTACTTAACCAAAAGATCAAGTAAATAACTTTTCTCTGGCAGAGATAATAATTTATCAGGAGATTTACATGAGCAGATGGGAATGGGAAAAGCGTGCCATAATATGGGACTGTAAAATGAAAACTCTCTCTCTTCAGTGGTAATGAGCCTTTTGTGGCACATTACTAAAAAGCAATCTATGCTTGAATGAAAGAAGCATGTCAGAGAGAAAGAAACAGTATTCAGTGAGGTATGAGAGGGAATGCATTTTCAGAAACAAAGTCAGATAACCTGTGAGAGTAACCTTTCTCTTAGAGAAATACAATTCCTCTGCTGAGTGAAGTTTATTTCAAGTAAAGAGCATAACAATGGGTTTCTAAACTCAGATATGATTGCATATCCCAAGACATGCACAGATAGGTCCAAAACTGTTGGAAATACATACATACAAATTATTCATCCCTCTCCACAGACCCCAAAGCAACAGTTAGGGAGAAAACAGTGATATCTTTCTATCCTCTCTGTCGCCCATATTAGGAAAACTATTATGATATCTAACACCAAAAAAAGATAGAAAAAAATGTTGCCCAAGATGGCAAGTCCTTGGAACAGCTAGAAATTGAGACCATGTCTCTCTTGACCACAGAATCATCCTTATTTATTAAGACCATGGAACTTATATGGTTGAACTACCAAAGCAGACCAGAGAGAATAATTTTCTTCTGCAAAGAACCTCCATGCTCCCTACCATGGTGATAACATTTCAGTGGAATGGGTCATTGGAGCCTAATCTTTTTCAAGAAAGGTGTGCAGCAGAATGCTACTGATTCATTGAGACATATCTAGACAACTGGGACAAAAGTGGGATTAAAGGAAGTATAAGCTCAGGCTTTATTTATACGTAAAGCTGTCTATTAGTAGAAAAAGTTCATATGTTCAGTGTAAGGGAATATGAACCCGTTTAATCATACACTGGGTGGGGTAGCAGAGTCCCTTGGAACTACACATGATAAAAAAGGACAGCTGGTCAGTGCAGGACTGGAAGTATTTTCCAGCTTCCCCAAAACTCAGTCTACCAATCTCTCCTGCAACATTTACCTCTTCAGTGCTGGTATTTGATGTTAGTTTCAGGTTCATGAACCTGTTCCCTTATTTTTGTCCTTTGAGGTATAGGCCTTTGCCCATCCAAACGTTTTTATGTCTAACCATCTACAGTATCATTTAGTATCAGGACCTGAGTTTGTTCAGCTCTTTATTATTATGAATAGTTATGCTTTCAATAACATCAAGGGTATTCATGGGATCTTACAGACAAATTAGATAGATCTCTAGAAGTTAATCATGACTAGAACTTACAGTTTGTCATAATATAATAAAAATCATACTGAGGTTATGGGAAAAAAGCAAAAGCCAAGTAATAGTCTGACAGAAATTGTGTCAAAGTGACAAGGTACATTAAAACATTCTTAATTCTGAAGAAGAATCTTTTCAAAATAATGTGTTAATACTTACTATCAATTATTGAAGAATTGAAAAGGATTTCCTACCTGCATTATAGTTCATGTCTGCAATGTCAATAATCCTTGCTCTTAGCTCACCATAATTTCTATGATAAACAACTAGCCCTAATTTATGAAAACTCTCACTGTCTCTGTCAATACCCCTGAAGGCAGCCTTCCCTCTAACCTGCATGTTGTCTCATGTTTCAGTGAAGCTGTTTATTCTCTTTATTATTTCATCTATCTATCTATACGCAATATTCCATGTTAATACCTGGAAAAGATCAGAAGCAAATATGATGTTTCATAACATGATTCTAAAACTTTTGGGTATTTAATATAGGGTTTCATGTAACAGAACTTTTCACCTTTCCTTCTTAAAAATTATGTCCATCCCAAATACATGATTCAAGCAGAGAGTCAAACTAATGTTCAGAAAAAGAGTAGGTAGTATAATTATATCTTATTTATTCACCCTTATATTCTATTTGTTGAGTTTTTGCTGGGTACTAATGGAAGCCTTTTTGCCTTCTTGCATTTAAAAAGATTGCCAAGTTTAAAATAAAATCTTCACATTAAAAAATTAAAAATTGAAACATTAGAAAATTCCTTCCCTACCTTGTTTCTCCCTTGTTAGACAAATTCTATCAGAATTCTTCCTAAGCTCCCGTAAAGTTTCAAAGCATCTTCTAAAAAGAAGGTTCATCAAATTCGTCCTCAAACTTTTATCTCTAGATGTGCACTTTTGAGAGGAAGAATCATTAGGCAGTGCAAAACACAAAAAATGATACAAAACACTCATATATTGTGAAATCTTGATATTGTTGAAGTTTGTGGCAAAAATTCCTCTTCTTTTTAAATCAAAAAATCTGAAAGTATAGACAAAATAAATCTTGTGTTCGAATATATCTTAACAAAGCCATAAGTGCACACAAAATGCCTTTCAAAAAGGAGTCTCTAGAGAAGAGTATCTTAAACCAAAGGGAATACACAGTTAATGTTATAAACATAGTTTTAATGCATACTACTTTGTATTTCATTTTACAAGACATGTTTTTCTTATTGTACAAGATATCTTCTGTCTTCTATACAGACACAGTTTGAATGAATGAGCCATTTTCTCATCTTTTTCAGAAATTCTGGATGAATATGTTTTTAAAGATTTCATTTTTAAAAAGGAGAGCAGGAGGACTGTCAGGGAGTAGAAAAGTAAGGATGAAGAGTCCTGTGATCCTCTTTACTAACGTGAGGCATACATGAATTATTTACATTGATAAACATGATACTTTTTTAAAAGGCTATTCTTAAAAGTGTTTTTGTATTTCTTTTAACAGTTCTTCGGTTTCATGCATTAGCAATACAAGATATCATGCCTGGTTTCATCAGCACATTAGGAAATGTACTGAAAATGGGATAAACTCAGGAAATTATGAAGGATGCAGTTCACTAAAGCTCTTGACTGATGCTTTAGGTAGAAGTGGTCTTTTTAAAGGTGCAGAAAGATAATACACCTGGCACAGTAACAGCTAACAGAGAACAATGGCAAATCAGTTCTCCAACCATTTGCACTTCCCTGTGCATTTTGATATATTTCATTTGTGGACAAGAAGAAAAAAATCCACATATTGCAAATGTCCCTTTCTTTACACTTTACAGACCATAGCAAGTAATAATATGATTTCATTTTTTACCTGTGCTGAAATGAATCTAAAGGTTTGTACAGATAACCTGTGGAAAAACTTTTGATTTTTCCTGCTCTAGATGCTGTGTTACTCTTTATCCTTTTTTTTTGCCTTACTTTATACTTTTTTACCAATGTATTTGAATTTTCTGATAAGTCTTGCAGTGAAAAAAGGATAAATAAGGCCAGGAGCAGGATGGCATTTTAGGAATGATGGTATGGCAGACATAAAATGTGCAATGTACATATTGTGGGGTGTAGAAAGAAGCACAGCCTCATAGAAAATATGAGATGGGACCTGGAGAGACCATTTTATCTGTTAACTTGCCGCAGGGTAGGATCAACTATATTTAAATTATTCCCAATAATTATTTGGCTAATGATAGAGATTCTAAAACCTCCCTAGGCAACCTATTTTACTGCTTATCTGTCTTTCCCATTAGGATTTCTTTTTTTTAATGTATAACTTAAATCTCCCTTGATAACGTGTAAGCCCATTAAGTCTTGTTCTATGCATAGTAGACAACTTATTTGCAAAAATCTTTCACTTATTTGAAGGCTGCTCTCTCCCACCAGTATTGTCCTCGCTAGACTAAACTCTAAGTCCTTAACATTTTCCTTTTACGCAATGCTTTCTGTGATTCTGAATATTGCTGTTCCTCCACTAATTCTTTTGTTTCTCTTCAATTGATTACGAGACTTACTGCCAAAATTTCAATGTAAGTACTCCAGCTGAGCCCTTACAACTGAAGGATTACCTTCTGTGTCTTACAGAATAGGCTGCCATCAGAATTCAGACGACCATGGATACAGCTTGTACTTGACAGCTACTGAGATACAGAGTACTCACTACATTGTTTATCTGCAGATCAGCTGTATGTTATAATTGCTGTAAGTGTGATATGTTTGTTAAAATATACTGTATGTTGGCAAATATCCATTAGCTCTTGCTTTCAGTCTAGGGGCTTAGTTAGGAACCTGGACTCCTATACCCAAAGCTGAAAATAGTGTTTTAAATAGTTACAAATAGCTATATGTATCTCAGTGTAATGTCTACCTGGGACAGGGTAATCCTGATTATACATACAAGCTGGGGGACAAGAGGCTGCAGAGCAGCCCGGTGGAAAGAGATCTGGGGGTTTGGGTTGACGGCAAGTTGAATATGAGTCAACAGTGTGCCCTGGCAGCCAAAAGGACTAACCGTGTCCTGGGGTGCATTAAGCAAGGCATCACTAGCCAGTTGAAGGAGGTGATTGTCCCACCCTGCACTGCACTGGTGTGGCCCCACCTCGAGTACTGAGTGCACTTTTGGGTGTCTCAATATAAGAAGGACATCAAACTGTTAGAGTGTGTTCAGAGGAGGGTGACCAAGATGGTGAAAGGTCTCGAGGACAAGACTTACAAGGAACGGCTGAGGTCACTTGGCTTTTTCAGCTTGGAGAAGAGAAGGCTGAGGGTTGACCTCATCACAGTCTACACCTTCCCCAAGGGGGGCAATAGAGGGGGAGGTGCTGATCTCCTCTTTCCGATGACCAGCATAGGACACAAGGAAATGGAATGAAGCTGCATCAGAGGAAGTTCAGATTGGACACTGAGAAATGGTTCTTCACTGAGAGGGTGGTCAGTCACTGGAACAAGCTCCCCAGGGAACCGGGCATGGCACCAGGCCTGTCAGAGTTCAAGGAACATCTCGATGATGCTCTTAGTAATATGATTTAGTTTTAGGTAGTCCTGTGAGGAGTAGGGAGGTGGACTCGATGAACTTTATGGGTCCCTTCCAACTTGAGATATTCTATGAATCTGTGATTCTGTGATTCTGTGGTTCTATGATTCTATGAAATAATTGTTAAAAGACCTGAGAGAGCTTCAGACAGCCTTGTAAGCATTTCAGCACAAATTTCTTAGAGTCCGAGAAATCTGAAACCATCAAACTTACTGTGATTTATTCGAGGCTGTTTCCAGGTCTCTGTTGTTGTTAGTAACCAATGATCTCTTTGCATTTCAGGGAACTGTGAAGCAGGAAAGCATTAAACATTTCAGTTCCCCTGGTTCAGTAGAAGATAAACTCTTCCTGTAGTTTTCCTCCAGCCATTAAACATCTTATAAAGTTATTCTTTCATGCAACTTGTGTCATTTGCTAAATACAACTCCTTTTCTTCCTTGTACTTGATGATTTTGATTCCAGACTTTTCTTTCATATTCATTCCAACTACTTTTTTTTTTTTTCTGATTTCCACCTTCTACATGCTTACCTCTTAAGCTTCAGTGGATCAGAGTTCCTGTGCACCAGTATATTATGTTGTTGCTATAAAAATTTAAACTAAAGAAAACAATTAAAAATATACTGATATTTTCAGAATCCTCTTTAAAATTTTACATAAGCAATATGAAGTCATCTTCTTTATCTCTGGTTATCTACCGAAGACAGAAAAACTCTGAAGGTAGAAATACAATACTTTTATTTCCATTAGGTCTGTCAAAGATATATGAACAAGATAGATGTTGAGATTAGAGTTCTAAATTATCTTCTTTCAGGTTAAAGAATAACTTATATTTAAAGACATATATATGCCCAGGTTTTTCACAGAGCCTTGGTATTTATAAGGAGCCAGGTTTTGTAACTCAGAATGTGAGCAGCTCCAGAAAAACCCAATTATTTCAAATTCTAGGTCTGGGACCAATATAGTTTAAGGCATTGTTAGTTATACAACGACACACCATCAATGTAATGGTGCTGAAAGGTGCTGCTATTGCAAAGCAAATAAAACTGTTAGATTTTCAGAAAACCAGGTGATTCCTGCTGTGCTGTGAATAGAAGAATCAAATTATTTTGATCCAATAAACTCAAACAAAATAGGAAAATTATGGATTGATATTAGGTTATATCTTTATTTCACTTTTCTTTCTAAACAAGAATAGGACTCTTAATAGAGTTTTTCATGTTCAGAAGGCAAAATAGATACTCTTCAGTTATTTCCTATAAGATTTCTCTGTTTCCCTATGTCACGTATGTAATGAATACAAGGTTCAATAGAAAACTACACTTTTTTCTTACAATAATTAGCTCTAATAATTAAATATGGGCTACACTTCCATACAGTAAGATATTTGAAATCAATACATCAGTCATACTAATGGGTACTTAAAAAGCTTTGGATGTTATCTCACGAAATTAAATTAATGGTATTTTGAATTAGCTGGGAGTTTTGGGGGGAGAAAAGAAATATCACAAGAAGAAACTAGAGTAGTTTCAGAAAAAAGGTCTGATAAGAAAATATTTTTTTCCTAAAAGAAACCTTGAATGTCAACATATGCTAAATATCTGGCTTGGAGAAATCAGATGCCTGGCACAGCTAAGCTTTGAATGGGAAGTTTCTGTTACCTTGGAAGATGCCCACATTCACTATTTGCTCAGGTGTACATAATGTGCTTGAAACCTGTATTATCCAGCTCTTTTTCTACTCCTTTGCCCTTCCAGTCTGAGAACTCACCTGCAAACCCTCATATTATAGCTATGGCTTTAACCTACTAAATACAATTGGTAAGACTCCTGTATTTCCAAGATTTCCTGGATAGAAATGCATATTCATGTACTATGCAGCACATGCTCAAAGATTCTGGTGTGTTGAAGACATACCTAGGCCTCTTTTACATAAAATACACATACTTGGACAAGCAAATTTGTTGAAACAGAGACATACATTGTCACTAATTAATGGATTCAAAAAGGTAACAAAAGAGAGAGGAAAAAAATGAAACTAAACTGACATCCTATAGAAGATCAATTTGCTGTACTTTCTAATGCTTGCAAATACATCTTCACTCCACTGGAAAAGCATTTTTTAGCATGGGCTATGTAAATGGTGCCTGCTGCTGTCTGTACATCTGCCTCAATAGCTATTTTCAAAGGTTCTTTTTTTAAGACTCTGTGCCCAGGTGCACCTTGTTGCACTCAACATCTTATGGGCAGAAAGGACTGTATCTTATAGATACAGATCCAATAAATTACTGTAAGTTCAACTAATATTTTAACATTCTAATAAAAATGCAAAAAAGTTATTGTTAGTCCAGTTACAATGATGCTAACATTTATACTCTGTATCACCTAATTATTACAGAAAATCCTGTTAATAATGCAGTTAAGATTATTGTACATAAATTTCCTAATACCTAAAAATTTTTCTCCATTCTTATGTTCCACCTACACAAATATTCTCTGGATCTAAAGGTCGGCATCTGAAATCTTCCTCAAGAAGAGTGAGGAAGGGGGCTTTAGAAAAAAAAGGTTGGACTTACTTAGATAAAAGATCATGCCAGAAAATTCAACTGTTTCCCCGAATATAAGCAAAACTAGAAAGGCAGCTTCTCTTGCCAGAACCTTAACATCTAAGAAAAAAACTATTGGTTTTCTTTTGGTGTGCTTGTGTGTTACAAATGTGGAGTCCTGCAGCTGGATGTCTCAAAGAAAGTAGGTTTTGTGATTATCTTTTTATGAACTAGAAATTTCCCTTGTATAAAATTTTGGACCTTAGCCTATTGGTGTTTTTTGACATTGCAAACATTTGAACTTTATCCTTTTTGCTGTAATTATTGTTTCTACTGCAGAAATATTGCACAGAGCCTCATCATGAAGTTTAAGATACAGGTGCATGAAGAGTTTGCTTGCTATTATCTGTTACATTCATACAATGCAGGACTATTGTTAGAGCTGCCACAAGCTACTTGAAAGCAAATTTCAAGACCCCCAGGCAATCTGAAATAAAAGTTGTAGGATTAGGAAGGAAATAGGCACATTTACGTCATAAATATATATTTCCACAGAATATAGTTAGTGTATTTTATTTAGAGAAGCTATGAAACACCTAATAAGGCATTGCTGTGTAAACAGAAATTGCTACCTTCAAGTGTAACTAAAATGTCAGTGTTAGTCATACCAAGGTTCCTCATTTTTCTTTCCTTGACAGCATTTTTTGTAAAAGAACTAGATCTGTATTGTCTGCCTGTTGTAGGGTAGGAAGTAATTCACAATAGCAAGAAATAAAAGGCTATAAAATGTGTTATTACAGTTACTTCTAGTTTTCCTAGCCACTGTCAAGTTCTTATAGCCAATTTTTTTTTTCAGAAACTCTTATATTGTGCTATGTGCTGAAAGGCTTTGGCCTGTTCATGTAACCACCAACAGGGATGAGAAAATTTTTAGTGTGCTGATTCTGCTGCAGTTTAAAAGAATGACCCAGAACTATGTTCTACATCAACAGAAACCAGCTCATTGTTACTCTTTTCACACACTCCTACCCACCAACACCTGTGCAAACACACAAACAGGTTCCCTCTTTCCTCTGTTGCAGGTAGGTATTAAAGATACGTAAGTCCACATCTCCCTGCACAAATTTTAGTAAGGGTAAGTGCCGGGATCCCATTGCCCATTATTCCACTTGGGAGTCTTCTCATGTGTACCTGTCTTATTTAGAAGTATTACCTGTACAGATCCTCATTAGCCAGTGGTGTTCAGATTGAGTCACAAGAAAAGAGGAGCAGTAGTCTATATCATTGCTGAAGTTCATTTGGAATTAATGTTCTTTTGCAAGCTCAGGGCAGCTGCCTTCTGCATGGTGTGAATTAGTTTGTGCTTTATGCTTTGTTCTGTTATTCTGTTGACTATGCTTTTAAAACCTTCTTACCCATATGGCACTATCTTTGAATAATACATCATCAGTGTGCCTCACTTTAGTGATTTACTAGGCTTATAAATCATTTGAAACATTGTTCAAGCTGATGATGTATTTGAGTAATACATCATCACAAGATGCTGCTGAGATGATATATTACTCTAAAGATGGCGCTGTATAGAAAGGAAACCTGGAGTATATTCAGTTACATGCTATACTCATTTTTAAAAGGACCTGCCACTAATGGAGCTACTCTTACATCCTGACTGCATGTCATAGCCTCTCTTAGAGGAGTTTTATAAAACCTCCTTTACATTTTCCAGGAGAGAGATTCTGTGAGATTCCCAGACTCTATTACAGTTTGGTTGATTAAAAATTCTGGTGTTTTTTTGTTTTGGTTTGTTTTGGTTTTTTTTTGTTTTTTTTTTTGTTTTAATAATCTGGTTTGGATATTTGTTTTTCAAATTTATGAAGTAATTCTAATTTGGATTAGAGAAAAACAATATAAATATATATCAAAAGCAAAGCAATGAGGATAATAGAAAGTTGGAGAATCTTTAGTGTCTATGCAAATGTGAAAGTTAATCAAAACCAAAAAAGTGGTCTATGATGAAATCTAGCATGAATACTCAGCAAGTGAAGGATCATCATCTAAGCTACAAAATATTGTAAGCTCTCTATGTCAGAATTTCAAGTTTTATTCCAGATAATAAGAACCTAAATTTAGGTAAAGAAGATAAAGAAACTGATAGTAGTGCTGTTCAAATAACTGTGGTTTTAGTTCCATAACAATTGAAAAACTAAAACAAAACCAAGCAATATTATTTTCTCTACTTGGGAAAAAAAAAATCAAGATATTTTAAGTTAAAAAAACCCCAACAGTTTAAATGAAATTTAATATTTGGTTTTCATCCAAACTAGCATAGTTCATTCAGCTTTTGTAGAGGTTTTATTATCCTGTTTGAACTTTGATCTAGATAAATATGGGATTCAAATTAATATTAGCAACAAAATATTTCAAATTAAACAGCAAAAATATAAAAAACTTTGTTGGAAATCATTCCATGAGTTCAACATATGTCTTTTTTCAAATTAAGGTAGACTCTCCTTTTGACCAACGCAAGGAACATTTTGTTCAGAAATGTAGCCACATTTGTACGTCTTATTCTCCAGAGAAAACTAGATGGCTCATTGCAAACTTGGTGAAATAGCACTGGTTAGGAAAGTGCTGCTTCCTGTACTTTCATAGGGAAGGCTACTCTGTGTCACAGAGTAGCAAAGAGAAAACTTACAAGAAAAATCACAAATGCCTACGCTTATGGTACATTGGACTAGATACTTGACTTTGCTGAAGCCCTTCTCAAAAGCCATGCCTTTGAATGATGAGCCCTGTAGTTTGGGTGAATACCACCATTTATCAAATGAGAAATGAACAAAAGTAAAAAAAACTATATTGAATTAATACAATGGAAATTATGGAAAATGATGCAGGGATAATAGCATCCCTGACACTCTAAACTCTACAAATATGAAATTGTATAAATGTTATAGTGAGAGAAACTGAGTAATTTGGGGGGAGAAAGTGAGTCAGAAGACATAGTAATGTAAAGAAACCTACAAGCTACCATAAATTAATAAAGTACTACATTACTGTTTATTGTGACAAAAAATGAGTCTTCGCTAGACTGCAGAACTTGTCTGAACAGGTTTTTACTGATTTTGAATCTGTCTTACCATTGAGAAAGACCTCCAAATGTAATTTATTTAGAAAAGAGATGTGAAAACTAAACACTTATAGTTCAAATTGTTTTCTATGTATGTTCCTAAATCTTTTTACTCCTTCCCCCCCCCCCCCGAAAAGGAATCAAGAAGATCAAAGAGGGGAATACTATTACCATTTTATTCCATTATGAGCCAAGTGGGCTGAACAATTCTTTGTGACACAAAGATGGTGAAAATGAAAGTGTTTTTTCAATGTAGACTGATCTCAAAGGTCAAAAAATTGGTATGTGTATGTTCTAACACAGCAAAAAAGTGAAGTTTAGTGAAACGGATACAACCCCAGCATAACAGGAGATTAGTGAGGAGTTTCTTTGTTGTAGTTCAATAAGGCAGTTTGATATATGGAAGCTAGCATAAGCTGTAAACAGTTCAATTGCTTCAAGAAATAAAAAATAAATTAATAATAATAACCATTATTTTGATGATAACTTGATCATAAAAAGGCAAATGGGATTATTTGTCAAGCTTCTGAAATGTTTGCAAAACCAAGGCTTAGTAAAAGCAAATAAGTCTTTTCTAATATAAAAATTCTTATATGGGCATGAAAAATACAGCAGCAGTGTAGAAGGAAATAACTGAGCTTATGGGTGGTCTCCAAAATTCTGAGTAGTTGGTATATATATATTTTTGTTAGTAGTAAGCCAAAGAAGAATGAGTTCAAGGTATTAATATTAATCACTCTGATGTTAAAAAAACCCATATATATATATATATATATTAACTGATTACAAAGTAAGAGTTAGTCCTGTTGCTAGAGCAGATGATGATTAAATACCTGCTAGATGAATGGGCAGTAATCATATTTCTACCTGTAACATGTTCCGAGTTCTTTCTGCTCACTGTGCCATTGTACTTTTGTCATTCTTTCTGTTCAGGACAGTGATATGGTTGGGGCTTCTTAAATACAGCCATAATATAAACAAATAATAATAAATGAGTGATTCTTCGAAATTTTATCCATAGCTTCCCTCACCAATAATATGTTCTGTCTCTTGAGAAGAAATAAATAAATAAAAGTAGAAAAACATAGGACATTTCATTTATGACATAATGAGAAATCAGAGAAGCCCTCTGAAAGGGTGAGAGAGTATTAAGACATTATCAGGGAGCAAATAAATTACTGATATCCTGTTGGATCTTGATTGATCTCTGTGCAAAAACCAGCAATAATGATATTGAATCCATCCTGAACTGCTGCCAACTTACTATATTTCAATCAGAAATAACAGACCTGAACCAATATCTAACATTAGTTCAGTGGAGTGAGGTTCTGTGGGAGAGCTACAAATGCAAACAAGCAAGAGAATTTATGAACTGAATGAAGCAATTATCTCTACTGAGAACAGTGGCATTAGGGAACCAATGATTTCACATACTTGATTTTATGTACCTTCTACTGCATTGCTTAGGGAAAAGTAATCTTGTTTCACATTGAAGACAATGAGGCAATTTTTTTCGTAACATCCTACATAAAACTATAAAATCTGTGATTATGGTATTTGTGGTTCCTTAAGCAATCAATTTAGCTTATGCAATCTGAGCATCAAGATGACTAATAAGAAGTAGAACTTCTGGTTTAAGCACTAATTACTCACTAACAAGTTGTACAGAACTGATTTTATTGGATGCATTAGATGTACTTTGCAGGACTTTACAAGTACTTGTATTTAACAAGTTCCCTTAAAGATGCAATGTCTTTAAATTCACCCACTTCCTTTACTCATTGGTAAAATTTCTAACAGAATATTTTTATATAACAGAGTATATGAAAGGTAAAAACTCTTTTAGGAGAATGAAGGCATACTTTCTTAATAGAGCAAAATTATTAGATTAGTTTATTAAATATACAGATTTGAGGGAGAGAAAATATATATGCGTCTGCCCTGGTTTCAGCTGGGATAGAGTTAATTGTCTTCCTAGTAGCTGGTACAGTGCTATGTTTTGAGTTCAGTATGTGAAGAATGTTGGTAACACTGATGTTTTCAGTTGTTGCTAAGTAGTGTTTAGACTAAAGTCAAGGATTTTTCAGCTTCTGATGCCCAGCCAGTGAGAAAGCTGGAGGGGCACAAGAAGTTGACACAGGACACAGCCAGGGCACCTGACCCAAACTGGCCAACAGTGTATTCCATACCATGGGATGTCCCATCTAGTTTAGGAACCGGGCAGTGGGGGCAGGGAATCGCCGCTCGGGGACTGACTGGGTGTCGGTCGGCGGGGGGTGAGCAATTGCCCTGCGCATCATTTGTACATTTCAATCCTTTTATTACTACTGTTGTCATTTTATTAGTGTTATCATTATCATTATTAGTTTCTTCTTTTCTGTTCTATTAAATCATTCTTATCTCAACCGAGGAGTTTTACTTCTTTTCCTGATTTTCTCCCCCATCCCACTGGGTGGGGGGGGAGTGAGTGAGCGGCTGCGTGGTGCTTAGTTGCTGGCTGGGGTTAAACCACGACAGCATCCCATTCTGTATTGCTGAAGCAAAACTTGCATTTTGAGGGGTGCCCACTCATACCGAATAATAACATCATTACAAAAAGTAATGCTGTTACACCTACGATGGACTAAGGAAATAAAAGAGAAAATGGTTTGTAGGGGGAGAGATATTGTTCTTTAGACCATCTGATTTTGCTAAGAAAACGAATTAAACTCTCAGGTAAAGGATCATATGTGTGGGAGGATGTATGTAGCTGAGAGCTGACAGCTGACAGCCACACACACCAGTGGCAGGTCTAGTCATATTTACAGGACTCCACAACCTGTTGGTACGTAGCCTAATTTTCACAGCTACTGAAAACATTGATGGGTGCTTTTCAGAGATGGCCAGGAAGTCTACCAAGTCCTTTATAGCAACATATTTGCTTATCTGTATTGAGTTATTTCTATTAAACAAAATCCACCTATTGTTTAGCTCTCTTCAAGAGCAATAATGAACATTATGAAGATTTGATTTGGTCTCAAATTTTATGGAGAAACTATGGGCTAATCATAATGTCATAAATTACCAAAGTGCTTGTGATTGAGTGTGGGATCTACAAAGGTTGTCAGAGGCAGGATGATTTTTCCTAACACTTCACCTTGGTCTTAGAAAACATAAATCAGAATTATATACTGGTAATACAATTGCTCTGTTATAGGTTTAACATTTATATTTTGTACAATCAGAAAATATCAATAAGTCTAAAGGAGCTATTTGTCTTTGAATTTAGACAAGTCAGTAAAAAAGAAGAGGCTAGAAGGTGGTCACATGATTCTTAGAACTGTACTCCTTTGCAATAATTAAGTAATTTGAGTGTTTAATGTTTGGATATGTGCACACATGCATGTGTACATATTATGAAAAAACATATTTTCGAAGGAATTTCATTGTTCTTAGTTTGGTTCATCATTTAACTTTCTTCCTGAGTGCACTAATTTTACCATATCCCAGAGGGGCATTTCACTTAATTTCCTTTTGGATTAGCTGGTGCTCTGAGTTTGAATTTAAAGTTTAAAGGAACCATTTGATTTTAATAACTTTTATGTGTAGTGCTCCATTGAGTTTGGATTTTACCACATAGAACTACTTTTCCATAAGGTGATTTTTAGTAAATCCCTGTGTGTAAAAGAAAGATAAACACACATCAGTGAGTTTGTTATTTCAATTAAATTATTGGATTTTTACATTTGAATATGTTTTGAACATTGAAAAGCATGAAGAGACTGTTTTCTCATGTTGGTCATAGACACTTTTCTAACACTCCAAAACTTGAAATAAGCCTGTCTGTTTTCTTAAAATGCCTTGGCTTTCTAAATACATACAGTCAGTTCAGGAAAGCAATGCTTCTTCAAACACACTGTTAAACCAAACTCTTAAACAGTAACCATCTCCTTAGAGTCTACATTCTCAGATAAATATTTATTTAGTTAGTTAGTTACTTAAACAAAATTCCACATTCTGCTCGATTTTCCTGTCCTCACTAACTTTGCCTCTCTTAGTTCCACTCATTTTAACTAACTGTAAGGCTCAGTGTTTCTTTAAAGCAGAGTCTAGGTGATGCTAAGCACTGATCCCATGCCCATCCCAGGCTTTGCAAATCTTTTCTTTACTCATACTGTTGTGGTTTTGGTTTTTGGTTTTTTTTGTTTGTTTGTTTGTTTGTTTGTTTGTTTTGTTTTTCTCTTTCCCCTTCCAAGTATGAATTAAATATGTTCATAGAATCATAGAATGGGTTGGATTGGAAGGGACCTTAAAGATCTTCTAGATCCAACCCCCCTGCCATGGGCAGGGACACCTTCCACTAGACCAGGTTGCTCAAAGCCCCATCCAACTTGGCCTGGGGATCTATAAATCTCTACAAACTGCACGATGGCTGCAGGCTTTTTGAAATACCATTCTATTAGAAAGGCCTCAGTGTCCACCAAAACTGAGGAAACATTTCCCTCCTATTCATAAGATAAAACCAAGAAGCCACAAGAAACCTAGACTTAGTGCTGTTTCCAGACAGGATGAAGGCTGACAAAATATATCATATATTGAATATTCCTCCTTTGGTGCCTATAATTTTATTTAGCAACAGGAATTACTATATTAAGTGGGTTAGAGCATGAAGAACGGCAGTATAGTATACATAATATTTGGGAAGGTAATACTCAGATTGCCTTGTCTTCTTGGTATTTGGAATGGTTGTGCAGGCAACATTTTTATTCCCACAGTTTTCTAAATGTTTGGCAATACAATTGACAATACATGTATATCCATATCCATAATGTGGTCAAGAGTGTTTTCCACACCTTACCCATTCACTCCCTGACACCGTCAGCAGAATCATCATGGGTACAGCAACTGCTGTTCTGAGCTATAATTTTCATGGGAATCACAAACAAGATAAATTACGCTAAGCTAACTTTTAAAGTCATGGAACTCCTGTGTTTTAAAAGAAAAAGTGGAGGAAAAATTATGATTTCACCTGAAATTCCGAAGTGTGATCAATCTGTTTGCTACAGCTATCATGTCAGCATTTCCTCCCCTTTACAGGGCAGAATGTCTGATCCTGAAGACACTCACAAGAAATAAACTATTACTTTCCCCTTTCCTACTGTCTGCCACTCTGCCATGATGTGAGCAATCATAAAGTCTTTCACAACATCAGAATAAAAACCCAGAAATCTTTATTATTCCTCCTTTCTTCCAAAGGAAAGATAATTCCACATCTTTATCAGACCATTTCTTTTTCCTGTTATTTGTTGTGTCAGTGGCTAATTGTGAGGAAAAGAGATACCACTGTTCTGTTCTTGATCATTTCCCTTTTCTATTCACAGAAGTTGCAACTTGTGACATGGGCAAACAGTATCACAGTGGCTCTTCATAGGTCCTGACTTCTGTGTGGATGCTTTAGGGAGGCTCTTGACTGAACTGTTTGATTTAGAAATTTTTGGAAGAAACATAAAGTGTTATCCTTTTGGAATTACATCACTTCATTGGAAGACAGTCTCTCAGAGAGTAAAATTACTTTTTTGGGTGCATAAAGTGGCATACATAACATATCCCAGAGTTGTAAAATCTAAAAATTCAACCAATGTACCGTTTTCTGTTCTCTCAATGCTCTCTAGGTGAAACTGGAATCAAAAGGAGCTCTGTTGTCCACAGATGTACAGTATTTTGAGACACCATGAGACATGGTATGAATCAGTGTAGACACATTACTGACTTATTGGCTCCCTTACCTCCAGGCTTGCAATATGGGTTTGCAGTCACATCCTGCTTTTCTCATTGATCTAAAGGAGAGATTTTAGTAGTGCCAGCACTGGTTTAACAGTATTGGTATGTCAAACTAAAATGTATGCTCTGAGCTTGGTTTTGCACTATTGCAGAATTGTGCCATTCAGGAAAATAATGTCAAATCATACAATTCCTTTCAAGTTAAAGAGAATGGAATGAGGAAGCAAAAGCTGCCAATATCATGAAGAGAGTTAAATTGTAACTGGCTGATGTTCAACTGTAACTGAACATATTTTGTGCAAGTCATTACTCTCAGTGGGATGTGCTACAGTTTTCTGTAGCAGTTTTTCTTGCTACCTATAAACTCAGTTTCTGGATTCATACCTCCCTACTGAAATTGATGTCAGCATTATTAAATTTCAGCTGGTTTAGATGACAGAAAAACTGGAAAATTACTATGAAACAGTAGGATTTACCTTCTTACCTTATGAGGGATGAGGTTTTGCTTCCTCCCCTGGATTTTCTTGTCTCTGAAGCTAACAGTTTAAAACCATAAGAATTCAAAGCCTACAGATGCTCATGATAATGAAATTACCATTTTAGTTTCTGAGATGTTTAAGACACTGTTGCCTGGAGAAAAACAATGAATGTATTGAGAATAAATAAACATTCCAGAATCTTTCCTATCTATCAGAGAATTTATATAATTTTAAAATGCAGCATTACTTAAGATGTGATTTTACTGTAATAAACCCGTTAAGTAAGTAAGTCTTGTATGGGTAGGGGAGATATGAGGGAAATCTTTGTTGAAAAATGACTCTTCCCTTCAAAACATCACTGCTTCTTTAAATGACTTACACTTTGGCAGTTGGAAATCCGGTCTGCACTCTAACCTTGGTGCTCAGAGTAATCTGGTAGTTATCTAGGAAGAACACTTTGCTAAAAGAGAATATTTGGCTTTGGAAATGTGTTCTTGTGCCACATAACAAGGGCGAACAATATTTGGCTTCTCATTCCCTGCTTCCACTTCTAGTCAATTCAGTTCATCATCTATCCAAAACTCAAAGAACTTCCCTGTGTTTAAAGAATGAATATTACACAGAAATTAGTAAAAGCCTATTAAAAGTATCTTTGTACTTCTCAAATAATGTAGTCAAATGAAAATGAGCTATCATAATAATAATCTTCACGCAAAACCAATGGAAGAATTCCATTAGCCGCCTCAAGAGGAAAGACGACACTAAGAGGCATAGTGTTGTAAGATATTTTAAAATAAACTGGGATAGTGGGTCCTGGAGACTCAGAAACACACTTTTTTTATCTGAACTGGTTCATACCTCCCAAGTGTTCTTTCAACATATTGTCAATAACCTCAGATATTTATCGTAATTGCCTATATGTTATATTCTTCTTTTCTACTCTTTGCCCAGGCAAGTGCAATAAATCTAAAGGACTTTTAAAAACACCTCTGTGGTAATATCTGTTAATACTTCTGAACAAAATCCACCTCTAAAATACAATGCATGAGCTCTTTAAGAGTACATTGATATTAATTTTAAGAAAATAAATATCTAGAGAAAAAGCCGAGGAAATTTATCTACTATAGTTATTAATGCAATTGAATAACAAGCAGGACACATATATTACTCCAATCAATCCTTAAAATAAAGGAAGAAGAAAATTTGAAGAAACAGATGAATAACCCAAATCAAGATCAATCATCAATGAATGTCTATTCTTTGTCTTATCTCTCAGTGCTAAATAAAAGGTAAATAAAATCGATTAGATTTGTTTTTCTTTGCAGGACCCTTTGCTAAGTAATTCTCTGCATTTAAAATTATCTGGTTCACACAGCAGCAAGCTGATTCAGAAATTAATATTGGAGGCCAGATCTAATGAAATTCTGCTTTTAGCATAGCTCATTCCCCACCCCAGGATCCTGAGCTACACCTGAATTTCTCTGATTCCCAAATTTAATATAAAAAGGAAGATGAATTGGAGAACTGCTTTTATTTTTCACATCCTTTTCATTTATTACCAGATATGATTCTTTAGGTTTTTTTGACTCAACCATTCTTCAGCATGAAATTGTCCTCAACAACAGTAGAGGCGTTTGAGGCCTAGCATATTGTTCTATAACATATACTAGATCTTTTTGTCTTTCAATGGCACCCATGAGACCCCAAAATGCCAAACAGCAGAGGATATTTTTTTTTGGTAGCATCTGGCTTCTTGGCTGACTCCCCAGATAATATTGGCAGCTTTGCATTTGCTTTCAGAGCTGTCATGTAGTTAAGGTTCTGATAGGCTGTTAGCATTACTGTGCCCTTTTAGATATGATCCTTTGACTCACGCTTGTTTCAAACACATTTCATCAGTAGCTTAAAAAATTTCAACACAAATGCATTCAAGATCACATGAAGGAGCAGTCCAAGTTGCTATTTGGACAAATAAATCATCCCAGTTTCTTAAAATAAAAATGTGAATGTGAAATGAACCTGTCTTTTCATGCTATGTGGCATCATTTTGACATTAGAAATTGAGTTTCAAAATTTATCTGCAAAATCACAGATTGAGGCTGGCCCTATGTTATTTACATCAAAGATTTAGGAAATGACATGAAGGAGAATCCCATGGTGGATCACAGGAAACCTACTGAGTCAATCACATGTCCAATTTCTTCCAAATTCATGCAGAAATTGGATCAAAATCACACTTCACTATCCTTTGGGCAAAGGCCTGGTACTTAGCTGCAGCGCTTCTCAGGGCCCCTATAGGGTCTGCTTCTCTGCTGAAACCACTGAATCTGGAATGAATCCAGGCAGTGCCACTTTGAAGGAAGCATATTCACTGAGAGTCTGTGATCACATCATAAACAAAATAGTCTGTGAATGCCAGCATACCAGAATGTTGCTGGAAAGAAACATATGGGTGGAAATATTAATTTACTAATGTCAAAGTTTACTGTTCCGACGTTTTCAGAATAAGCTAATTCTCTTTTTAATGGTTGGTCACTCCATTTTTTATTTGGTTTATAGTATAGATACTCTTTCCCCACTCCCAAACCCCAGTGTTAGAGGAATTGTTTCCTTACCAAAAATGGGTTGGAGGAAACTAATAGAGTAAAATATTTGCAGTGAATTCCCCAGGTTCCACCAAATTAACAAAAAATAAATAAATCTAAAAATGTTTCATGTCAATATATTTAAATGAAATGTTTTCTGTTTTCCTTTTATTGTTTTGAAATTGGATCACAATTTAACTCTTTATGAAGTACAATTAAATAATTAAAACTGCAAAACCTTAAACTGAAAATATCTTGAAAAAGAAGTAAAGCATTAATTAGAATTTCTAATATATTCACTGTTCTAATCAAAAGTAATTTGTTTCAGTGAGTTGGAGATGCTACTAGGTAGTCTCCAAGAAGGAATAAGCTTCCAAAATTTTATGTTTTTAAGAACAGGACACATTATCCTTAACTGGCAGCTCAGTTCCACTGTTTTGCACACATATGATTGAAGGTATGACACTGCTTAATTTTCTTTCTTTCTTTCTTAGCCATCTTTGAAAAATATGCTTAAGAAACACTAGCAACTGTGTAATGGTCTCTGTTCTCATTTCGGCACCTGGCCTAAAATTGGAAGAATTCATTCAACAGAAGGAAGCAATTTCTCCTCCTCTAACACTGCAGCAGTCTACTAACCCTATATAAAAACATTTGGGGTTATCAAAAACTAAATTTGAATTTTTTTTCTTAATAATTCTCTATCCCAATCTATTTATCTTAAATTGATTGATTGATACCTTGTAACTTTGAGAATTCCCTTGCTGCATTTGGATTTTCATTGACTGTGTGCTGACTTAAGATCAGGTGATACTTCATTTATATCCCAGAAAAATATTATGTGCTTTTAAAAAATTTTTTTTTTTCTGTAGCTCTTTTGAAACCTGTCAGTAATTTACCTTACTAAACTTTTCTTTCTTTTATTGCCTAATGTTTAACAAATGTGAAGTGAAACTAACATTGACATAACCCAGCAGGCTGTGCCTCTAGAATTTGTCTTATAGCTAAAATTCGTAAAATATAGCTCCACACTTCACGTGTCAACAATTTTGCTCTTGAATGAAAATGACACAAAAGCTGCTCCTTCATGCAAGCTGGACCTGAGGCTCTGGAACACCTTAGCTTTTACTGCAACGCATTTTGGGACTGACTTGTTTTCTGAAAGAAGACTTGCAGAGATTTGAGCTGGTTCTCAGTGTAACTGCCTGCTATGAATTGAACTGACTTAGTTAAAATACAAAAGTAGTTTGTGATATTCTAATAAAACCCCCACAACATTAAGACCAAGTATTTATTCATATAAATTTTGTAATCATCTGCTGGTTAAAGTTGCTGAGATTATTTTGAGTAATTACTGAAGTAATCACCATGAAATAAATATACCCCTGGAGAGAGTGTGTTGATGAGATCATTAGCCAATTTTTATCAAAGGTAGCTTTACTGAAGTCCAGTCAAACCATCATTGTTTGACCCTTGAGAATAAAGAATACGAAAAACATGAGGTGATGTTGGCAACAATTGAAGTTTGAAGTCTTTATCTTTAGTTTCCGTTTGGAGGAGATACCTGTGTCTTTAATTGTCTTTTATGAGATCCTTAAAAATAAACACCAAACAGCCACCGAATTAATTAATAAATTCTCTTGGGGCTGAAAACAGTGTTATTTGCTGTTTTTTTCACTCATCTACTCAGTGTCAGGTCTTCACTTAACAATTTAAAATGAAAGTGAAATTATTGAGCACTAAAATGAAGTCTCTTGGAGCACTCATTTTGATTCATGTCCTAAAGTGAGCCTGGAAACTTAATTTCTTGGATGACCTGCAAAAAGGCTAACCTCAAAACACCTTATGGACAAAGAAGGGAAAGCATAGATGGAAAGAAGTTATCTCATTGCCTTCTAGTTTTCAAGATTAATATAAAGTAACATAATTTATTTATCTATCTTTCCTTCTAGTTCAAAGTCTATTACCTATCCATCTGGAGTTTGATTAGTGTTTTCATGTCTATTTTATTTAAAGCATTAAATTATAAAGCATTATTTATTCTCACAAATTGCAAAAGCTGATGCAAACCTAAATGTATATTCAGAGGTAAGAAGAAGGGGGAATACATTTCTCAGTGCGTCCCTGAAACTCCCACTCCTCAACTAATAACTCAGGCTGGATAAACTACAAAAAGTTCAGATCTCCTTTTATTTCTGTCTTGTTTATTTTTGTTTCCCCCCACCAGATTGTTTGCAATATCACAGGAGTTCACCAGTGAAAAGGCAGTGTTTGATAAATGTTATCCTCATGAATTCTGTGATGCCAGAGTGTTTTCCTCTATTTAAAAAAAATCATTTATATTATTAAGACACTGTGATGGAGCTACCTTTGATAAATGCTAACTTTCTAATGGAGACCACCATCTTTGCATGTATATGTGTGTTATATACAAGCAGAACACCTAATTCTAAGATTTAATTGATATATAAAGCTGTCAAGGTTAATATTCTAAATGATGTATTTATCATTAGCATGACTGATCATTTTTCATTCCACTTAGGAAACAAAATATATGCATAATGTCTTCTAGCAACATTAAATATAACTTAGAAGTTCTGTACAATGAAAAAAAATGGTCTGCAGTACTCATAAAGCTCAAGGGACAATTTGGATGTAAACTTTCCCAGATGCACTTAAGCAAATAGGACATTCAGAAAACTAAAATAAATCAACCTGTAGAGTGGCACTGGATGTAATGTATTTTCAGAGAAACCATCAACCTTTTCTTCCTTGTTGACTCATCTTCAATGCCAGCTTTCAATGCTGAGATTTCTGCAGCTGTGTTGTTAAATACTAAGCATAGGATTTTAATATGGAAATATTAACAGATATTAGCTACAGTGTTGCTGGTGGGTGATGCTCTATTATACATGAAAAGGACATCTGAGGCAAGGAAAGTTGTGTTATCAACCACCATTTACAGTACAACCTAACTACATGAAATGAAATGAAATGAAAAACCGTTGAAGACAGAATAAAAAGGCACAACACTGAACACTAAAAAGTTCTTCTCATGGGCTACAGAAGTAATTCAGGTTGAACATTGACAGCAAACAGCAGGAGACTGCCAAGACTAAGGTGCCTAAGGGGCAGAAAAGCTGTTATAACTCTATCCAGATTAGCTCTACAAGATTTGTGTAAGTGACATCCATAAAATGTATTGCAAAAACTTTTGGAAAACAATGAAGATCATCAGTTTAAGAAGTGAGGAAAAGCTGCACATTGTTTCTTCTGTTTCATATTTATTTATTTCAGCATTATGTATCCACTGGCTTGCTTGCTTTTTTTTTGCTCTTTATTCTGTTAAAATATGTATACATACATCTACAGGAATGTTTGTGCTGCCTGGAGAACCAAACGGGAACCAAATCTACCTTGGCTGGGAATGGTAGAGATTTTGCTTTCAGCCACTGTCTGGGAATGTACATTATTTGGCTCTAGAAATTCTGAGATACAGGTAGATATGGAAATGTTTTGCAAGTTACCGAGTTCCTATTCCTCCAAAATGCCTTCTTCTTAGTCTTTAACTTTGAACATAATCATTCTACTGAAACCCAAGGTAAATGATTCTCAGAATTCACATATAATAGAACTTTATAATATTCAGCTAAGCCAAGGCATCTTTTTCAGTATTTCTCTGTTGGGTCCCAATAAAACTTCCAACGCACATCAGCACTCTAACTAAATATTGCTTTAGTCGAAAGTAAATATTTTGATTGTTTCAAACTAATAATTTGAATGTATCAGACAACACAAATACAGCTACTGGTTCACTGAAGAGCTGCAATGCAACTTTCTTAATGCAGTCTATTGTTTAAGCTCTTGGTTTGATTTTTTTTTTTTCACAGCTATGTCAGTCAGGTACAGTTCTAGTAAAATATAAAGCTTCCATGAGAAAAGAATAGGACCCTTAGGTATTCATAATTATTTGAGACTATCCCCCAGGTTTTGTATTCCTATTTTTCTAGTTGACATTAATAATTTTGGTAAAAAAATCTGGACAGATAATTTTACAAATTACTTGTGCATTCTTCTAGCAACTAAGTTTTTGCATGCAAATTTTTCAGTTTGGCATGATAGTTCAGAATGAATACTTATTGGTATGTCTGGTCCGCAAATGCAGGAGACACATTTGAAACCAAAATGTTCTGCAGAAGAATACATATGGTCACTGTAGAAACACAGGCAATGCCTTCTGTGGGTTTTGCCTTTATAATAGTAACTCTCCGAGAAATTATTTATAGTGAAATAACAAACATGAGAAAAAAAATCTCTGAATTGCCCATGTAAAAGTTTGCATTTCTTCTATTATTCATAGATGTTTAATACTAACTTTGGCCTGAACTAGAAGGTAATATTCTTTGAGATATTTTTTACCTTAATGATCACTAAAATTTCCTTTTTTAAATGAAGTAAGATTTGTGGGAGAGGTAAAATTTTATAGACTAAATAACAAGAAAACAAGCCATTTTCAAGTCTTCAAGCTAAATAGATGTGGGAGACAATTACTTGGATTTTAATTTCATTATGTTAATCTAATAAATGAAGGGAAATTTGAATGAATTATTATTTTAATGATGCCTCTGCTATTACTACTTTTTCTTATGCACATCCTTATTGAGGCAGTTTTCAAGGTCTGTTGACAGAAGCAGCACCAATTACGTTCTTCCAATGTACATAACAAACTATGAAACATGCACAATACTAATGTGTAAGAAGAGACTAACAAACCTTTCTGTTGGCTCCCAGTTATGCTCAGGATTTCCTTCATGGACACTCTGAATTTATATTAACATTAGAACTGAACAAAGACTACAATAAATAAACAAAAATTCAGGCAATGATTATATTTTTTCTATGAATTTATCAAAACATCTTATTATTTCTTTCATGCTGTCCCTCTCTCTGTATTCAAAAGGGCAATTCATGATCTTGTCTCCAATCTCTAACAATTGAATTTATAATGCTGCCTACAAAACATTGATAATAGTTAAACCATCAAGTATTTTATGGGCTACTACCTCTTCAGTATTCCCCTATGTTAGCTTTTGTACCTTAGCTCATCTCATAGGTTGCTTTAGAAAGCAGGAAGAGTCTTTTTTTTTCTGTACTGGTGAATATCTGGCATGCTACTGCTCCCAGCTCATAAACTGAACTCTGAGATACTGTGCAATAATAACCACAAAAACAGGAAGAAGAATGAATGCACATGTTAAGGCTATCAGATAAGAGTGCTAAGCTAAGCATGATCCAGAAAGAGTTAAAGTGATAAAAATCTGTCTAGACTAGGTTTGTGAATCACAATTCTTTCCTGGTGTTCTTCCCCAGTCAGTATTCTTCAATGCTATTGCATCCTCTTGGCCGAGCTGTAGGTTCAATTAGCCACAAATGGGAGTTTAACTGTTCACACATTCACTTTCCGTAAATAATTTTAATAGCCAAGGAAGGAAACAGTAAAGTTTTAATTTAGTTTATGAGTCAAGATTTTTTTCACAAATAGGAGATTTAAAATTACACATTGGAGAAGAGCTTTACCAAGAAATTTAACCAATCAGATTTGACTAAGGAATTGGACTGTAGGAGTGAAATTAATTCAGTTTCAGAACTGAGAACCAACTGTGCATCCCACGTGTTCATTTGCACTGCTGATTACACTTTAATTTTAAGCATGAAATATTGTCAGATGTGAGACTATTGTTGCATTTCCCTTAATTGGTAAGAAATACAAAGACTGTCTTCACCACATAATAAAGGGATGAGCAAAGACCAGTGATGTTGCATCCCAGAATCCTATTTCTGGTTAGCCAGAGGTCTGAAGAACCTGTACGCTCTTAGAACCTAATTGCCTTACTCCAGCCTTTGGCCTAGCAGGGGAAATGTATTAATGCAATACAAATATGAAGGAAGTGCTTATCAGTCTGTAAGATCCAGACTATGTTACATCTTGCAGACTTTCATTTTTACAAAACCATAAATGTACCAGAAGTCAGAAGGTGAAAGGAGGAAGCTTTACTCAGTTCTGATACTGAAATAGCTCTAAACTATCATATTTATTCTAATGTTAATTAAGCAACATACATTGAGGCACTGCCAGGAGATTAATGAATGCCTGGGAGGACCTGAGAGCTCAAAGCTATGCTTTGGGCTATAAACCCCAGTCAATGTTTAATCCCCGGGAAATGCTGTAGGCTGAGGTTAATATCAATTTTAGAGAAATTAACTGAGAATTGAAGAAAAGTCTGAACCATATGTGATCTTCTACCTTAATAGAAGCAATTGCAGTTCTTCCATCCATGCTTTTTGTAAGCCTTAATATCCTTCTTTCAGTCAATAAGACCCTAATACCCAGCAGTATAACTTCTTACATAAACATTCTTTATATACATATACACAAAAGTGATATATAATACCTCCCTCAGCACCCAAAGCCTCTCAGGTTTACAAAGAAATTAGTATTTCATCTCCAAATTAAGTACCTGATCATTCATTCCATGCACAGTTGAAGACCCGTTCCTGGTGTACACTATTGCATTGAGCTCAACCGCTAAGAGCTCAGGGTTGAGGTCCTACATGGTAACCTCTTGTTTCCATTTTACACTTCAAGTCAATTTCTATCAATTTGTGCATGGTCATTTTTTTGGAGTTTGTTGAGATAACTGAGAGAACATCAAGCTTTGTAGCCCCTATTCACACTAGGTAGCAACAGTTTTCCATGAAGTCTTATTGGGAATCTGCATACAATAACACTGTTGAAAGAAGAAAGCATTACCCTGTGGGAGTCAGAATATGAAAAACCACTCCCTCCATTGTTTACAGTGTGCCTCAATAAATTAACATGAAAGCAGCTTTTGTGTGAATATTGAAAAGTACAATTAAAAAAAGATATGCATTGACCCCATTAAAAGATTTTCCTCTGGACAGCTTTAGACTAATTATCTGTGAACTTGTATGGTCATAAACAGGAATGCCAAACTGGTAATTCAGAGCAATGCAAAAAAAGAAGAGGAATGTGGAAAGCCAATACAAATTCAAATCTAAGGAAAAGACTCTCAGAAATTGCTTTTGTGGGATTCACCAAGGGAAGTTTTCGAAAGTCTTTATCAGAGATTAAAAGAAAAGTAAGGAAAGAAAATTCTGTGGCATGTTAGGCTCTACAGCATATTCCTTTTTTTTCCATACATGGCATATCTGCCTCCAGCTCAGGCACCTGTGTAATCAAGACACTGTTAAATTTCTTTGAACTCCTCTGATTGGGGTTTCATGCATCACATTTGTTTAAAATGTTTAATAACTTATTCACTAATTGCTTGTTTAAACCCACTCTGGCTGCCAAGCTTTCTGTTATAACTGATAAAATATAGATCACTCTGAATATTTATATGTGATTTGTGTGCAAGTGACATTTATGATTAACGCAAACTTAATTTGGTAGTGGAATCAAATAAGAACTGTCTCTCTGTATTCTACTGGAATGATTAGCAGAGGTCATTAATCAAGAAGTCTCTTTTGTTCTTAATTTTATGCCACATGAATGAGTAAAGACACAAAAGAACTAAGTATTTCATCAAGCTCTGGCTTTCTTTATGTGAAATATTCAATTCTGTCATAAGAAACTTCCGCATCTTTAATGTTTTTAATCACTGCTTTTTTGTGTGTGGCCCTCTTTGTGAGTGAGGCCTGCATATCATTTAGGAAAAAACATTTCTTGAGTACATAGTCATGAATTTGACTCCAAATGGCTTTTTCAAATTGGTGTTAAAGAGTCACATATGAATGCTGAAGAAGGCCCAAGTCGGATCAGGCTCAAACGTCTTCTTTTTTTAAGTCTGCAAAGGTGACAGCTTAACTGAAGAAATAATTTTATTTTGGGGTTGGTTTATTTTCTTTCCCCCCCTTAATTTGTTAGCTACTTAGTCCATATTTGGTGATCCAACAACATACACAGGTAAAGCAACAGGTGAAGAGTAAGGTCTACTTTAAAAATCAATCCTTAGTTGAATTAAAAGAGAATATGATGGCACTGTTAAATAACCTCCTAATAATATCAAGCAATATCTCCAGAAATAACAAAAATAAAGATAATTAACTTCTTCTTACAATGTATTAAAATATATTATGTCTGAGATAAAGAAATGAAGATAAAAAAGGCTTTTAACTCCGGGACACTATCACTAACAAGACAGAGACGGGTAATGAATGGATGGGTAATGAATTTCTGCTCATCACTGTTTTGCATGAGGTTAAGGTTAGCTGGTAATAAAAATTATGTCCCAGTAGGAGTATATCAATGTAGCAAAACACGCCACTGCAACTGACAGATACACACCAGGTTTAAGTATGCCCAACAGAGTGCTATAAAAGAGAAGAGACACCACTTTTTCTCCAGGCCTACAGCAGCCACTCTGAAAGCCATAGATATTTTTCGTTTCTTAAATGAGGTTCATCAGGGCATATCAAAGCAACAGGAATATTTTCACAATCTTATCTACAAGCACAACCCCCAACTCCTACCCTCCCAGGTGATTTTGTGTGGAAGCCACTGATGTAACACAGGTTTTGCTGAGGGTAGAACTCAAAAAAGCAAATGGTGCAGAATTATTTAAGCTGTTAAAACTGAACCGATAGAAAAAAAAAACAAACTGAATGCTAGAAATCTGTACATTTACTAACTTAAAAATAAACAGTTGTCAAAAACTGAGAGGGTTTTATGTTTACAAATTTATACATTCACAATTAGAAAATAACAAAACATCTGCAGTTGTCAGGAAAAGTGAATACAAGGCAAACAAACTAATGAGCCACACCGTTCATATTTGAAGAATGCATTGCAAGTTTGTATAGATAAATAAATATACCACTACATCTAATCATTACTGTCCAACTGTTTAAAAAAAAATCTATCAGTTAAGATTGTAATTCTTTTTTTTATGTCACTCATAGAGAAAGGGGTTCTTTTGCCCTACAATCTACAAAAAACTTGGTGAAGAATACAGATAAAATCAGTCATAAATCTTTGTGTACTATATATGTTGCTTGACTCAATATATACAGTGTGGTGAAGTGCAGTAAACTAAGTAGTGTAAAGCTCTCCGTAGCCTATTTTACAAAGCCATGACTTTAACTGAGGCATATATAACCCAGCTAGCTTGAGTAACACACTGTTATAGTGCAAAGTTCAGTGTAGACAAAGCAGAGGCACTCCTTACTAGCCGATTCTCCTCTTTGGCTAGTTTAAGCAAAAATACATATTTTCTTGATATTGCAAAAGATAAAATCAGAAGCAACTTATATAAATCTATCTTGCATTCTTTAAATTGGGTATCTGTACGCATTAAATTGTGTTGACGTAAGCAGTTTTCTTCTTGCTGAGAATATAGAGGCATGTAAAGTTTTTAACTTTAATGTTTCTTAATATGGTTTGACAGATGTGGTTCATACAGCAGTTTCAGAAATCCTCTGATTTCAGATCCACCTGTTTCTGCAGAGCCCATTAAAAAATCAGTGAATGATCAATTGCAAGTTCTACACCTTAGAAAATAAAAAAAGAAACCACTAATATTTGCTATTTAGTTCACTTTCTAATGAACTTACTGGTTACATTTTCTAGCACCTATCTTTTAAAAGGCCTTTTTGTTTTAAGGATTTTTTTCTTCTTTTTTTTTTTTTTTTGTCTGCTCATATTTCTAGCATTGTTTTGAGGGACTAATGGAGAACTTCATTGTTACCTCTTGTACTTCCCATCTTTACTGATGTAACAGAGGCTTGCAGTAAAATCTCACAACTCTTGTTAAGACTGATGTCCATTATTTGCCAAAAGCTTCATCTCTCTAGCAGCCTTGAGAAAGAAAAAAGGGAAGCACAAAACATATTCTTCTTCACAGCAGTATTGTCTGATTCTCAGTTATGGCTTCTCTGCTTGTTTCCCAAGGCAATAGGCACCCAAAGTATTTTCCACTAAAAGAAATGTACTGCCCATTACTTAAATGACAGTGCTTTTACCCAGTTTGAACATGAGAACCTTGTACGAGATTTCCTGTGGAGAAAATAGGGTTTTGGAACTGATGTCAATTCTTCTCCGAGTTCACAGTTTTAACCGCACACAAAAAGCAGATGTCAAATGACCAAGATAAGAAAATTGCAGAGATTTTTAACCAAGGTCATTTTCTTAGTGGGTGCAAAATAGTAAGCCACCTTGAACAGGAATGTATTGAGCATAAGATCTGCATAAACTTAACTTGCAGGAATTCTACTAAGTTTGGTGTTCACCTTGAAAATCACTTACATGATACTAGCTTTTTATCCTGACATCATCACCTGCTGATTTCAAGAAAAAACAACAGCAACAACAAAAACAAACAAACAAACAACTGAGATTCTGCTAAGAATGAAGACAAATATCCATGACTGAACTAAAATAAATCACTACAAATATATGCCAGTTCTGCCTGAAAGTCACTGAATGTTTCTGGTCAATACTCCATGATGTTTTCTACAATTAGTTTACTCTAGATGAAAGTAATCTCCAAACTATGAGCATGAAAGCTTTTTCTGTGGATGTTGAAATACTGGGATGCAGCCTTAAAGCAGCAGGACGTACAGGTAGAAACCCTACAGTCAGGTTCCACAGAAAAGAAACGTAGATGATCTGAGGAAGAAGTACAACCCCAAGCCTGGGAGTGAGCCACAAGCCCACATGTCCATTCAAATCAGGAGGTGTATTTATTAATCATACAGAGCCTCAGCCATTTTCAAGGATTCTCATTTGCTTTTTTCATAAGTATTACAGGGTAAGAGTGGAGACACATACTTTTCTCTGGGTATCCTCAGTAACCTCACCACAGAGCAGCTGCTCAGCTCTGTAATGCTGCTCTTCACCACAGTTTTACAGTAAAGGAGCTTTTACACTCTGCTTTGATGGAGTAAATATGTAAGAACCACAAGTGAGTAAAATAGGTTATATTGCTTTCTAGGTAACAGTCACTTCCTTGCAGATGATTGCCTGGGCACTTACACTGTTGAAGCACTTTTTATTGGGTTTAGTTTGTTAAGCTCATTGCTTATGTTTTCTGTACAAAGACTGTCCTTTTTTTTGTATGTATAGTCTCAAGCCTAATCGGACATTATGTCAGAATAAGGTCCCCAGATAGGGCTAAAAAAGGTTGCTATTTCAAAAATAAGAAAAGCTGTTAATAGTAAAAATCTCTTCTAATGAGACAGCACAGGAATAAACTCCAGAATGCATTTGCAGTTAAGTTTCTTCTTTAGCACTTACTAACTTGTCTGTGGGCTCTTATATCTAAAACTCCCCATTGAGCAACAGTCAAGGCCAAGACTCAGTTCCTTTAAGAATTTTAAGCTAATACGCAGTAACAGTATGAGTATTTCCTTCCCTAAGTCCCCTCTTTTCTTCATTAGTACGAATGCTTCTCCTGCTGATAGTGTCACTTTGTAAGCATTCATTACCTATTGATCATGCAGTGTAGAGTGCATGGATGGACTGCTAAGCCTACACAGACACTTGTTCATTTCAGTGAGTTTCTGACATGCCATGCTACAGGATTCCTTAACTGAGTATTGACTAGCTCTGGCAGATTCTTGTCGTGGTTTAACCCCAGCCAGCAACTAAGCACCACGCAGCCGCTCACTCACTCCCCCCCCCATCCAGTGGGATGGGGGACAAAATCAGGAAAAGAAGTAAAACTCCTGGGTTGAGATAAGAACGATTTAATAGAACAGAAAAGAAGAAACTAATAATGATAATGATAACACTAATAAAATGACAACAGTAGTAATAAAAGGATTGAAATGTACAAATGATGCGCAGGGCAATTGCTCACCCCCCGCCGACCGACACCCAGCCAGTCCCCGAGCGGCGAATCCCTGCCCCCCACTTCCCAGTTCCTAAACTAGATGGGACGTCCCATGGTATGGAATACCCCGTTGGCCAGTTTGGGCCAGGTGCCCTGGCTGGGCATGAGAAGCTGAAAAATCCTTGACTCTAGTCTAAACACTACTGAGCAACAACTGAAAACATCAGTGTTATCAACATTCTTCCCATACTGAACTCAAAACATAGCACTTGTACCAGCTACTAGGAAGACAGTTAACTACATCCCAGCTGAAACCAGGACATTCTCCTTTTTATGGACCAAATATTGTACTCTGTGTTTGTTTTGCCTGCTTTTCTGTCATTTTATTGTCTCTCCTTATTTTTTATTTAGCGTGTGTGTATCCTATGGCATCGATATAAATCAGATTAAAATTAGATAACATGAGATAATTAATATTTTTTTATAGACATCTATTACATAAGAAGAGTGTGTGTCTACATATGTGTATATATATGTGACATATGTGAACATACATGTGCATATACATATCTGTGATTGGCATGCATTACCAGTGGGTCAGCTCCAAGGCTTCCAGGCACCTTTTTGATGTGGACAGAGACCCTGTCTCTGGTACAGGAAGCCGTGAGTATGACTGGTCCGCCATGACATGTTGGAGTTTGTGCCAAAGGAGGTGAGGCGAAGCCATTGCTACAGAGGATTTCTAGTCCCTAGTTACTGTCAGGGCTCAGTGGGGACCGGCTGCTCCCTGAGGGCCAGGAATGGGGACTGGGGGGGTCCTCCCAGGGGTAGTAGGGCAGGGCCTGGCAGCCTGTCCCATCCCACCGCCCCAGCCAGGGAGCAGGACAGTCGGGGGGGCACTGGGGACAGCCGAAGCCCTGGGCACCGGGCACCTCCATGGGGATGGGGCGCTAGTCCAGGCTGGGCCATGGTCGCAAGGGTGGGCCTGGCTCTGCAGGGCTCAGGGCTGGGCAGGGCTCTGGGGAGGTGGAGACCAGCCCCGCTGAGGAGTTGCTGGGGCATGGGAGAGACAGCCCTGGAGGGCTGACATGGCGTCCTGGGCCATGGGCAGGGGGCTGGGAGAGGCGCCAGGGGAGACCAGGGACGGTCAGGTCTGGCAGTGTCCTCAGGGCCCTGACAGTTACCTCAAGAGAACAGACTCTATCCAGTTAGTTCCCATTTTAACGAAAAGACCAGTAGAATGTGAATAGGCTGAAACAGTTTCTGTCCACTCTAGAGCGGACATATGGAACAGACTGTGTCTGTAGGTACCCAGAAAGAGAAAGGTGCTTCTCTCATCCTGCCACTCTCCAAATAAGATTTTTTGCTCTCGAGTGGACAGATGAGTCATGGAATGTATCTTGATACTACGGAAATGGCGAAAAAAGCCCATTATGAGTCTGTGAGGAGATGTCAGAACTACAGAGAGGCTCACATCCTCAAAGTGCAAAAGGGAAATGGAAGAACTACAAGAAATCATGCAAATATATATCTATATATGTTGGAGTTAGTATGTCTGGACTGGTTAGACAACATAAACTTGAGCCACAGAAGACGTACTTAGGGACTGTATCAGTAGAGCTGAAGAAGCGTGAAGGAAACAAAGAAGAAGAAAAACCTTAAGACGAAGGGAGAAAAGATGTAATACAGCCAAGGAGGTTGCCTGTGCAACTTTGGTTAAAGATCATGCTATGCTATCAAGAAGATAATTCTCATAACCATAAAAAAAAGCTGGTTTAATAAATACATACAATCAAAATAAGAAGTAATTCCCTCTGGCACTATAAAAATAATAAAAGTGATATTGTTATTTTGAAAAAAAGAGATGTAGGAATGGCTGAAAATACATTCACAATTGTCCTGAGGGAGAAAATCTATTAAGGTGGAAGTCTTTTGGCACTGAATAAGTTTTTGCGCTACCTAACATGTAAACTATTACACGAGCTATGTTCATAAGACAAATCATTTTTCTTTTGGCAGTAATTTGTCTCTTAACAGTATCAATACTTTATTAACCATAAGCCATTACATTATTAATTTCAGTGGCCTGCAGTAAGCAGTATAGATGGTTGGGTACCCAGCAGTAAATTTTTGTCACTACTCAAATATTCAAGTGATTTCAAGCTATACTTTCCAACCACAATTATTTTTATAGGTGTACATAAAAATGAACTAACAAAACAAAACAAAGCAAAACAAAACCTGAAAGTGGCAGTCTTTTAAAGGTATTAAAGAAGATTGTAATAATTTTGTTGTTATTATGTAGTGCATACAAAATAGAATGTATGAATGTTGGTTTATTCTAAATGATAGTTATTTTCATTTAATCACTAAAAATAAATATAATATCATATAAACTACTATAGATGTAATGCTGAGGCTTCTTAAAGTGCATGAAATTCTCCCTGTCTCCTGTGTGAACCTGTTTGAATACCTGCCACCATCAGTGATAAAATTGTCATTCACTGTAATAAGGAACATCAGACAGACATGCTCTCAAAGACTGATCTAGTGTATCTGTACCTGTCTACACAATGGTTTTCTAAAGGACAAGAGAGACTTTATTAAAGATCATATAATTTCTGTTTACAGTTTCTATAGCAGTTGTTGCCAGATATACAAAACCATAAATAAACTTGAGCTATTTGGTGAATTTTGTTTGAATCCCTCTACTTTTCAGATGAGGTCCCTGTATTCTTTCTATAACAGTATATTTGGAGTACCAGAGTATCCCCTGGTCTGTGATTTTTAAAATCATATAAATGTGAAAGCTTCCAAAGTCCAAAAACAATTATTCCCAGGAATATTATGTTTGGGTTGGGTTTTTGGTTTTGGTGGGTTTTTTTGGGTGAGAGGGTCTTTTTGGTCTGGAAAAGGCTTAGATGGGCTTTTAACATGACTCAGGATGAGTATTTTTATTTTTGCAAAATGCTTTTCTAAAAAAAGTTTAGAGATTGAAGACTATATTGGCAGTCTTCAGTTGACTGTATTGAGATCATTCCTCAGGCGAATACCCAGGTTTCTACATCATCTACACATTAGCTATCATGTTGGGTCTAAACTGATGCAAGCCACCTGTCTCTCCAAGTCAGGAAACCTACGCACAGGACTCAATGGTTCACTCTGATTTCTACTCCAAAGGATAGCAGGGATGCAGTCTGCTGGAGTCACTCAGTGTGAGAACCTGAGCCTGATCGTGAGTAGTTCTCAGGCTACAACCATATTACCCACTTAGACACAGTGAAGCTTAGAGCAAATAATGTGATTAGCTTTGCCTTGCTTCTCCTTCCTTGTTCTTTTGTATTTCACTTTGAAATCAGTGGGTGTAAAGCAAAAATGCTATTTATTATTGCTAATCCTCATTGGCACCTTATCCTTGTAGTCAATGGACTGATGGGGGTTAGGGATGTAAAGGATCATTTGTATTCACATTGAAGTTTACTGCCTGGATACTGTGTGGTAAATGTGTGAGGTCAAACAACTATAGCTGAATCAAAGTTTGACGGAAGTCTTGTGGAAGACAAAATACGAAGATATATCCAGAAATAAAAAATTGTTTATGCCTTATATATACATATAGTGTTCTCCTCTGTATCTATGTCACAGACTTATGAAGGTTGCTTCTGCCTCTGTTCACTTAATGAATTACATTGAGTAGATACTATTCATACATTTTGGCCTTTTCATGTTTAATAACATCTCCTTTTGACCCAAACTATATAAAAAGAAAAAAAAAATGCACACGATCAGAATAGAGAATGTGTCACTGTCAAAATGCAAATATTGTATTAGAAATCCTGCATATTTGCCATCATTTGGTTTCTTTCCAGCAGAATACTTTTCTGATTAGCCCCAGAAAATGGAATTGGAAACATTTCATTAATTTTATAAAAAAAGAGATGTCTGAGTGGCATCATAGTTCCTTTGTATTTTTCCCCTGTTCATTTGTGCAGCTATAATTACAGATTCTTTGTGAAATGTTCATGTCAATCCTTATTAATCTCTAATTTCTAATCACAGGCATAAGTAGGTTTAAACTTCATTGCAAACCTTTTGAGAGATCTTTGGGGTTTGAGGGAGAAATGACATGTTGCTCATCTTCATAATGTTTTCTGGAAATTCTTGTCAGTAATTTTTCCAAAGGAAGATAAGTTAGCAAAAAGAGGAGGGGGGAGAATTAAAAACAAAAAGGAAAGGACAAGAATCTTCCTAGGCAAGAAGTTCTGTTCCTTTTTTTTAAACATAATTATGGCTAGATTTATTGGTGGGTGTGACAGTTCCTGGTTGCACTGCTTCAGTGAAAAGGAAGATAAATAAGGCTGCAACACCTAGGAGACATGTAGGCAAGATTAGCTGAGAATTAAGAAACTCTTCTGAGATTCAGAAACCTATGGAAAGATCTGGCAGGGCTGCAGTGTAGAAGTTTGAGCAGCAAGGAACAAATTGCTTGGAAAGAAAATTAAAGAATGGTATTTTTAGGTTGTTGCTTTATTTGAAATCAATCCATGGCAGTGAAACTAGCAAAAAGGCACCAATCAGAATTTAACTTTAAAAAATGAGTGCCAATCATATGTTCCTTAATACAGTAACTTTTTCAATATTGTTGGGTTGCAGCCATTTCTGGCAGTTGTGCTTTAATTAAGACATTAGTTAGATATGCTTATAATGAAATAGGATTGAATTAATGAATCTTGGAATATTAACAAGTAAAAAATGAGTTTTTTCAAGATACTAGAAATTACATATCCAGTTGATGCTATATCTGTTGTCAGTGATTAGGCTTAATACCAGACAGCAGCCTTGATCCTGGTCAAAAGATACATGCTAAAGCGAAAAGTCCTCCCAACCAACCATGAGAGAGTTTTGCTAACCTTGTCTTAGTGGGAAGTCACTGTTTGCATATCTTAAGTGGATTGCTTTACTCGGTGTCTTTGTTTATTTTATAAGGATCAGATATTTCCATTCACTCTAGTGAGGAGGATAAAAAGTCTGAAATACAGAAGTGGTTTGTAAAGTACTTTCAAAAGTACTGTCAAAACTTGACATGAAGGGCTTTTAAACTGAAAACAGCAAGCAAATGAGTTACTAATCTCAAATATCTCTGTGTATAAACTGACAGCTTCTGTCTGCCCCTTGCCTTTGCTTCCAAAATGCTTGCCTGATGTAGATGGCAAAAACCTTTCCAATCATGCTCTTTGGCTGTTCCTTCCGAAGCTGTCAGGCCCATCGCATTTCAGTGTCTTTCCTCTGTTTTCTATACACTGTGCAAGTGTCAGCTTGCTATGGGAAATCAGAGCAGAGGCAGCTGTGCAGCAGAATATGCCAGCTACATCAAGAATAAGAGAGAGAACGTCAGGAAAGAAACTCTGGAGGATCTTACAGTCCAGATTATATCACAGGGATAGAGGGACGCAACCAAATGCTGTGAAGCCCAGCCAGCTATATGGAGGCTCTGAGAACGTTCTTTAGGGCTACCTTCAAATTTTGCAACCAGAGCTTACATGTATTCTTTCCTTCAAATAACTTTATTACCAAAAAGCACCTAAATCTGAACTGTTTTACATCATCAATGACACACAAAACTAAAGGCTACTTGAATTTTGCAGGGGTAAAGACATGAGAAAAATAAGTTTTACTGGGACTCCTCAGTCTCACTGTGTTGAAGACCATAGCTTCCTTTGCTGTGTGCTTCCAGCATGAAACAGACTTCTAGTTTGAAAAAAATCCTTCCAACATCTACATGTATTCAACAAAATTCTTTAAATAAAAATAATCCTACTAATATGTAAGTTATTCCAAACAAAATTGTTAGCTTCCATACTGCTATAGTTCTGGTCTGCATCCCCTAAGTAAGTGCTTGTCCAGTGGGACAAGTGAAGATAAACCTATACTCTGACATAGATACATTAGAATTCTAAATCTCTGCACACCAGGTTGAAAAATCACCTTTTGAAGCATAACTGCTATGAAGGCTGTAACACATGCCCTGCAAATTTGATATTGATTCATTGAGTTCTATGCAAATGTGGATGCAGGATTCTTTTTGTTCTTAAGAATGAGGTAGCCGATCTCTACCACAAATCGAAATTGTTTTTATTACCTCTGACTGTAATTACCACAAACAAAAAATGTTGTCAGCCCAGGAGAAATTAACTTTCTCACACAGAATATCTGACATCTTTGCTGGAATTAATCTCATTTGTTCTTACAGCTTTTATTTGCTTCTGCTATCATTTCACAGTTTAGGAAGCCTGCATTTTCAACATTGAGAAATTCTGCAGATTAGTTTTATAGGTATATGGAATAACATATTCCCTTTTGTCTTGTAGTTGTGCACTTAGCTTTATATGGCAGTTATATTTACATATAAAAGTATTCTGCAAAGATTTAATCCAATATTAATGTAAATTTGTTGTGCATTTCAGTACTTTGTAGAGAGACTGTTCTTACGTATGCAAATCCATTATATATATTAAATACTCCAATTCCACAGATTTTCTTAAATGAGCCACTGGATGAGGCTTATAATGAATGTCCTGGAAATGCAGCAGAGATGCAAAGGCACATTATGAAGTGAATAATTCAGAAAATGCATTCTTGCTTAAATTGGCATTTTAAATGTCATTTCAATCATCTTATATGTAATTTTAAAAGCCGCCTCCTTCTTGAATTCTCTATTTACAAGGGCCCTGTCAATCATGACCTGTATTGCAGGGTGGGAGACTGCACCAGTGTCAGGCTGTTCTAATTTCCTCTAAGCCACCTTCTTCATCCCCACAGGGAGCACAAGTTTTCATAAATGCCAACGTGCATATGTATTCAGTACTGCAAGGACATTTCTCCCATTGATTTCCTTCTGCATGTGAGTGTGAGCAAGAGAGGCGGGGGTGGTGGGGCAGTTCTTCAGCTGTTCATATGCTACCTAAGATTCCCAGTTCCAGAATTAAATTACAGAGAGAGATCCATAATATACGTTCAGTCACTACAATGGCTCCCTTAGGGCTCTTGTTACTAATGGCATAGGCTCATTTGTGAATATTTTCATGCAGCTTTCTTGAAAGGGCCTCGGCAATCCACCACTTTTGAACAAATTATAGGCCAACAATATGCTCACCAAAGGGGTTGCTTGGCATGGAACAGGTTGTTTAGCCCTATTTGGCTAGGAAAGAGAGCATCGCGAAAGGAGAGGAGAATAGGAAGAAGGGAAAGGCAGTGATCTGTGAACAATGGGGCCGGGGTAGGGGGAGAGTAAGCAATAACTTAAATGAGCTATTTACAATTTTTAACTAGGAAAATAAAGCCTTAGCAATTAACAGAAGGTTTTCTTCTGGAACAAACCTCTTTATGTTAATTGTATGTGGCTTTAAAACACTTTTGGAGGAAAGAGACTTGTAAAATATTATTTCATTTGTATCAGGAAGGAAGATTCCCTTCTGTCAAGGTCTTCATTCTGTCCATGTGGTTTGTGGATTATAAATCATGGTGTGTTCTTCCCCCAGGCAACTGACAGGGGATTAGAGAGGATGCATTGGGTGTTTCTTTATGACTGCCTCACCAAAAGGCAATAAAGTTCCCGCAGTATGTTGAATCACAAAAAGACAATACATGTCCCAACATCTTAGCAACAATCCTAATTCCTCCTTCCTGGCAAGATTCATCCTCCCATGATCACTTCTTTATCTCAGGCTCTCTACAAGGATAGTCATTAGGGCCTGTACTGTGCAACTTCAGTAAGGGTCTTGTGATCTCTCTCCCTTTTCTTCTGTACACTGTTTTAGGAACATTTGGCTTCATGAAGTTTCTCTGTTGCATCCTGTGGTGTCAAAGGTTTAGAGACAGAGGACTGACACTATTTTCCTCCACCTATTGACTGCAGGCTATAATGGGAAGGCTGTTTTCTCTTTCAGAGGTCATGATGGGGAGAAGAAAGGGCAAAAGAAAGCTTTGGTCATTCCACCAGAAAAGGTGTCAGCTGACATTTCATCTTGCTGTTAAGACTCCCTCTTGGCTGCTAAACAAAAATTATACTTACTTTTGGATATTAGATTTAGTAATTGCTCTTCTATGTCTGTGTTTACATCTTTTTTTTTTTCAGATATTAACAGACAGAAAGATTAAAAGTTTATTTATTCTTCAGGCTCAACAGTCACAGACACTTAAAATCCTTTATTTGTCTTCTCACATTGTATCCAGCAAGAGGTCAGCAAGCCACAGAGGTGAACAGTGTGTGGGGGGACAGTTAATTCTTGTGTTACTGGCATATCAGAAGCTCAGTCAGAGTTCGTTTAAATTTTTTTAGCTACAAGGTTGTTGTATAAACAGATGGTGAATATACAGGAGTAAGAAGATATGTCAGGGTTGAAGTGTAGACTCTATCTAGAGGTACATGTTTAGTCCATGTATACTGGTGGGCATGACCATGTTAATTTTCTGAAAATTCAAGTAATCATTCCTTCTTTCACTCACATACAGAATTTAAACATGTTTAAAGTCTTTCACCTGTATACCTAGACTTTGGACCTTGACCTGATAAAGCACTTAAGCATCTGTTTAACCAGGAGGGCAGTCCCATTAGTGTAGAGAGTGCCTGTACGGATATTTGCCTGCATAAGGCAGAGCAGAGAAATATGTAGGCCACCTCTGAAATCAAGCCCTTTATGTTAAAATAGATTTTATTAAAGCAATTATCAGTGAAATCTGACTTACAGAACCACTCAAGGGAGCTACAAAAAATTGCCTGCCAACATATGTTCTCTATTAATGAAGACAGAGCAGTACTGTACTCAGGTCTTTGGAGATAGTTTTGGGCAGTGCATTAAAACAGTAGGTTGTCTGTTAAAGGTGGCTTCTTTTAAAACTGATTAGGACAGTTTAAACCAATTAATTTCATTAAATCTGCTATGAATTTCACTGCTATTTAACGTTTCAAGAACTGCTTAATAAAATTTGGGGGTTTAGAGGGAAATGGCAAATCCCACAAACTGCTGTCTGGTTAGCATATTGGGTTGAAGTGTAGAAGTGTCAAGTTCAAGAAATGTCTTTGCCTAATCAGCAAGGCAGCTCTCCATAGAGGAGAACAGGGACCTTTGACATCGACATTCCTGATTTAACTCACTCAAATAATCTGTATCATTCAGATCTTTCATCTCCTCTTCTCAAACTGAAAACAGATGTTTAAACAAATTCAATTTTAATGCAGAACAACAAATACATTTAAACCTTCTACAGTTGCTGTAAAATTGAATCATCATCCTCCAGGCAACATTAAACTCTAGCAAAATTTTCATTCAGTAATGCAATAAACATAATTGTACCATATGAAGGACAAATGCATATTTAGGTAATGTGTATATGGTACTTTGTAGGCAGAGGCAAGTGACCTCTGCCTGCACTTTGTGCTGGCCAGAAGCCAGATGAATGTGATTAGCATAGTGTTGAGCCAGAACCTGCACTAATAAAGCTTCCTGATTGCAGAGGCTGTTACTTGGACTTAGTTCTATACTAACGATGCTTGCATAGCTTCTGGTTACATCTATGTTAGTGTTTTATTTCAGAGTATGAATGTACTTCTGAAAAGAATGTCCTGGTCATCTCTGCTCATTGTGCTTTGTATCACATCCATGAGCAGTCTCTAAGCACGTGAAACTGGGTTTCCTTCTGGATGAAATGAAATGAGAAGGTCTGATCTCAGACTGCACTGAAAGCAGCAAAACCGTTAATAAGCATTCAGTTTACAGGGTCAGACTAGAGGTAGTTTAGAAGCAGAATCCCCTAAAATGTGTATAGTATGGACATGGAGTCCTCAGCACCAAGTATTTTGCGCTGCAAATCTGTTTATGTTCAGCCTCTCTATTTGTCAACAGAGACACGGTTGGAGTGACTCAGTCCTCACAATCAGGTATATTTAGTCTGTTGTGGTCCATGGAAAGGGAAGAAAATTAATGTAAATCATCATTACATTATAATAGAGAAATATGAGTTAACGATGCAAAGCAGAATATATTTATAGCCCACCAGTGTGGTCTTGGCCAGAGGAAGAAAACTTTACATGCAATTTGATGTTCAGTTTCTCCTGTTTATTTGCTGGTTTTCTGCTATCTCTATTCTTTCTCAGATTGTCCCCAACCACTTGGGTCACCAAATGAGATGGCTTTGTATCCCAGTGGAACAGATACTGAAATCTACTTCCAGTGGCACAGTACTTACCTTCTTGGCTCTCTTTGGTCAAAGCAGAGAACAAAATTGTGTCACTGTTATATGATGTCAAGCAGGTCTAGTAATGATACTTTTCATAATTATGAATTAATCATGAAGTCAAAAGTGTAGAAATATGGCTTTATCTTCAAGACCTAAAAAAGCATCAATCAAAAGGACACTTTAGGTGTCTAATAAAGATGTTTAAAGGTTTATCTTCACTACTTAGGTATAGTTAGAAATAGTGACTGGATACAAGTTGCTTGCTAGGGAAAAATCTGTCTCACAGATCATAGAAAGAATAATATAGTTAATCTTGCTCACTCTCTGGCTTAAAGCAGAATTAACATGGATTATGTTGCTCAGCCTTGGTCAGTCAAGTTTTGAATATAATTGAGATTGGAGCTCTCTATGAAAGCTCTGATTCAATTATATTTTTTAATTTTTATGCATAGTATCAGGCTTTTTTCTTATTTTGTGGCAAATTTTAAACTTTCTCTGAATATAAAGATTGCTGTAATGAAGGCCAAGCTTTATTTCTTTTTATTGTCTAGGATTTTTTTACTGTCTTGTGATTCTAACACTTAGATAATGCAATGTTAATGAAATAATTTCCAGAGATTCTAGAGCTGCTAAGTATTGTATAGAAAACCACAAATTTTGTTAAAAGATCATTATGAACTTTGAAAATTAAAAAATCCAAAACTCCAGAAATGCCAAAATTAAGGCTGGTCTACAACTTTAATTCAGACTCCTTAAATATTTACTTGAAACCTCATGCATCACTAATAGCCATCCTGTAAGTCTTGTTTACTTCACGAACATTGTACCAGCCCAGCACTGGACCTTTATGAGCTTAATTATTGTTATTACATTCATAACTCATAATTCAGCTAATGCTTCACAAGCAGTATAGATTTTACCTTCAGAAATCTTTTTTCTCTGTTGGATATGCATAGAAGAAGGGAAAGAAGACTGTTTCACAAATGAGAAAAATGAGGCACAGAAGAATTTGGGCGCTTTTTTTGTTTTATTTTGTTTTGCTTTGCTCCATTACTGTACTCCTCATTTTCTGTTCATTTACTCAATCCACCCCTGCCCTGCTATGCCTAGCTACCCTGGGCCTGGTACTTGGTACCTCACAACTAGTAGTAAGCTTCCCCCTCCTCCTGACTGCTTAGGCTGTAAAGGTGCTTTGGGAAGACAAGAGAAAATCAAAGGGATGGAGGGAAGGAAAATACTGAATCTTGTGTCTTTGGATATGGTGCCCAATGTCTTTACTTGGTGCTGCAGTGGTTCCTTGTAGCTAGAGTGAACACTTACAGATGCAGTAGCATCTGGGGCTCTCGAGTCATGAGCTAGAGTGAGTCCAGTTACTCTATATATGGGATTGTTGTTTTTTACTGATACTGTTTTGGGGTTTGGGGGGGGGTGGGGGGTGGTTTGGGGTTTTTTTGGTTGTTGTGTTGTTTGGTTTTGTTTTGTTTTGTTTTGTTTTCTATAGAGAGCTTGAATATACTTAGGCAAATTTAAATGAGAAAAAATAATCTGGAAGTTTGTTTTTTTTTTTCTAAAAAGTAAAGCATCAAACAACAGCCAGTTTAAAAAAAGAATTTATCTGTCTAACAGCTGTACAGCCACAAGAACCCATGAGAAAGGAGAATTAAAAATAGCTAGTTTTTAAAGAGTATTTCATTGCATTGCAAAAACACAAACATGATAAAATTTCCATTTTATCAAGTACAAATTACATGAAAGTTCTTTCCTCTAGACAGCTGATGCAATCATTTGTTAACAACTGTTTTAAAACAGTTTAAAGCACATCAAAATATGAAAGCTTTCAGGGAAACAAAGCCAAATCCTGTTGCAAAAGAGAACACGTAGACAAACTTAATTTTTATATCCTTATTAAAGAGGTACAACCATTTTTGACAAGCCATTTTACTGAACTCACTAGATTGCTTGCAGGCTAATGTAAAGCATAGTCTGAGTGAGAACAGACAAATTTATCCCCAGCTTTCTACTCTTTTTTAAAGTACCATAATGACATACCAGACATTCTCAAATCTTTTGAATGGTAGCTATCTCAGAAATTACGTGGTTAGTCCTTGTTTTATATGAAGAAGTTATTTGTTCTTTTTACTTAAATCAAGAAGAAATTGTCCATCAGATGTAAGTAGAAATGGTATAATTTATTCTACCATTCATTAACAAAATAATCTATACCTGTGTTGTGTAGCTTGGGAAATATTGAGAAAATATCAGTAAACCTGAAGTAGAGCTCTTGATCTCATGTTTGAGTCAATTTCATTGAAATAATTTAGACAACCATTTTAAGAGCATACATAAATGCCAACTTGACAGAATGCTTTCCTTAATAAGTGAGTGCATAATTATGTTGTGTATTCGTAAAGAACAAAATTGAAATATTAACTTCCTTTTTCCCAACAACACCATAGCCTCAATGAGTTGTCACCATCTACTCAAAATTTGAGATTTTTTGAATTGTCTTAACTAAGATAAGATTTGGGATTCTGCCACTGGATAGATAAATTAGAAATAAATTTTATTGAAGGGAATCTATAGCAATTCAAAACCACAGAACTTTCTGCCATTAATGTGTATGTGCTGCCTGCATCAACAACCAAGTGACAAGGCAGATTGATTACTTTAGCTTTAGCTGTCCTGTGGGTCTCTTCCCTCCTGTCCAATTAGAAGCTTTTCTCTACATGGAGTTCTAAATATTTGTCCTGGGTTCAGCTGGGATAGGGTTAATTTTCGCAAGAAGCTGGGAGCGGGCACAGCCAGGATAGCTGACCAGAACTAGCCACGGGGATATTTGATACCGTACTGACATCATGCTCAGTATATAAACTGGGGGATCTGGCCAGGGGTGGAGGGATCAGCTTGGGAATGGACTGAGCATCGGTTTCTAGGCGGTGAGCAATTGCATTGTGCATCAGTTGCTTTATATATTCTTTTATTAGTATTATTGTTATTATTACTTCTTCTCTCCTTGTGCTGCCCTATTAAACTGTTCTTAGCTCAACCCGTGAGGTTTTACCTTTTTCTTCCAATTCTCCTCCCTATCCCACTGAAGCGGGGAGGAGTGAGCGAGCAGTCATGTGGTGCTTTGTTACCGGCTGGTCATAAACCATGACAGTCCTTTTTTGGCGCCCAACTTCGGGCTTTAAGGGTTAAGATAACGACATATTTGACAAGAGTGTGTTAAATCAAAATTTGTTATACGCATTTCTTATATTAGTTAAATGGTTGCTGGTCACAATGTTGGTTTATTTGTTCACATGGTGGTGTTATGTAAATTCTTATATGCACTATGTATTCACTGCAGTGATGTTTATCACCTCTGGGAGAGGGATCACAACTATCATTTTGCTGTACTGGGTGACATCGACTTATGATATGATTACATCACTGGTCATGAGGTTAAGCTGCTATTTGTATGTGGCATTGTTTTCATGCCTGTACCTGGGGCGCTTTCTCTCAGAATTTATTAGTAATCACACCCAATCTATGGGGAAGACAGGGGGGTATACTTTTCACAACTCCTTCCCCTTCCCCTTCTCCTTCAGGCTAATTACAACAGCTTTTAAGAATTTTGAATATCCTTGGGATGTTCAAGCCAGCATGCTTTTATGGCTATGTCTCCTAAATATGTTTCAGGTCTTGTTTAGGATTACCAAAAAAACTTTAAAGAGTACCACCCAGAGATCTGCCCCAAGACTGGATAGTCATGGGTGGCATGGAATGTGGGAGAATATGGGCAGGTATCTAGAGAAATTCTCACCTCCAATGGTCTGGAACTTAATTCCTGAACAACTACAGGACCCTGATGAAGTAACAGATTATTTGAAAGGAAGATGCTGTGGCTATTCCAAAGAGGCACAACTTACCACACTGTGCTGGGCCCTGGTCAGTATCTACCAAACACTGCTCGATATTATGCAGCACCCTCAGGGGGAAGGGAGGCAAAACAAGCTGACTGGCATTGCAGATACCCCAACCCCAGCAACAGGCATTGCAGCAGAACCAGAGAACCAACCTGTGCCAGTATCAGTCACCCCTATACAGAAGAAGAAAGACGGAAAAAAAATCAAATTGCTTAGTAAGGGATGAAGGTGAACCAGAGTCATCACAAGAACAGGAGGAAGAGTTAATCACCCGATCCCTAACCCTAGGTGAGCTATGAGGTATGCAAAATTATTTCAGCCACCATGCAGGTGAGCGCAATTTTACCTAGCTGCTCCAATGCTGGAATAACAGGGCCAGTGGCTTGGAATTAGAGCATAGGGAAGCCAATAAGTTGGGATCCCTGTCTAGGAAAAGGGGTATTGACAAGGCAATTGGAAAAAAGACACAAACCCTCAGCCTCTGGATGCAACTTCTGTCAGGGGTGAAAGAAAGGTACTCCTTTGAAGCAATATGTTACATGTCACCCAGGCAAGTGGACCACCATGGAGAGAGGTATCCGGTACCTGAGGGAATTAGCCATGCTGGAGGTGGCTTATAATGATCTGGATAATAAGCAGTTAGTTACCCACAGATCCAGACAAAGTATGCCAACAAACAGTGGATGAAGTGGCTGTCCACCTCCAGCAATACAAAGGAAGTCTCTTTTTGTCTTTATGGGCCTGTATCTCGGGTGTGGAGAAACTGTCCTGGGAGTTCCAACAGTTCAAAGAAGATATGTCCTTCTCCCCACCCTTACAGGCCCATATCTCAGCTATTAGGAGTAAGTGTTCCTCTGCTCAAGAGCAAGGATATAGAAGGTACACACTGTCGGGGTACCCTAAGGTTTTACTTGCGTGACCATGGAGAGGACATGAGGAAGTGGGATGGAAAACCTACCTTGACCCTAGAGGCATGGGTATGTGAGTTGCAAGGAAAAACAACCACAAAAGGGGATTCTTCCTAGAAAAATACCACTCCAGTTTCCAGTGGGCAGTTCCCCAGACAGAGTAGAATGGCTGATCTCACATCTGACCATCTTGAAGGGACTTATGATTCATGTGTACAAAAAGTGAATAATGAATATTATGATCAGGATTAGAGGGGCCCTGCCTCCAGCCAGGTGGAGGAAAGGGACAACTGGGCTTACTGGACTGTGTGGATTTGATGGCCTGGCATGTCAGACCCGCAGGAGTATGAGGCTCTAGTGGATGCCAGTGTACAATGTACCCCGGTGCCATAAAGCTATAAAGGGGCAGAACCCATCTGTATTTCTGGACTGACAGGGGGATCCCAACAGCTAATTGTATTGGAAGCTGAAGTGAGTCTAACTGGGAATGAGTGACATAAATAACCCATTGTGACTGGCCCAGAGGCTCCGTACATCCTTGGCATAGACTACCTCAGGACAGGATATTTCAAGGACCCAAGAGAGTACCAGTGGGCCTTTGGTATACCTGCCTTGGAGATGGAGGAAACTGAACAGCGGTCTACCTTGCCTGGTCTCTTGGAGGACCCTCCTGTTGTGGGGTTGCTGAGGGTTGAAGAACAACAAGTGCCAATTGCTACCACAATGGGGCACCGGCAGCAATATTGCACCACTTGAGACTCTCTGATTCCCATCTGTAAGCTGATTCGACTGGAGAGCCAAGGGGTGATCAGCAAAACTCGATCACCCTTTAATAGTCCCATATGGCCAGTGCAAAAATCTAGTGAAGAGTGGAAATACAGCCCTACCATTTGCCATGGACTGATCCATACTGCACTGGAACAGAGTGAAGGTCCTGAACACCTGCAATACATTGATGATATTGTATGGGGCAACACAGCACAAGTTTTTAAGGAAGGGAAGAAAATAATCAAAATTCTTTTGAGGGCCGGTTTTGCCATGAAATGAAGTAAGGTCAAGAGACCTGCACAGGAGATCCAGTTTTTAGGAATGAAATGGCAAGATGGACATCATCAGATCCCAGTGGATGTGATCAACAAGACAGCAGCTATTTCTCCTTCAACTGCTAAAAAGGAAACATAAGCTTTCTTAGGCATTTTGGGGTTTTGGAGAATGCATATGCCAAATAATAGTCTGATTGTAAACCCTCTCTTATCAAGTGACCTGGAAGAAGAATGATTTCAAATGGGGCCCTGAACAACAACAAGCCTTTGAACAAATTAAATGGTAGATCGTTCATGCAGTAGTCCTCTGGCCAGTCTGGGCAGGACAATATGTTAAAAATGTGCTCTATACCACAGTCAGGGAGAATCGTTCTATCTGGAGTCTCTGGCAGAAAGCACCAGGGGAGACCCGAGGCAGACCCCTGGAGTTCTGTAGCCGGGGATGTCGAGGATCCGAGGCTGCTATACTCCAACTGAAAAAGAGATACTGGCAGCATGTGAAGGAGTTCAAGCTGCCTCAGAAGTGGTTGGTACTGAGACACAGCTCCTCTTAGCACCCTGACTGCCAGTGCTGGGCTGGATGTTCAAAGGGAGGGTCTCCTCTACACATCATGTGACTGATGCCACGTGGAGTAAGTGGGTCACACTGGTTACATGACAGGCTTAAACAGGAAACCCCAGTTGCCCAGGAATTTTAGAAGTGATCATGGACTGGCCAGAAGGCAAAGATTTCGGAATATTGCCAGAGCAGGAGGTTACACATGCTGGAGAGGCCCCGCTGTATAATAAACTGCCAGAAAATGAGAGGCAATATGCCCTGCTCACTGACGGATTCTGTTGCACTGTGGGAAAACATCGGAGGTGGAAGGCTGCTGTATGGAGTCTTATATGACAAGTCACAGAAACTGCTGAAGGAGAAGGTGAATCAAGTCAGTTTGCAGAGGTGAAAGCCATCCGGCTAGAGCTAGGCATTGCTGGAAGAGAAAAGTGGCCAGTGCTCTATCTCTATACTGACTCATGGATGGTGGCAAATGCCCTGTGGGGGTGGTTACAGCAATGGAGGCAGAGCAACTGGCAGAGGTAAACCCATTTGGGCTGCCGCACTGTGGCAAGATACTGTGTCCCAGCTAGAGTATGTGGTTGAAAAAGTACATCACGTAGATGCCCACGTACCTAAGCATAGGGCCACTGAAGAACACGAAAACAACCAGCAGGTGGATCAGGCTGGTAAGATAGAAGTGGGTCAGGTGGATTTTGACTGGTAACTTAAGATTATTTAGAGCTTGGTGGCCCCATGACACCTCGGGCCATCACAGAAGAGATGCAACATATAGATGGGCTTGTGGTCAAGGGGTGGACTTGACCATGGGCACTATCGCACAGGTTATCCACGAATGTGAAATGTGCTGCAGTCAAGCAAGACAAGCAGTGAAAGCCTCTGTGGAATGGAGGATGATGGCTGAAATATAAATATGGGGAGGTCTGAGAGATTGACTATATCACACAAACCTGCCAAGGCAAGCACCATGTTCTTACAGAGGTGGAAGCAGCCACCGGATGGCTGGAAACATATCCTGTGCCCCATGCCACTGACTGAAACACTATCCTGGGCCTTGAAAAACGAGTCTTATGGTGACATGGCACCCCAGAAAGAATTGAGTCAGGCAATGGGACTCATTTCTGAAACAACCTCATAGACACCTGGGCCAAAGAGCATGGTATCGAGCTGGTATATCACATCCCCTATCATGCACCAGCCTCTGAGAAAATTGAACGATACGGTGGACTGCTAAAAACTACACTGAGAGCAATGAGGTGTGGGACTTTCAAACATTGGGATACACATTTAGCAAAAGCCACTTCGTTAGTTAATACTAGAGGATCTACCAATTGAGCTGGTCCTGCCCAAACAAGACTTCCACATACTGTAGAAGGGGATAAAGTCCCCGTAGTGCACATGAAGAATATGTTAGGGAAGGCAGTCTGGGTTAGTCCTGCCTCAGGCAAAGGCTGGGCTTAAACCACATCAATATTCCATGAAAGCTGTTACTTTTTTCACAATTTTTTAGCTTTAGCTATTAGTGGAATTCACTCCCAGTCCTCTGCATGGCTTAGGTTCTGATTTCTTACTATATGATGAACGGTGTTGCTTCTAGAAAATCAGCAAGGTTTTTATCCCTGGGCATCTTCTTATGGTGACACCTTTGCTGAAGATCATACTTATGACACAGGTACATTTGATCAGAAACCTAGAGAAATTCCTGACTCTTTGGAATGGTTCCTGCTGAAAAGAATTATGCCACAGCCCAAGAACAATTCATAGAGCAGCAGAAGGTGAAGCAGATGCAATGGAAGAAAAATGAACAGGTGTCTGGCACTAAGAGAAGCAGGAGTTGGTTTTCCTCTCTGTCTGGTGTCTAGAAGAGATAATGACAATACACAGCCTTGCCAAGAGTGTGTTGTTTACACAGTGTATGTACACCCACCTGCTCCATTTGAAAATGAGCTTGTGAACTCACCTGACTGAAAAGAACAGAAAAAAGATTGATGTGTTTTTGTATTGTGCCTGTTGAACTGACAAAAAGCATTATAGAAAATTAATAAAATCCACATGAGGGAATATCAATGTCCTTACAGTTTAAATGAGATTTTTTAATTGCTAGCTATGTCTCTTGCATTCCTTAGTTTGAATGTGGATGTGAATATACATATCTGATACAACTATTACACAGATTACCTTTATTTTCATGCTTTCCATTTTCTGCGAAGGTGTTAAAAGTAGTGATGACAGAAGTAAGAAACATGCATTTGATGTATTTCATGTCATGACATATGAAGTACAGAAACCCATTTATGCTACAGTGAGATATGTCCAGACAACTACTTAAGCATCTAATTAAAATCAGCTGCTAAAGGTAGAGAAGTTGTACTAAAGACTGGGTGGAAAGTTAGCCAACACTTTGGATGTAGGGTAACTCAGTGAGAGATGCCTTCTTTAATTCAAGAAAATTTGGATGGTTCAAAAATTGTACCTGCTCAGAAATGTGACCATAAAATTACTCTCTCTGATCGCTAATATTGATCTCTTTCTTTTCTTAGCAAGTTCACATTTTTAAACAAGCTGTTTTGAAAGGAAAAAAAGAAGCTTTAAAAAACTGTTAAAATAAATTTTGCAAGCATGTATAAATACTGAAAACTTAGCATTTCCCTGATTAGTTTTGGTTTAAAAGAAAATACCAAAATGTTAAAAAATGTTTGTCAAAAAAATTACTGAGATCATCTTTTAGGATGAGATGTGGCATCTTTGGTAAATTTCTTTCTTGATTTAGATGTATGGTAGATATTCCTAGCTAATAGCTATATAGCTCTATATAAATCTATACACTGAATATCTGGCAGGGCAATTGAAATTTCAGGATAAGGTAAATACTCTAAAACTGGACTGATCTCCAGAGCTGTGGCTGCTGACCTCGTTATTTCACAGTGACAGTATCCACCTCTTTGGGCTCTAACCTAAGATCCCTCAAAGCACTAGTTAGCAGTTTGTTCTCCATCATTAAATTGGTGGAAGGTATATAAATAAAGTTGGTAGAAAAAGGTGGAGATCTGAATTTATAACATGTTATATTCTGGCAGGGTGACACTCAAATTTCTGAATTCTGACTAACAGGCAATACCAATTGTCGTGGTTTAACCCCAGCAACTAAGCGCCATGCAGCCGCTCACTCACTCCCCCCCACCAAGTGGGATGCGTGAGAAAATCGGGAAAAGAAGCAAAACCCGTGGGTTGATGTAAGAATGGTTTAATAGAACAGAAAAGAAGAAACTAATAATGATAATGATAACACTAATAAAATGACAACAGTAATAATAAAAGGATTGGAATGTACAAATGATGTGCAGGGCAATTGCTCACCACCCGCCGACCGACACCCAGTTAGTCCCCGAGCGGCGATTCCCCGGCCCCACTCCCCCCAGTTCCTATACTAAAATGGGACATCCCATGGTATGGAATACCCCGTTGGCCAGTTTGGGTCAGCTGCCCTGGCTGTGTCCTGTGCCAACTTCTTGTGCCCCTCCGGCTTTCTCGCTGGCTGGGCATGAGAAGCTGAAAAATCCTTGACTTTAGACTAAACACTACTTGGCAACAACTGAAAACATCAGTGTTATCAACATTCGTTGCATACTGATCTCAAAACATAGCACTGTACCAGCTACTAGGAAGATAATTAACTCTATCCCAGCTGAAACCAGGACACGAACATAGGTATTGCAATATAGGAATTCGGGATGAAGGGAGTAAGAGAGGACTTCCACAACTCATAGCCAGAGCAGACGAACAGTGTTCCTTCCCACTGCATAAGTCTGGGCTGAAGTTTCAATAGCCGGAGGTGTGCACATACTTTGGATTTTGTGTTGATGGCGTGTCCTGCCACAGCTCCAGCTTTTTATAGATATCATCTTCTTCATGTAACCAGCAGTCATCAAAATCTCCCTGCTCTGTTGATTAGCATGTGAACTGCATCTCCCCTTTCTGTATTACCCAAATTTTCCTGTCATTAAACTTAGTTTAAATTTAAATTCACTAGCAGTGGCTATGGATTTATAATAGCTTAAATGAGGCTATAATTTGGTCTATTAACTTTGTACAGCTGACTACCAAGATATTTTTCTTTTCTGAGTCAAAAACTCATGCTACTCTTCTGAATGAAATTTCAGCATCTGCCAACCTTTTTCAAAGTACATACTGAAATATATTTAACACATCACACGCTAGTGAATATTTTGATAAACTGTTCTTTTTCAGAAGTAGCAAGTCAGACTAGTGCCTCCAGAAAGGAAGTACTGAGAAATGATAATGTCTAATCTTTCTTGTTTTTCCTCATCAGAAAAAGATACAAACCAACACAATATTCTGAGTTACTGGTGTGGAGCTGAAATTGTTCAATGAACTACTTTTAAGAGGGAACACACATGGTAGAACAAATTTATTGTAAAAAAAAAAATCAATACAGAAAGGCAGTACACAAATTGACCAAAGGCAAGATTTTACTTTGAAATACATATGGTACAGCAGTATATTTTCCTTTAGCATTTTAATAGACTAGTGTACATACATTGAACCAGCGCACAATACTAGCAGATTGAACACATTACCTTTTTGGTGGCTTAAACTATTGTTTCACTAACATTTCTAGGGGTTTGGGAGGGAGGGAATGGGAAAAACACATCCTGTTGATAAAGCTCAGTGGATCTTTTTGTTCCTTTCCCTTTTTTTCCTGTGGAAGAGTCTGGACATTCAATCTATTTTTATCCTTTAAAAAATAAAAAGCAGCCACAGCAGAGGATGCATTTTCACATTTCACATCATCACCAAGAAATACAGAGCCCTGACAACCAAGATAAATGAACAACAAACCAAAAAGCAGTGGAGAAGGGTCAAATCCATTTGACTTATGGGCCATTGTAGAGAACAGTGGGTCACACAATCTTTTCTTTTGTTTCTGAAGCTACCAAGTGGAAACTATATATGGTAAATGTTTCCCTGATTTCAAAATAAAGAAAGAGGAAGATAACTTAGAAACTAAGGGCCGGCTGTGCCAGGGACTTGCATCTATTACTGACACTTGTTAGTTACCTAACAAGCTTGATTCATTTGTTTAATCTCAGAGGATCAGGAGGAGTGTCAGATAGTCAGTACTTCTTACTTTTTTATGTCAAATCTTTTCTTCGTTTACAATCATGTCCTGATTTCCTTAGTGTAGCTCCACCAAATTTTATTTAACCAAGAGACTCAGTACTAGAAGTAAGACTGGTAATAGGGGTCCTGCGATTTGGTCTTCTGTGGTCTCAGCTGTGTTGAAGATAAGAATATTCATGTTCAAGACTGTTGCTCTTTTCTTCTCCTGTCTCACTTATCTCTCCTCTCTCTCTCACGCTTCGCAGAATGTAGTAACAGTGCAAACAGTTTCATTTTGACATTGTTACCACATTTAGGAAAAATACTCACTCCTCTTCTCTTTCCCCTTCCCAAATGACTATGTGTATTTTCCTGATTATGCAGAAAGTTGACAGTTGTCATATAATGGGAAACAGGAAGCTGTAGTCTAAATGATAATACGAATTTGCTGCATCAGCTAGTCAGGAATACGATCATGAAGTCTTGGTCTCAGAATAGGAAAGATCAGAGAAGGAAAGAGCTGCTGTTAGACAAGTGGGATAAATTAGTATGGAAGATTAGTCAGTGATTAATATGTTTCAAGAGTTGTTTTTATACTGTTACAATTATAGATATATACTTATCTCCCCTTCCTGGCTTGTCTCTATTTATGGATAGTAATAAGATGAAAGGGAATGGAGAGAGAAACTGGGATTTGTCAGAATGCTGATTGTGCAATCAAGCTTAATACACAGAGAAGTTTCAAACATCAGAAAAAAAGGAGGAAAGGAGGAAGTGAGCAATGTACAAAACTCAGATTCTTTATCAGAAGTTAATGCTTCCAACCATGTTCCTTACAGGCTATTATAACTCCAGCTGTTCTTCTGTCTGAAGCAAGAAATACAATTACAGCAGTAATAGAGTTTTCTCCTGACTAGCCATCATGCTAGGTTCTGGCATTACTAATGTATGTTATCATAATTGTTTACATCCTCAGCATTAACATATATTAGTGGGACAGCCTCTATTTAGGTTGATGGAACTAACAGTCATTGCTTTAATATGACATGAAGAGGTCCCACTTTTTCTCCCCAAAAAGTGTTCCTGTGCAGTGATCCAGTTCATGGAAATCATCTGGCTGCAAACTGATGGTTAGTTTTCCTCTTGATTTGTCTTCAGCTTCCTTGATTTGGCTCATTAGACAGCCACACATGCATCGTTATGACACACGTGAGCAGGTGGGACTGAGCCATTGAGAGAAGGTGGGAATGTTGCATGGCAGTACAGGCTTACATTAGACTAAACATGAATGACTACACCATTGCAAGAACTCAATGCTGATCCAAAACTCTTTAGTGATCTAGGAAAGATATACCAGCAAAATAATAGCTGGTTACACTGATGATAGATAACTGCCATATAATAAACGTTAGTAATTGCAACTGGACATGTAAATAATTTAACTCTCTCATTGAAATTCCCCAAGACCAAAGACAAAACAACAAAGAAGGACTGTTCAGTGAAGTTACCACATCATAGTAAAATGACTGTCAAATTGAGGAAAGTAAGCTATTAGACTGGATTGAAAGAAAAAAAAAATAGCAATATTATGGAAAACACCAACTTTTCCTGTGTTGAAGTACATGCTGCCTCCAGTACAGATTATTTCATTTCAGAAAGACCGCAACAGAAGTAAATCATTTTCACATATTGAACAATACCTGTAATCAACTAATAAGATGAAAACTAGCCTTTTCTTTACCTCTCCCTGTATTTTCCCTTTAGCAGAGTGAATGCATTGTTAATTCAGTTTTGGACATTGTTATAAAGGTGATCCTATCTCTGTTTCATTGAAATTCATCCTTCAGACAAACGAACAAAGTTGTGAATATTCTCCTAGCGTTGCAGAATAGCTATACACAGTATTACTCTTACCTGAATCATAGACTTACAAAATAATTTTGGTTGGAAGGGATATGTGAGCTATTCAGTCCACTCACCTGCTCAAAGGAGGACCAATAAGACGACTTTTCTCAGTGCTGTGTTCAGTCATGTTTGGAATATATTTCCAAGGGTGGAGATTATACAACCTCTCTGGGTAACCTGTTCCAGTAATTCCAAAGTTTTTCCTAACAGTTGCCTGGAATTTCCTCTGGTAGAAATTGTGTCCATAGCCTCTTGTCATATCACCATGAACCCTTGAGAAGAGTCTGTCTCCATCTTCTCAATATTCTCACATCAGACAGCTGTAGACTCTAACCAGATCATCCTCTCTTCTTAAGGCTGAATAAACCAAATTTTCTCAATGTCTTCTTATATGCCATGTACTTCAATGCCTTAGTCATCTTGGTGGTCCTTTGCTGGACTCACTTTGCAGTATGTCAATATGTTCTGCTGAGGAGGCCTAAATTGGACTAAGTAGGCCAGATAAAGAGTAATGATCTCCAGATTACTATGTATATTAGGTGTTCTTCTCCAAATGAGTTATTTCCACGTAAGTGATTTTAGCATCGCTGTGGGAATTCTCTGAAACACTTTCAAACAGGGTTAAATTTGGGGAAAAAAAACCCCAAAACCAAAACCAAAAAAACCCCCCACCAAAACCCAACAAACCAAAAACCCAAGCCCAACAACTAAACCAGGAAACATTTTTGTGCCATGGCATTACTAATTACAGTGCACCCATATAGTGAATCTTCCACTCGGGTCTCATCACTCCTGTTTCAAGAGGGTCATGATGAAACTTGAAAAAGCATAGAAGAGGACAGCAAGGATTATCAGATGTACATGAAAAATGTGTTTCAGTTCTAGAAATCCATGGCATCTGGGACTTCTATAAATATAATTTTTAATTTTTGTTATTATATAAATTCTGTATGTTTTGTGGGCAAGAATGTGTATTTGCATCCAGCTCATTTCCTGGACGTGCAAGGTGTCCTGCAGTCACATATGGATTTTTTTGCTTTAGGTGCTGCTTTTGCAACATCTTATCAGGAACCTGTACTTTAACATTGTTTCCTAATGTTTCCTCTTCTGAGACTGCTAGGCTACTCTGACCTGGATGCACAGTAATTACATCAATTCATTGATGTGGCCAGGCTTTTGAGCATTGTTTCCATCTCTGTATTTTTTGTTTTCATGTTGCATGATAATGAATAGCAGTACAAAGGAGTGAGACAGGACATAGTTATGCACACTTGCTGTCACCAGGTGCTGTAACTCACTCTTAAACCACTGCTTTGAGTTCTGCAGGCATGCACCTTCTTTCTGGCAGTTCGGTTTAATTTCCCTTCTGCTTTTTATAAATAGTCTGTGAATGGAGCCTAATATTTGTCATGGATGCTGGAGTTAAATTTATATAGAGACATACTAAAATGAGTATCTCCTCTTCCATCCAGTTTGACTTTTCTACAGCTGGTGAAAAGCTGGTTGGGTCTGGAATAAATAATTTTCATGTGTTTCAAAGCTTCAGAAGATTTTGACATCTGTGGTGAAAGAAGTATCAAAATTAAGCAAACCAAAACAAACTTAAACCCCAGCTGCAAATTTTCAGATAGTTCTTTTTCTGTAGAGTGTCAAATTTGCTACCTCAAAGTCCAATTAGACTTCATTTTCTATCCAGTCCTGCAGCTGGGAGAAGCTGAGTGAATTTGCCAAACAGCTAATGAAGATTTTCACTGAAATAAATGTTGTTTAAACAGACACAGTTCAATGACTTTATATGCTATTGTAAAGAAAGGTTTGGATTCCAGCTTTTTAGAGGTTCAGTAGTCACTTATTCTAGGGGTCTCTTCTAGGTGTCTGAAAAGGTTGGTTGGCTCAGGAATGAGTGACACTTTTGAGTAGCTGCACAGTTTTTCTAATGGAATTTAAACTCCTACAGAAAGTCACTATGAGACGGATGAAAGTGAGAAATTATGGGATTGGTGGTATATGAAATGGGTGCTGGAAAAAGGATGAAAGCACAGAAGGAACAATATCACCTGAAGAGGCATTTTCCTTTAATTTTAGACAGACTGAAAAGTACCAACCACCAAGGTGCTGTAAGTTTTCATTGAGTCACTGTAAGTTAAATTACATTAAACACCCAGATGTGTATGTAATAAGGAGAGAAGTGGGAGTAGCTGTAAGGCACAGAGGGTCTATCTTGTGTGCACTTCATGTATTTCTTGCATAAGAGCAGAGGAAGATTTTTCTTTGCTTTCACATTTGATAAAATATTCTGGTTTGATTCATAGGTATAAATATATAACGAAGCAAATGTGTAGCCAATAATTGTAGAACTTTTCCTGATATATTTGCACTTCTACGGATATAGAAACTACTAACTTGTCATATAAAAAGCAAGATATGTTTAGTGAGAACACATCTGTATTCCAGCTACTTTACTGCCATTTTAATATAGGATCACTTTATCTGATGATTTTTTATGGCTGAAATCAGTGATGGTGAGACCAGACACCAACTAAAATTAATTTGGTCATTTCTGAGATGGCATGAAATCTAAAATACAGAAATTATCAGTTTAGAAAGTCTGGTCAGGAATGAGTTTGTACTGACAGAGTTGGGGAAACAGAGAATCACACCTTCAAAAGGAGTTAATACCCTTGAGAAAATAATAGGATACATACTCTAATAAGGAAGCTTCTATTTACATAAGTTATAGGAATTGTTAGATTTTTGACATCATCATTCCTCTCTTCAGTTCTTTTGTTTATGTTTATGTTGAATTTTAATTTTGAAGGTAGTGCCTCATATTCTGTTTATTGCAACATATCATGAGGCCAGGAATAAAGAAAGGAAAGGGAGAAGCATTATCTGAACTCATTGATGGTAATATTTATCTTCTGTTGATATTTTTGTACATTTTAAGTTCTTGTGTCCCTGTTCAAAGACTTGTATTTGTCTGATCTTGGAGTCCAAACTGCTCTAAGCCTGCATTAGATAGGAAACCCATTTAGAAATCCTGTTTTCTGTAAGCACAAGCCAAGGAGCTGAATGTCTGATGAATTTTAATCACAGAAATAAGTCCTGAGAGACTCAGTGTGACTTCCGAACTTGCGAATAGGAAAAAAAAAAGTGCTTAATTGAAATCAGTGTTGTTGATTCTACAGGTTCCCTTGCACAAAATTCACCTGCTCTTTTTCACAGTAAAAATATAATACATTATTGATTTAGTGACTGACTTTTTTAGAGAGTCCACTTTGTGAAATCCCATGCCTTCCTACAATCATCCTGTGGCATCCTCCCATGTAAATACTCTTTATGTAGTTCTGTTCCCATTCTAAGGCTTTCTGTGAATATTCACTAACTTCATTAATTGCTCATGATAGTAACACATTCTTCACTAGCACATTGAACATTCGTAAAACAGCAGCTACTCTAAAAGGAAAAAAGAATATCATGGCAATGACTAACGTACATGAAGTAGTATACTCACTTAAAAAAAATAATCTAAATGTTCATAAACTGAGAGCAAAAACTATTGGAAGTAAAAAATAAGATTGCAAAAAATATTACAAAACTGTAAGTGACTTCCCAGAAATGCATTAATCTCACCTTGTTACTCCAGAATCTTTCCCTGTCTGCTGCAGGCAGCAGTACAAAGTGGTTGATAGCTACAGTTTGAGATATAGACTGACACTTTCTTCTGCAGCAGTCATGAGTGAGTTATTCCAATCTGTGCTAGCACAGCTGGAAAATTTACCTTCACACGGCTGGAATTCCATTTCAGTCTGTCATGATACACTACACTGCGTCTGTTTCTTCATGAGCTACAGCATTGGTGCAATGTGTTCTCTAAGGTTTCTGCCATCACAAATACAGTCACTAAAGCCATTTATTAAAAGTAAGTTGAGATTGAAATGCTTTGATATCAAAAAATAAATTATTTTGTAAAGACCCAGCTCTCTCATGGTTAGAAAAGCTTACATAATAGCTATGATTTTATTTCATTTTTCTTTTAAGCTTTTAAAACTGCCTTTTTGCAGGTAATTTATATTGTTCCTGGGCCAGATGTATTTTAAGATTCTCTTTCTTAGTACTTATCAATGGGTGGACTGCCCTAGCTTTTATTTACTTCAGTTCAAGGAAACTAAAAGGGACTAAAACTTAGTCATAACTGGTTCTCCAGAGATCATTCACCCTGATAAGTTGTTGACATGAAGAATATAAACAGGAATTAGTTAATATGCATTATTCCTTCAAGAAATCAGCAACAAAGCAACAGTGAGGCCTGGAGATTGGGCCAAGCTCAAGGTCAGTATGCAAGTTAAACTTCCTATAATTACCTCAGCTTCTGAATATGAAACATAATTTCATTTAGATACTGCCATTTCTGAAGTCCATACAGAATTGCTATCAAGAATTTGAATTCAAGTGGTAGTTTTCCTCTATTTCCTCAGTGCAAAAGTTTAAAAAGATGGAGTAAGAACTAAAGCTCTCCTCAGTATTGGTATTGATACTTAAGCATCACAAAACAATTCTTTCATTTTACCCCTCTGCCTTTTAAATGCTAAGCAGCAGAGGTGGTTGCTTTGACTGATCCTGTAACTGCCATCTCACTGCCTTTCCCAATTCACTTTCGATTTTCTGTTCTAGAGTTAACCTGTGACTTGGTGCTGTGAAACATATGTTCTATAGTAAATCATACATGTTCACAGCAGAGCTAAGAGAAAGGCACAGCTTGCATCTTGTGTGCCTTGAGCTCATGTCTTCTGTGGTCAAAATCAGTATGTTGCTCACAGTACTGTCTTTGTAATATAGGTAGATGCTGGAAGCATAGAAAAGAGCAGAAGTAAGAACAGGGCCATTTGTTTACAGTTAGTAAAACTAGCATGACACAAGCAATAATGTGACTAAAGTAAGACCTGTAATACTAGCTCTTTTACTTCACCTTTTTAATGGTGATTCTTGTTGCTGTATGTGGCAGATTACAGACATGACTAACATTTCTTATGTATTTATTGACTTTTTCTTCTTTAAATGGGCTAGCCATACATTGTGGCTGTTCAATATGAACTGGGCTGTGGGTGTTAAAATGTTATTTACAATGTCCTTCCATGTGCATCAAGGAATGAGCCACACCATGGTGAGCACAAAGAAATAAGCTTTCAGTTGTGTAGGCAGGTTATGGTAACTACTGTAGAACTGCTTGAGTGTATAAATAGGAAAATGTATTATCCTGCTGTGGAAAATGCAAACACATTCAGTAGCAGAACTATCCTTTACATTTTTCAGAGGTTAGAAAGCCGAGGATGGTGACCACCTCTACAGTAGGAAGTCTATTTTTCACAGTTTCCATCAAAGGTATTTAAAAAGAAAATTTTTAAAGTATAGAGTCCACACAACATGAACATGCAAAACAATTTAGCAGTGACTCACTGGGTTTTGCTGTAATAAAACAATATCCTTTTAAAAAAACAGTTTTATAATTAAAATGATAGGTCCAGTGCTGTGGAATATTGACTTCAAAGGCTTCAGTATTAATCAACAGAGTGATATTTTTAGTGGATATTTTGGGGTAGTATTAGAGGAGACATTTCAAAATCATGAGACACTGAAGGTGGGACTTACTTTACGTAAGTATAGGCACCTAAAAGATAGACTTGTAATTTGTGCAATCATCCCCATTAACGTCATGGCTAGAGAGAGCATCTCCAGAGAACAATCCACGATCCACCCTGCCTCCATTTTTAGTGATTTTTCTTCCCATTCAAAAATCTATGGAGGTATCTCTCCTTCTTAGTTGTTTCTACATTGTTTCTACAGGTATCCTAGGCCTCAAGCTTAGTCTAGACAATTAAACTGTAGATAGCTGCAGCTTAAAGATGTTTCAAATCATATGTTCTTTGTAAGTCAGTATAATTAAACTGTGATCTGCCCTTCTAGGAATCGGTCCACAAAGCCTCTCATATGGGAAGTTTATTTTCTGAGGGCCTGTATCATAGTGCCTTCCTAGACAACAGGCTGCTGTTTGTTTAGCATCATTTCTAGTTTTTGTCCAGAGCTAATATTGATGGACATATATCTATCTATCTCCCCTAGATATAAGTGTGATTGATTGTCAATTTATAAGTCTGTACATCTTTCAGTGCATAAAGAGTACTGAGGTTTAAAACCACTTTGCTGTTTTGCAAGGAATATTTCACACAAAGTGTCAAATCAATTTGTCTACAGTTAAGTACCACATCAATTGCCAGAGACTGTATAGTGAGGAAATGAGTTCACATCAGGGACATCTGCACCCAGGTGGGGCCAATTTATGCATTTTGGAAGAAGTATTTTAAAAATTATCTACTAATTATTAAAATTCTGAATGACAGGAAGGTTTATGCACACTTTTGATGATTACAGGTAGAACCCCTGAAAAAAATATATAGAAATAAGGGCATGGTGGAAGAAAAAAAAACTTTAAGGACTTTAAGATGTGTTGATGAAAAGCACTGTAGAAGAGATAGGTACTATATTATTATTGTAACAAATTGTTCAGTCTGGGTTTACTCTATGAAAAATTCACTATGAAGAAAGAAAACTATAAAGAAAATACAGATCTAGTTCTGTTCATAGGTACATGTGCAGATGGCTGTCTTTGATTTCAAAGAAAGTCGTGTACACATACATGGGGCAAAATATTGCCCTAAATTATTAATTTCTATAAAAGCTTTTACTGTACTGTGCACAAACAATGTGTTATCTACTATGGCAAGTGCCATCCAGTACTGACATGTTCATCCCCTTCTCTCAGTGAAAGCTGTAAAAACTATGGCCAGCAAGTGTCTCTGCGAACAAGGCCATGCCATCCAAATATTTGAGGGAAAGCTCACAAAGCAGACAAAAGAAAGAGGCATCCTCTTTCACATGGCTCTCAGCACCAAAAAATGGTGAGCTGCCTACAAGGGTTGATCTTTCTCCATTGAATGTGTAGGCAGCTTCTGTCCTCTAAATGCAGCCCCTGTTTACACCTCTTAAACTTTCAGAGGAATATTTCAAAATGTATGGACACCATTTATAAGTGCAATGCATCTTTGAATATGGTGGTATATGCAATTTGTCACTGAGCTCAGGCCTCTGGATCACTCAGCAGCAGAGGTGGGGGTGATGAAATTTCTTCTGTATGAGTTCTGTAAGTCTTCTCCTTGACCTGTTTTCATTATTGCTGAAAGAAGTGTCTGGCCTGAGTCACACTGTTCTGTTCAGAATATGCTTGTAGAACAGTCAGTTCAGTAGCAAGGAGGCTGCTTCCAACTTGGAAAATCAGAGAAGGCACCGCAAACGTTTCCATGCTCTTCACTCCTCTTCTGTCTCCATGTTTCTGTACCACAGTGAAAGCAAGTCTTCATCTTTGCCTAGATATGTGACCTTATTAATTGGCATTTCCCTTGTTTTTTGGCAATGTGCATGGTTATCTGTATTATGGGGTCTAGATAGTATATAACATGTACTGTGAATCTCAGCAATGGTTTTCTGAATATTTAAGTTTTGAGAAGTGGGGAAGGAAGGGGGCAGACACTATATATTACATGTATATGTGCAATGAGAAAAGTTAAAATGATCAGTTTTGGAGCTTCATCCCACCTAATCATAATTTATACAACTGCTGTTTCATTCAAAGCACAGCTTTAAATTACATTGCCTCAAAGCTTAAGGAGATAATACTCTTAAAAGAGGATAAATTCTTAATTGCTTGCTAAGATGCATTTAGATGGGAGAGTGCAGACAGTTAAGTTTCACTGCCCACAGTCTTCATGTAACATATAAGAGGGTCTGGTCTACATTACATATGTAATTGTGTAGGTATTGAAGCATTAAATTGTGGTGTGATCTTCTTAAGTGGAATAAAGTGGGATCATATCAGTGCTTATTAGAAGATCCACAAGAGTTGTTGGTGGCTGTGTGGGGTTATAGGAGCTGACATGGTTGTGCTGAGTCAGTATGCAGATATTATAATCTACAGTTCCGTTGGACATGGCAGTATTCAGCAGACATCAAAAGTAGAGTTCTTGTTGTGCTGGGGATATTAAGGCTCTTTTGGCCCTTTCTCTAAGGACAGGATGTTACCATTTAAAAAAAAATTCCAATGCACATAATTGCAGTCTGTTTACTTTTACCTTCTTTCTTTGGATACAACATCTCACTTGTCCTAAGCAGTAGGTTACTTAAGATAGGCTGTGAACTGCAGAAAGTAAAGGTACAGAGGTGTGGTGAACTCGCCTCGAATGTTCCTTCAGCCCATGCTAGAAGAAATCCGAAGCCTCCTTGTTGGTAAAATGCTTTGCTGATCTCCATCAAAAAGTTACAATAGGACTTGAATGTCTTATTCTGTCAACATATGTGTGTGCTATCTCAGTTTGGGAACACATACACTTTTCAAGATGCCATCCTTTTATCTTTAGATTGACCCCTATCAATCAGCTGAGTTGAAATTGTAGGTCTTGCTCTGCAAACTGAAAAGTACTGCTCATCACATCATTCCATTCAGAGTTCAGAAAAGTCTTCAGAAAAGTTTTTCTTTTAACAAAGGTTTATTCAAACATTTTCTTTCATTAAAGAACAAGGAAATTAAATAATATTTATCATCTTTCATTTTAAATAACAAAAATTCTGTAAGAATTGAGTACTGTCTTCAGTTTACATTTCTAGGCAGAATTACTTTTCCAAACCACACGTTTGATACTGATACTGAGTGATGCAGTGATTTATTTCCAAAGACCCTCTGAATACGAAAACTTAACAGTTCATAGTAATTATAGATCAAAGTGATTTACAATAAAGACTTGGCATTCGGATCTTGGCTAGCACATAGTAACACACAATTGTAACATACACTTATTATTCAATTTAGTGTCTTTGTCATTTTGTATTTCATACTCTGGAGAGATTTCAAAATTAAATAAAAGATGACACTAAACATGAGGTGCTTCAGCATACAATGTCATTTGGAAACTATCTAAGCAGATGAACCAAAACCAAAAAGAATTGTCTTTACAACATGAAGCCATTATCATTTCCTTTTTTGAGCTCTACAGTGAAAAGTCATGTACGTAGCAGTAAATTCTACATGTTTGACTACACTAGCTAATTAGCAAATAATTACGCCATGGCATTTTGTCAAACTTGCTGGTGCTCTATTAATGTGTATTTCAGATTTAGTACATAGAACATTAAATTATTTCTTATAATTTGTTGCTTTTGACATGTGATTTGGGTTTTTTCTGTAATAAATAAATAAA
>NW_010972582.1:1395385-1395862 GCF_000737465.1 Haliaeetus leucocephalus | reverse complement strand
TTCTTTCTTTATTTAAATACTACCACAACATATTACATGAAGTTTTAAATGAAATATTATTATGCATTAAGTAGTGGTAACATTTTATAAGGCAATTTCTAATTTAACATTTTAAAAAATCACTGTAGGCTGTTATTTGAAATTACATTCCAAGAACTTGAAGTTTTTGTGAGCAGCTTTCCAATAAAATTTTAAGAAAGGTGTAGCCATAGCGTTTGAATAAGTTCGTATTATGTGTAGTTAGTATGGTGCTTGCAGTTTAACACTTTAAAATTATGTAATACTTAATCTAAACTAAGTAGAGAATGCTATATATAAAACATATAATTATACATACTTCAGATGTCTTATTATCTATCTTGTTTAGAGTACAGATGTGTTTGTTTCTAACCTGATTTTCTAACAGACTTTCCCATGTGTGCTGGTTTTGGCTGGGATAGAGTTAATTTTCTTCACAGTAGCTGGTATGGGGCTATG
>NW_010972582.1:1350942-1394600 GCF_000737465.1 Haliaeetus leucocephalus | reverse complement strand
TGATTAATATGCCATTAGTTATTCTGTATAACCTGTTTGTCCTAAAGCTGTGGTATGCACGCTAGGTGGAACTATCCCCTGTGCATCCAGTGCTGCAATAAAGAATGTTTGCTTTCTAAAACTCCAAAACGAGTCTTAGAGAGTTTCTTCAACCAGCTTTTCGGTATCAATGGAGCCTTGTTTTCCTGGAGATGGCTGAACACCTGCCTGCCAATGGGAAGCAGTGAATGAATTCCTTGTTTTGCTTTGCTTGTGCATGCAGCTTTTGCGTTACCTATTCAACTGTCTTTATCTCAGCCCAGGACTTTTCTCACTTTTACCCTTCTGATTCTCTCCCCCATCCCATCAGGGGGGGAGTGAGCAAGTAGCTGTGTGGTGCTTAGTTGCCATCTGGGGTTAAACCATGACACTGTGTATATTAACTTTTTTGCCAAATTTACCCAAAAAATTACAATTAATCATGCTATTTGGTAATGCCAGAATTTTGGAAATATATTGTTTAATCTGCTCTTTTTTTCTTTTATTATGCTGTTATGTGGATTTCCAGGAAGTGAATTAATATATATAAAAAAACAGTGTAAGCACGCACAGCAGCAAAATATTTCTGCCTTCAAATCATGCTTCAGACAGTTTTCATTTGCAAATGCTGATTTGCATCAGCTGTGAGACTACACATGCAAAGGAATTCAAAAGCTACAGCCTTGGTTTTACATGTAACTCCAAGCATCTGACATAAATCTGAAAATGCATAGTTATTCAGCTCTGGCTGCGGAGTTTTGGAGAACAGGTAAATATACACATTTGTCACTCAACAGTCCTAGGAACCATTTTGCTGCACTAAGAAAAAAATCCTTCTCACCTAATTTTATAGCTGTCGAATTTAAAATAGCTAGTTGGATTAATTCTATATGCAGCTGGAGAATGAAGAAACATCATAAAACAAGGATGTGCAGCTGTGTGTGTAGGTGAGTGAGAAAAGGGAATACTCTTTTTCTGTTGAAGGTATCTGTAGTGAAGACTGGCAAATTAGTTGTATCGAACTGGGAATATTCAAGAGAACTAGTTTGTAGTCAAGACTGTCAGCTGGAAGATGATCAGATGAAAAACTGGCCTCAATGTGGCAATCACTGTTTGGAGGTTTTGTAGCTGAAAGAGTTAAGGTAGCAAAATACATGATACAGGCACAGTTATAGAACACGCCCACCACCCCACCACCCCCCTTAGATCATATGGCTTAATATCAAGAAGAATCCAGGGGTGTTATAAAGGCTGACATCTCTTTGCTGATACTGTAATTCTAGAAGGATTGTTTGTTGGTCTAACTCTGTTGGCAAGAGTAGACCAAGGCTACTCTACCAACAACTACTTTATTGGTGATATATTAAGAAAGGGGACAGAAAAATTCTAGCAGAAAAATCTATCGATGGCTATTAATCACTGGATAACAGGGAGAATATCCTCAGTAACTATCATTGTATTTAAACTCTATACCTAAACACTGTCCTGGTTTCAGCTGGGATGGAGTTAATTGTCTTTCTAGTAGCTGGTACAGTGCTATGTTTTTGAGTTCAGTATGTGAAGAATGTTGATAACACACTGATGTTTTCAGTTGTTGCTAAGTAGTGTTTAGTCTAAAGTCAAGGATTTTTCAGCTTCTGATGCCCAGCCAGCAAGAAAGCTGGAGGGGCACAAGAAGTTGGGAAGGGACGCAGCCAGGGCAGCTGACCCAAAGTGGCCAACAGGGTATTCCATACGATGGGATGTCCCATCTAGTATAGGAACTGGTGGGAGTGGGGGTGGGGAGATTGCCACTCGGGGACTAACTGGGCATCGATCGGCAGGTGGTGAGCAATGGCACTGCGCATCATTTGTATATTCCAATCCTTTGATTATTACTGTTGTAATTTTATTAGTGTTATCATTATTAGTTTCTTCTTTTCAGTTCTATTAAACCGTTCTTATCTCAACCCAGGAGTTTTACTTCTTTTCCTGATTTTCTCCCCCGTCCCACTGGATGGGGGGGGAGTGAGTGAGCGGCTGCGTGGTGCTTAGTTGCTGGCTGGGGGTAAACCACGACATCCTAAAGAAAATATCTAAAATATATAAAAGTGATTAATTGAGCTTTGAGCCTGATTTTATCTTTTGACTATACAGAAGCATAGGGTGACCTATACAGATGGAGAAGTTACCCAAAAAAGCTTAAGTAGGTAAGATCAGTCCCACTGAGCCTTTCTGTTAAATCATAAACAAAGAACTTTTAAATGTTTCAGTCTTTTCATCTGACAATATAGTTGATAATATTAAACCACTCATAGTCGTGCCTGTTAGTGTGCTACCCAAGGACTAGTGCCAACTTGATAGCTGGATCTGGTATTGGACTTGAAAGATCTCACAAGTATAGGCTGCAGGGATATAATTAGAATAGATATCTGCCTTCTGGGCTAGCTTATACTCCCATGCAGATCTTTTGAGTGAATTTTACAGCACACAGGAATTGGAGAAACACCATAGAGATTCAGGTGCAGCACTAATGTTTTAATGCTCACTAACACATTTATTGGAATCATATACAGTAATAATAAGCTCTTCTACTGGTTTCAGCTGGTATAGAGTTAATTTTAGTCACAGTAGCTTGTATAGTGTTGTTTCGGATTTGTGACCAAAACAGTGTTGATAGCACACCCATGTTTTAGCTATTGCTGAACACTACTTGCACAGCATCAAGGCCTTTTCTGGTTCTCACACTGCCCTACCAGCAAGGAGACTGGAGGTGCATAAGAAGCTAAGAGGGGACACAGCTGGGACAGCTGACCCCAAATGACCAAAGGAATATCCCACACCATATGACATTGTGCTCAGCAATAGAACTTGGAGGAAGAAATAGGAAAGGGGGATGTTTGGAGTTTGTCTTACCAAGTAACCATTACACATGATGATGCCCTGCTTTCCTGGAAACAGCTCCACACACAGCTTTTGCTTCAACTTTTAAATTGCCTTTATCACAACCCACAAATTTTCTCGCTTTTACTTTTTACATGAGTGAGCAGATGTGTGGGGCTTAGCTCTCTACTGGGTTTAGCTCACAATAGCTTTTAAAAAGCAGAAGGAAAAATTGGGAAAAGCTAGCCATACAAAGTTCTGTTAAGGATTTTTTTTACTGTTTTAAAAGGAAAAGAATATGCCCAGCTAAAATAATGCAATACGGATGACATTTTTAAAGCTCTTAATAATCTATCACACTTGTTACTGATTCTTTTAAAAATATTTTCTTATGCCTGTGATTTGTCTAACTTCTGTCTTGAAAGTTTCAGCACATCTGCAAGTGTAAAATGCAACTGAAGTGTATATTTCCTTAGCAAAAATGAATGTTCCACTTCCCACATTAAATATCTATTAAGAAAATATGCACACCTAAGAAAATGAAGTCAAGCTATCACCCAATACACAAATACCCCAATCCATACTCATTTCTCTCAGAAAAGCTTCAGAATATGTATTAATCTTATCATAAGTTCTAGGAAAGCTAACAAAGCTAGACTAAGATGGAAAGTTCACTGCCATAGTGCTTACAGAGAGAAATGACAAGGAACACTGTGCTGAGTTTAGGACTTAAAGAATGTTGAGTGTGACTATCTCCTCTATAGCCTGCTGGGTCTTCTTGTCTGAAATCTGTTCAAATCCAATAAATTGTTTTCCCACCAAGAATTACTATGGTGGCACGGATATGTCCCATTCCCTGTCCAGAATAGCTTTGCATGGCAGGGTAGCCAGAGTTACAATTTTTGTGCTAATTGCATCTTAACGCTGGTCTAGAAGATGAACAATGAGGGGTGTCTGAGTCTGTGCAAAGGATTTATATTGCTAGAGGAGATTTTCAGTGCTTCTTAAAGGATTAACAATATAATTAAATCTTGGAATAAACCATTCGGTAAAACAATTGTCTTCATTTCAACCTAGAAGCAACCTAAAGTCATTATAGCCTACTAGAATGATGATGATGGGATGAATTAACATTTATTTAATGGACAACCACACTCTAAAACAGGTTACAGGGTAACCTTATTGCTTAGCACAATGACAAGGGCATTGTAGAGGGTACAGGGACAATTGAACTGAAGACCTCACCTGGTAGAAAAAGTCCTGCACTCTGAAGAAGCACATAGTCCAGGATTTATTACTTGAAATATTCTGTATAATACTCACAGACATTTTTGTATCAATGAAACCACAAAACCTGGTAAGTCATCACTCTGACCTTGCTACTTTGAAAAGTTTCCAAAGTTACTGATAATAAAAGCACATCATCAAAGTCTTTTTATACATAAATAAGGGTTATATACTGTAGACTAAATACCAAAGGTGTGGAATGTGACTTTGGAATACTTTTAAAAAATTTTTAACTACATTAAATTTGTGATCTAGTTAATATAATTAAAAATGTAGACTACAACATGTGAGAAGCATAAAAAAAAAAAAGAAAACATACCAAGGAGACCTTGTAAACAGTATAAGTAATATAGCAATGATGTTGGAGATATTTTAATCACAAACTAATAACACCACTTTATGATATTATTGACAGTAGGAGAGTGGGGGGAATAAGCCCAATATTTGTATGTGTCTGTACACACACAGAGACATGGGCACACAGTCTTATCTGCTGCCTGGTTGATAGGGCCTTCACCTGTGAGATAAGAAATACAGGCTTGAATCTTCTTCCTCTGAGGAGAGAATTTTTCTCTATAGTCGGCTACTGTGGAAAACTGGGTGGCAGTTGCAGACATTGATTAAAAAGAAAGCCATTAAGTCTTCATTTTGGACATTCATGCCACTGGAACAGGTCAGTGACTTTAAGTAGCATTGGTATCCCTCCATCTTACTTTTAAATCTCAAAAAGAGATATAGCAAAGTTATGACTCTGCCTGCTAAGATCTGAGCATCAACATAATGCAAAACACCAATGCTTAGGAGCCACTGAACTGGAGGCTTTAGATTCCATTTTCTGATTTAGGCAGTTCAATCTTCCTCAGTCTTGCCTTTGACACCTGATTTTTCCTTTTAATCTCAGCCATGATCTTTTAACTGGTCTCTGTTTCTTTCTTCTTGGAGTGGAGAGACATAAAATTCTGAGTAAAAACTGATTACATGATACTGGCTTTGACTGTGTGTGAAGACAATCAACTTGCAGAGCACAGAGAAGATCATTTATAGCTCTTTTTTTTTAAACGAGGTACATTTCCTTCTGCCGTCCCTCTTTTTTCACAATATCGCTTTTCATGGAGGCATAATGTGGTACTTAATACACCATGGGCAAATTGTTCCTAAAATGAAACAACATGATCTCCACTCAGCCAGGAAAAGAAAATATGATTGATGTATTTTAACTGAATTACATCAATGAAGGTCAGAGTGTAGCTTTCATGCTTTTATGTCATATTGGTATGAAAGGTAAATCTTAATATGGATACTGGAAATCTGACAATCTTTCATTAATCGTTCAAGCTCTTGGAATCTCAGCTCCCAAGGATAAATGCATACAGTAAGTGTTCCCAAACTGCTTCCTGTTACTAGGGGTCAGATATTAGATACGTGGACTAATACAGCTCTAAAAAAACAGGGACTACTTTTGCATATCTAATAGTCATTCCTGGATGACTTTAAATTCCTACATATTGCAGAAGGAACAAAAGTATAAAGGCGTGCTTTTAGATCAGACAACACTAGGAAACTATACTACTTTTCCTGATTGTTTATTTTTTTAATGTAATCAAAAATTTTAAGTCTTATCAAGTTTCTGTGTACTATTTGGACTAACAGCTGTATGATAAAAAAAGATGTTGCAGTGAGGCTGTGAGGGAAACAGGACAGTACGCTCAGGAATTACCTGAAATCATGGACGACTTGGGTACAGTGGTAATGGCTAATGCCTATGTTCTCAAATTTTATTTTGCACTTTTCTGACTCTGCTGCCATTGTAAGCAAGATGACCATGCCAGTGGTGAGTTAAAATGACCTGAAGGCATCTCTAATTTACATCAGCTGATAACATATATTAAAAAATGAAACTACAGATGGAAGATGGTAATCATGCCCTGTTTCCCCTACTGTGGTGGCAGTAGTGAGAAAAAGTGCTGTAATTTATGAGCCCTGATATTGGTGTTTTAAGACACAAAAACATATCCATGTGCTCTAAGAAGCATACTTCTTTGCTATGAAGCAGTGCTAATCAGAGGAATCTGAGTGATTCATTTGGAAATATGTGATCCAATGATACAGGTGGTTTGTCTATGGTCTAGATTGTTTAAAAAATAAGGTTGACTTTGTCAGATTTTCTTTAGTGAGGGAATTCTGGCAAGATCAAAACATGTTTGGTTAGTAGTTACTTTTTTTTTTTTTTTTATCCTACAAAAGAAATCATGAAAATGGTTATACTGAAATGAAACGTTTCCTTCAGTCCAAAATTAGTAGTTACTGAGTTTCAGATTTTTTTTCTTTTTCTAAAACTTCTGTTCCTAGACAAAATGAAACTAAATTTCAGGCTCTTGAAATCCCTCATGAAATGATACTTCTGGCCTTTGCCCAGCTCAAGTAGTGATACTGATTTTGGGCTCCGGCTCATCGTGCCCTAGAAGCCCTACTGATAGTGGTAGAACAGTACAGGTGGTCGTACAGAAGAGTATGCTTTCCCATAGAGAAATACAGCAGAGTAAGAAGCAGTAGTGAACAGGAAAGCCAGACCTTTTTATTTTCTTTGTCTCTGAAGGTATTTTTTGTTATTCAGACCCTGATGATGTGGAACTTCTGAGGAAGAAAAAGTACTAGTGCTAGTGTAGCTCTGTTGCATTAAAGGGTAAAGAAGTCTGGCAGAAAATAAATGCCCTTGCATTCCAGCTTGTCCTCTACAGAGATTTCTAAGTTTCCCGAGGAAGCACTCAGTATAACTGAGTGTTTGAATCTTACCCAATAGGCGTCCCTATGGGGGGAAAGAGAGGTTCAGCATATTGACTGATCTCAGAAGTCAGTGATGTCCTCCTGACTTGTCTATGATGGTATCTTCCCTAACATTCCTCCTCTTTTAATCCCTTTTATATTTTCTTATTTTGTAGGTGGAGCTTGAGTGGCTTTCATCATACATACCTTTACTTTGATTGGTATAAAGTTCTCTCGCTTTGTTTTTAAAGGTACATGCTAGAAAAAAATTCACAGAGCATGCTCAGTGAGGGGTGGTCGCACCTTGAATGCGGGTAGCTTTTGGGAGGGAGGTATGTTTTGGTATTATAATGAGCAAAGTTCACCCAGAGAACATGATTTAGTGTGTCACTACTCCAGAACTGGGTACTTATGCTATAAATCAGAAGTAAGACAATACTGTTGACAGAACCCCCAATATTTCACCTCCTTGCTTCAGTGGATTCAATGCAGGGACCTTCCATTCTTGTTCCAGTAGTTCCAGTTCCCTATCCCTGAGTGATATCACAGAGCCTGGCCGCGGTGTCTCCACTCCCACTCCGCTCTACCCTCTGTGTCGTTTCTCTTAGAGTCAGCATACCAAGCTCCCCTGGTGTTGCTAACATCTAACTTTGCAGGTTATGTTGCTTAGGGAGTTATTATGGAACAGATTTCCTGTATATTCACTGCATTCCACCCTGGAGGTTTACCTTCCCTTAAGAGGGGTACATAGCAATAAGTCACCTCTAGCATCATTCCACAAGCTCCTTTGTTCTTTCACTGTGTCTTTGCCCATTATGTCAGCTTTTGCCTACATCCACCCATGTAATGTGAAGGAACATTGAATCTGAGATCTGTGACGCTTTGTCAAGTGAATTGTTTGATTTTTCCCTTCCTATCTTATAATTTAGGTAAGATTAACCCATCACTATATGACAAATGAAAGAATTAATCTTTTTATTTCTAGCATAAGGTGTTCTCTGTCGTATTTCATTATGCTGAAAAATACATATTCTTATGTAAATATATAATCCAATGTGAATAATTCCTTGAAGTTTACTTGAAACCTAGCTGGCAAATAACCAAGAATTACACAGTATTATTTTTTTTAAATGAATAATGGCATTAATGAAATGAAATGACCCTGAACATTTCCTTCCTTCCTCCTTTTTTATTTTTCCTATCATTGTAAGGAAAACCATTTTTAAATGTCAATAAGAATGTACTCATACTTCAGTTATAATTTCATAAAATTCACAATCCTTACTCTCATATATTATTTGATAACTGTTTTACACATATCCATTTTCTCCATATATATTTGAAATAACATCTGTATGTATGTTAATGTACTATACTGTATTTTTTTCTCTAGTTGATATTTATATTCCAAATTTGAAAGGCTTACGTCATTTATTCAGTCACCAGTATTTGAATATCAAATGAAGTTGAACCTATCATCTGTGATGGTAAAAAACCTAAAGATAAACATCGAAACTATTTTCATTCTCTGTGTGTGTTTCTTTGAAAGCTTCAGAAGACATTATTTTAGGGTAAAAGAAAATATTTCATACAGCTTTTCAGCATTTACTTGTATTTTGATATTCCAAAAGATGCTTTGGGCACTAGAGCTTTCCGAATAACACTGATACTTCTTCCTCTTCACTGTTTGTATTTAAAAAGGGTACACACAATGGTATTTATCAGTTCTGCTGTGAATTAAGATGATTTTGCACTCATCACTAATCACCAAACCTGCAGCTCCCCATAAAATGGAACTTTAGAGACTGGATTGCTCATGCAACTTCCATTGGTATTTTTTGTATTTTAATATGACACTCCATTATAGTTAATTCCTCATGTTGAAGTTATTAGATATTTATGTGAAGTAGCATATCATTATCGCTGTTGCTGAACAGCGATTATTTCGAACAGTTTGAGTTGCTATAAAGTGAAGAACATTTTTTAACTGTTTTAATTTTGTATGTGCTGAAGTCTATATGCCTGTTCAGCTTTTTTCTGCCTTCCTACTCTTTGACCTTTACCCATCCTACCCCACCTCATTTTGTTAAAGTAGCTGACAAGAAGTAGAGCTGGCTTTTCAATGAAAGTGCTCATGAACACGGTTAATTGAAAGTTTTATTGTCTTGGGAAACAGGCAAAGGTTGACATTCCAAGTTCCTTTTATGTAAGAAGTCTGTAATTCCGGCCACATGCCTCCCCTCCCTCCCTTACCTTGTGCTGCATTGAGTTTAGCACTAGGAATCTAATTTGTAGAAACCAGGGTTTGGACAGTACAGGACTAGTGAGACCTGGAATATTTAGTGGTCTGCAAACAATGCCAAATCTATAACTTCAGGCTCACTCAAGAGTTTATAAAAGGTTGCTGTACTTGTAGCAATCAACCATTGCTTAGCTACACTGCATTGCATGTTTTATGTGTGCAACCTGCACGTTCCCCTAAAGTAAACTGCAAATTCATAGGGCATTAAATGGGCTTTTTTATACCACTGATTTAATAGATGAAAATAAGTTTTCACTTGCTTTGCTTGTTTTGTTGATCAGAGACTGGTCTATGAAGACTGAAATGATTTTGGTGGCCTCCAGCAAGTCACATCCGTCCTACGTTTTCAGGTATACTCTAAGGCACAAATATAATTTCTCTTCTGTAGGGACTCAGGACTGGTCCCCCAATCTGAATTTTATTCCTGTTGCAAAAGGAGCAGGGTAATTATAAAGTGCCATGAAAAAGGGAACTTTAGGTAATGGTATCCCACAAAGCTGTGATATTTGGCCTCATAGACCGTCCTAAGCAGAATGCCTTGACTGCATGGCTCAGTTGTAAACAACCGATACATCAATCAGCTTCATGACAGGTTTAAGTTCTAACTTTGTCACTTTGTCTGCCCCTGGCCGCAACTTCTCTGGAGCGCACTAGGGCACATAAACATTTCTTGCAGACAAGTAGTATGTGTAACTGATTCACTTGTGTAGTAGCCACTGTTATGTGTAAAGAAGATGGTATTTAAATAGTCTTTGTTAACTGGATGGGAACCTTTGAGAAGTTGCTGAATTTCACTATTTTCCAGTCCCAATGCCTTCTGCGCTTTTAAAGAGAAAAATGAAGAGGCTATTCTTATGGCAAAATAGCCTCACTACTGATACCAACATATCAAAATGCCTCCTGATTTAAAAACCAAACAAACAGAGAACCCCAAACCAACAAACTCTTCAATTTTAATTTGGAAGAGTGATCGAAGTAAACATTTTTATTTAATTGCATTGCAATCCTTTACATTGTAATCCTCTTGGTATGTACATATATGTGCTTTTTCTGAAAACTGAAACTCTTGGGTTTTCACTGCTCTTACAGAAGATTGAAATATGCCACCTTGCTTAGCACAATCATAGTTTGGGGATTTTTTTGTCTCTGACATTTGTAGCTTGAACCACATTTTGTTATTGTCCTGGTTTCAGCTGGGATGTAGTTAACTGTCTTCCTAGTAGCTGGTACAGTGCTATGTTTTGAGTTCAGTATGGGAAGAATGTTGATAACACTGATGTTTTCAGTTGTTGCTCAGTAGTGTTTAGACTAGAGTCAAGGATTTTTCAGCTTCTCATGCCCACCCAGGGCACCTGACCCAAACTGGCCAACAGTGTATTCCATACCATGGGACGTCCCATCTAGTTTAGGAACTGGGAAGTGGGGGGGCAGGGATTCGCCGCTCGGGGACTGGCTGGGTGTCGGTCGGCGGGTGGTGAGCAGTTGCCCTGCGCATCATTTGTACATTTCAATCCTTTTATTATTACTGTTGTCATTTTATTAGTGTTATCATTATCATTATTAGTTTCTTCTTTTCTGTTCTATTAAATCATTCTTATCTCAACCCAGGAGTTTTACTTCTTTTCCTGATTTTCTCCCCCGTCCCACTGGATGGGGGGGGAGTGAGTGAGCGGCTGCGTGGTGCTTAGTTGCTGGCTGGGGTTAAACCACAACAGTTATGTAAAGTGTAAATAACTTAGGAACCCTTTTTATTCTTATTTGTTGTGTTTCTTATTTTTGTAAGAAAGCCCTAAGCTTTCTAATGTCTTATATTATTTCTGTTACATCGATCTCTTTCCTTCAATTTCCTAACTACAAGCAACTTCTTTCCCATCTCTGTGTTGTGTCTCTGAGGACAGACTTTGAGGCCAGTGGTTTGTCTCCTGGAATGCAATGTTTGCTAGCAGAAAATTGCATTATCTCTTTCAGTCTCCATTTCTGCTCTGTTTCTCCATTTGCGTTGATTGTACACACTTTTTTTCTATTTCTGCCTGTTTTCCTTCTTTTCTCCCTGTCTATTTGCACAGCTCAGATTCTTCAGTGGACTTGATGACCTTTTAATCATTGTGTAATCAGGTTGGTTAGGCACAGTGTTTCTGAGAGAGAGTGGGTAACCATGAGTGGAATGCAAAAACTGCTGTTTGCTGAGTTTGTAGTGTGTTAAGCATGACTCAATCAGCAGTATCATCTGATTTATTGTGGTCCAGGTATTACTGAAAAACACCTCATGAACAATCATTCCCTTAACTATGCTCTTGGCCCCATTTCTTTGTCGCTTTGTTCCTGCTTACATGATCAGTGGCCTTTCTAGTTATCCTTACTGTGTTGAAATAGTGCTGCCTTCAGGAAGTGCTATACTGTAAGACAACCTGAGATATCTTTGATCAGGCTGAGGTCCTCCAAACCAAATTTTGGAATTGATTGACCACAGTGTGGAGCACAAAGTTATATTACATCTTCCTCCAAAGAGTGATTCATGCAGTCTGTCCAGCTGAGGTGTTTATGGACCATCGTGTATAAACAGAAGTGTTACTTTATCATTATCCATCATTGCCCTCTGTCTGTCTGAGCTAGTTATCCACTGTCAGTCAATGTAATACCTGTGACATCCTGAACATCAGGTCCCCAATGGTTCTGGAGAGAGTAATCGTATGCATGAGGAATCTACAAGATGCCTTTGCATCTGCACTGATCTACAGCCAGTTTTCAAATTCCTGACCTAATTTTCTAGTTCTTGATGCCACTGATGTTGACAGAATATTGACACCTGACAGTAACAATAGCGCAATCTCTTAAGTATCAGCTTTCAAAAAGAATGCATCAGTTATTTGTACTAAAAATAATGGATACATTCATATAAGCTTTAGTAGGAGAAAGATCACACCCGAGAAGGAGTTAAATATCCTTATGAATGCCACTGGGCAAACAGATCTAAAACTGGGAAACAATATGACCTGCAAATTCATTATATCCTTTCAAACTATTTAACGCCGACTGGCAGCATTTTCTTGTATAAGATGAAGGATTCAGTTATTCCATGGTCCACAAGATAATGACCTTCTCTGCATGGTTCTGTTCATTGAGTTCTTGCAATATAACATCTACTGTTCCCCGCATATACCTGCTACTTTAAGAAACACAACTAGCAAAGATAAAATATGCTACCAAAAGCTTTGTCAAAAACTTCTGCCTATGTGAAGTGAGTAGTGTTACTCCAACAGTCTTCAAGCCCCATACTAGAGTTTCATGTGTGTCCCCATTCCCCAAACTACAGAGAAAAAACCAGCAGAATTGTAAAGATTCCAACACACATGCAACCATTTTTCTAAATGTTACTTCTCTCAGAGAAGGGAAAAATTGAAAGGTCTAGTATATTTTTATGTGACAAATAATGATATAAATGACATTCCCACGCTATCACTAGATCATAAATTGAGAGTCCCAGATATTTTGCTTGGGTTTTATCAATACTGTGTCACTGAAGTACTGTGATTTTTTTGCTGTTTCATGATAATGCAGCAGTGTTTGAGTTTTGTTTGAAATTCTTTAAGCCACAAATGAGAATCATTTGCCATTTGATTTTCAGGGCTCAGAAGAAAAAGAGGAAAGCAAAAGAAAATCGACATTTCCAGTCTGTAGTGCACTGAACAAAGGGGAAAAAGAAGAGTAAAAGATAAAAAAGATTGTGTGTCAAATTATAAGTTTCCTGGTTGTTCTGAGTTTTCATACTGTTAATTAAAATAAATAAAAGGCTTTATATGTCTATATAAATACTTTGCATTAAGTAGCAGAAATACTTTGTGTCAAAACATAAAAAAATAGTGCTTTTTTTAATTTTTAGAATTTATTTTTAAAAGACAGCTCTGAGCTTAGGGAATTTCATCATCAAAACATGGCCAGAAAATCTCAGATTACCAAGGATTGTCTCAATGTCCCACTCAAAAATCTTCTAAATGCTTTTTTTTGTCCCAAATATTAGGAGAATCATGGAACTTTCTCGCAAGCTAAAACTCAGAGAAATAGCCAGTTCCTTGCAATTATCTGTCTCAAAAATATTCTTTAGCACACATTACAAAGTATGAAAAAGCAATAGTTATGGCAAAAATTATTTTCTAGTTTCAAATTCGTATTGAACTTTGAGCAAAATATTAATTTCATACTAAAGGGGAAAAAATTAAGCACCAGGTAATATTAAGAGGAGCAGGACTTATGTTTCATGTTACGTTTTTCTACCCTTATAATTTTATGTGAACATTTTGGAATGCTACTTAAATACAGTCTTTGAAAGAATTTAAACAAATTGCATAGAAACATGTGATAGATACTCCCTTCTACTGTACAAACAAGTTTCATCTCCTGAAGTATGTTCTTTGACATGCCTTCTGAATCAGGTATTCATCACACTGAAAATTTCTAGATTATTGAAAAGAACAATTCTCTGAGGGTCATTACAACCTGGTATCAGTTTAAGCACATCTTTGGTCTGAAAAAGATGAATTAGTGTCTTCAAATATAATTTAAAGCAAACTGGACATTCAGTGTCAAACACCCACTGGATATTCAAAGTATCGGCTGTGACAGTTTGTGGGACAGATTCTTAGCTCATGTAGATTGATGAGAATACATTAACATCAGCAGAGTGACATTGATTTATGTTGCCTTTAAAATATGAACTGCACATCTTTGATTTCTTCTTTTGCATAGTCTGACTCTGTTACAAATATATTGAGGTGTCTGTCCATCACAACAGTAAATTAAATAAAGGGAAACATGTTTGCATGTGTCTTTTCTGTGACAATTATAATGCTTTCACTTCACAGAAGTGTCCAGTAAATTACAAAAATGTTTCCCCTGAGCACAATAAGCAATAAATTTTACTAAGGAAGACCTTATATTCTAGCTACACACTACGTATCAATTAAACCCCAAATGCCAATCTGTAAGTAGCTGCTGAAATGAAGAATTAGGCATATGAAACGACAAGGTGAACAGAAGAGCGCCTCTGATTCGGTATTGGCAGGATTTATATACTAGCAAAAGTCCACTGGCTGCTTTAATATAGCTCATGGTATTACCATTGGTTTAAAGTATGATCAGCACTTTCCCACAGTGCAACAAAACCCTTTGCTCTGCTTTCTGCCCCCTGAACAATGCAGCCTTTGTTTGCCAAAGTAGCAGATCCCAACACTTCTGAGCTTTTTAACCTTTCTTTGTGCTGGTGATTACATTTGCAATTCATGCCATGTGGATTGTGGATGCTATTTATAAATCCCTGTGGGGGGAAGAAAAAAAAATGGGGAGGAAAGGTTAAAAAAAAAATAAAATTAATCTGTTTAATTCCTCCTGAAAAAAGCCAAACTGTCCAGTGTTTAATGCACATGAAAGTTTTCAAAACATGCTGAGCAGTTAGAGCAACAATGTCTCACATGTCTGCTTATGGATATACCTGCTGTGAGCGTGAGAGAGGCGAGCTGTTCTGTAGTGCAGAGGTTGATGCAGTTCCTGGAGCCCATTCTACCATTTGCATCTAGAACAGGACACCCAGAGCTATGATTTGCATATCGGGGATAATGTTTTTTGCAGATGTTTAGTGAATGGAGAATATAAACAGGAACCACCTAATCTTCACTGAACAGGAGTAACTTCTTTGTGACATCAAAACAAGTTTTTCCAATTCTTTTTAAAAGACAGACTTGAAGACAAAACAGAAGGAAAGAAAAGAAAAGGAAAATCTCTTTTTTCAGAGAACTAGTTAAATGTCTTGACCAGTTCTCCCACTTCTTGACTTCTGCAGTCCTTGTAATCTGAGAAGGATGAGGGCATACCAGTCCTCTGTAGCCTGTAAATCTTGAAAGCAGGTGGTTTTGAGAGCCGTAACATTTTGTTGGCAAAGCAGCATCTCACAGAGGAATGGTGAGAGCCATATGCCTCTCACCAGGTTCTATTCTATAGTAATAATTCACTTTTTTTTCCTGTGATGCATGCAAATCTCTGTCAAGTAGTGTGATAGAGCTATCATACCCATGAGAAAGAACAGAAAATCAAGTTGGGCAGATCAAGCAGGTCGAAGGTGCTTTTCAGACTGTTAGCTGAGTTTGTCCATTTTCAATTCCATTTTTAAAGACAGAATGTCAGATTCTATGAAAAGAAAAATAACGGAATTTAGCATAGAGGTGATGGCAAGGAGACTGAGATGTTTATCAACTTCTTTCTGTGCACAGTTTCAAGTGATCTGTGAGCCAAATGAGGAGATCCGTGTTTCCTGAATTCTAAGTAAGACTTCTGCAGAAATCCTAGAGGTACTTCAAACTGAGAGACTCCTGGTAGGGACATGGAGCTGTTGAGCTGTATCAGTCCCAGAGCCATGCCCCTGAGGAACAGTGTAGCTCCATTGTGTAACGCATACAAAACCCATGGATGTTTGCATCTGAGCCAGGAACATTAAGTGTAACACAAGACTTGCAGCAGTAGTCTAGCCTTCCACAGCAACAAAATAGACAGACATATATATTAATCTAATTTTAACATTCTTCATCTGACAAAGACTGAAACAGGAACACAAAATAACCTCTCTTTTTTCTTGGAAGAACTCCCAGCTGACTATAGCTCTAAAGGAGAGAGGCTGGCTTAAACCAAATCCACTGAGAGGTAGGGATTTCTTACATTTCTCTTGCATTTAACTGAAGCCTAGACCAAAGAAAGTAATATTAAAGGTTATGTTTCATTCTGCTACAGTGGCATTTCTCAACTTAGGAGAACATGAGTAAAGGTGGCCTGTTGAGATTTGACATGACAACCATTGTCATTTTGCTGAGGTACAGCTTATAGAACAGATGTCCATTTATAGCACAGTACAAAATCTTTAATGCCTTTTAAAAGCAGAGCTTTTTAAAAGTGCATTTCTCAAGGGATCCTTTTCTTTTTTTTCAGAGACAAAAAGCTTCCATACTTTATGTCTGCAGCTACTGCTGCACAATGTCCTCTTTCCCACCCCTGGTGTGTTTATTCTCTGGGAGGTCACAAATGAATAATAATGTAATTTTCTTTCAAGTTAATGGAACAACAAACAAATCCCAGACCTCTTGCTTTTTAATAATGATTTTGGATTTCACAAAAGGTAATAATTAGCTTCAAGAAGGACAAAAAGTTTCTTGCAAGATCACCAAGTCAGTTCTTCACAATCTCAATGCTTTCATGATTTTTAAAACAATAATATATAATTAAATAAATATTAAGTTAACATAAGTACAAAAGCTTAACTTACACCGAGTGACAGAATAGTCTTAAATGCTACTTACAGATACTTCCAAAGTTTTAATTTCTTCTATGCAGTCTATTATATAAAGGTACAAATATGGACAGATTTCATCATTACTCATTGTGAATAATTGTGTCTTTTTTCCCAGGTTTATCCAAGATGAGTAGTTCAAAACTTCCAGGCTTTCCAAGTACTAAATAGTTCTGAAGTCTGGCAAAATTCTTTCTTTCTTCTATTTTTGAAAGAGTAATTAAAAAAGCAAAGTCTCATATGTTAACCTCTCTTCAACCTTATTTAAGGATTTGCTTATGCCTCATTGACTTCAATATGATAGAAATGTGCATAAATCCTAGCATGTTCTTATATACTTTTCTGAATCATGGCCAAGATGGCAGAACAACCAAAGGTAAAATCTGTTATTTCATATACATAATCCTATATTTGATTCTCATATTGCAAAGACAATATGTCCTTTACTCCATACTGTTGGGGTCTACCACATCCTTCCTGGTTAATTGATCATCATGGGATTAAATAGAAAAGGGTGTGAGTTAATAATGCCAAACATATACATTAGCAGAAAATTTTAAAGGAATAAATTAAATCCTTCAAATTCCAATTGACTCTAAATGGGATATAATTGGGGGTTTTATGCCTTAGAAAATATCCTCCATTATAATATTTCAGCTTACAAGCTAGAAGTGTCTGTGGTTTCTGGTGATTAGGAAAGCTGAAGCTTGTATTTTTTGAAGTGGAAAGGTATGGACAGTACTTATTCTGTTAAATAGTAATAGGGCTATCTCCCATTAAACTGTGGGAAACAGAAGCAACTAGGGCAAAACAATCAGATACAACTGGAATAGATATTACCCTTTTTATAAAACATTGGATAGTAAATCTTAGTTTGAAAAGCGCATAATGAAATTTAAAACTATCTGGTCTCAGTTCTTTTAAAATGGGACACTCCCATTACATTAAACATCTAAATATCTCAATACAGAACTTTGGGTTATCATTAGCTATTTGTTGCTGCAGTATTCATGTACTTTCTAAAAATACTTGTTTGTTAAATATTACATATCGCATCTTCAGAAATATTATTGGTACCACTGCTTTCCAGAAAGAGTGCAAATTACATCATAGATTTGGTTTAGGTAATATCATTCATAAAATCCACAGGATGACACACATACTGCCTAGAAACCGATCCTCTTACTAACATTTATTCCTAGAACATGATAGTTATTAAAATGCATATACTCAATGGTGTCATGATCTCATGTTATATAGCAAGGCCCACATCATAAGCCTGCAAAAAGCTCTGCAAACCTGAAAAACTAATAAAAAAGACCTTGAGAGTACCATTAATCTCATTTAACAAATGGAGAAATTAGAAAATAAAAGAAGATATTAAGTACCCACAGTCCATCTTTGCAGTCTAGAAGGATGTCCCCATTCTGTTAAATGGAAGGAAAATAACACTAAAAATGGGGGCGTGACTGGCACAGCCAGGCAACAACTCATACTGGAGCCATCTCTATACTCTTAACAATGCCTCACTTTGACTGTATACTCAGATTTCCTTTTCTTACGTTTTTCATTGCAGGTAAAATATTTCTAATTTTTTTCCTTATTTAGGAATATGCTTTCTAGCTTACAGGTGCTGTAAGCATCAGGAGCAGGAGCAGTTGCTAAACAAACTTTTTTTCATGAACAACAGAGTAAACAGCCTCATAAAATCCGCATGAGCTGTCAGTGCATGACTTTATGGTTACCTTGGGGCTATAGCAATTAAAATATGGTATTTACTTAAAAAGAAAAATGTCAGGCTCTTTCAGTTCTCAGATCTGTGAGTTGGTTTTGTGTTTTAACTACTCCTTTTTGCTATGGAACCATCTAGGATCTGAATATTATTAAATTGAATATAATAAAAAAAAAAATTACTTCATTTATTGGGAAAGCTTTCTAAAGACTCCAGCAAGATGATGAGGATGTCTTTAGAAAGCCAGGGTGAACAAGTCAGAATGATATGGTCAACATGCTTGGAAAGGTGTCTTACTCAAAACTGAGATTTTTTTAAAGACTTGGCTTTTCCTTTGTATTAACTGGTTACAACTTCCTCAGCTGTTGAAAAATCTGGACTTGCAGTGTGGAGGGGAATGCTGTGTGATTGTGTCTTCTTGTTATTTTACCCCCTTCTCTTTCCAAGAATGAAAGCTCTGAATGAAGATTGGAAGATCTTTAATTGACCCTCAAGTAGAAAAAATAGGAGAACTTTTTTAATATTTAGCTAATCAATATTTAGCTCATCTTGCCCTGAAAGCATTTTGTTTGGATTTCATTTTAGAGACGCATAAAGACAATGGAAGTACTGCTTACCTCTCTTCTTCCTCCAAGACTACTATTTAGTGTTTATTCAGGAAACAGACTTGAGCTTCAACCTGTCTCAGACCAGCATTTAAAGACATTAAGTGAGAACAATCAAAAGGAAGTCTGTACACAATACTTTCCTAAATTTTCTAGCTTAGGAAATTGTTCGAAATTTAAAGACACTATCTATTTTGCAAAAGATGTTATCAAGCTCATGAAAAAAGAGAGCAGCAAATTAAGATCGCAACTTAATCTAGCCATCATCCCAGCAGTTTAGAATTCATCTGAGACACTGAACCTAGAAGCTCTAGAACCTGATCTGGATAAGGGGAACATGGATCTGGCATATCCCTGCTAATGCTGGCTCTTCTGGGATGATGAATGTTTCTCGAGGTCTGGTCAGAAATTCTCTTCTTGAGAAGGTATTTCCTTACAAAATCATCACTGGATGACCATGATCCAGCAAGAACTTCAGCTGCATTTAAAATTATTCCATTAAAAACATTCCAGACAGCTTTAAATTTGAGTTCATGCGCACACACGTGCAGTGCACATGAACAAAAAAATAATGAACCATCTGCTGAGGCAGGTTGCTTGACCTGACATATTTTCACTGTGCTTTTGAGAGATAATGGCATGTATCTGCAATGTAATTTCTCATGGCAGTATTTACTTATATCTGTGAAATACTGTGCCACAGTTGGTTTTAGTAAGTCTTCCTGTTTATTTCAAGTTGTCAGGTAAATAGCTGCATAGGCTAAAAACTTAAAGACATGCTTCATTGCACAAAAATGGGTGTTCAACACAGTAAAAAATTACAGATTATTAAAATCTGCCAGTATAGATATAGCTATAGATAAAAAAAAAGATATAAGCAGAGATATAAACAGATATATAGACCCAAGATTCATTCAATGAAATTTAATTTTTGAGCCTGGACAGTTAGATAATAGATCAGGAAAAGCCTACATGAAAAAGAAGGACTGATAATCAATTATTCAGGTGTAAAAGTGATTGTGTAATTCCAGATCATGACATTAATAACAAAAACTGGATTTATTGATTAATTAATAATTAATAATAACATGTTACTAATATATTAATGCAAATTAAATGCACAAAATGTATGGTCTGACATTCTGTAGACTGAGATATTGATGTCTGAATGACAGTCTGTGATAACCTCTGTATCCTAGACTTTCTGGATACAGAACTTTCTGACTCCTCTGCAATTTATCTCTGTATGTTTACACACATTCAGGCAAAATCACAGTGAGACTCTCAATGATTGGGTGATATCTACAAAGCTGCAAAATGAGTCAGGTAAAGCAAGGACCAGAGTCTAGCTTTCTCTCAAGTGAATGTTGGACAACATTGGGATACCAGCTATCCTAAGTATCTCATGCCTACCTAGGAAAATATGTTATTAAATTAAATTTTTCCATTAAAAAGCTTTTGCCTAATAAAACATGTCTGGATCTAGTAATTACTACTAAAATAAAAATTTAATGATGAACAGAGAATTTTCTGAGAAAAAAACAGAATAGTAGAAGGGAACGAAATATCTTGTTCTATTCATTATAGTCAGAGAAACAACAAAATGTTTTAAACACAATTCAAATTTTGTTTTTAAGGAAAAAAAAATCTCTTACAAGTTAGATTGTCTTTTATACTTGCTTAAAGAAAGAAATAGCTCTTGTTCAACTGCTTGTTCAACCTACATCCTATTTACAACATTTCTCCTGGTTAATAATATTTAAGGTCCTTTCCATACTACAATTTTGCCTTCCCGTGAGGCAACAAAATTTCTCATTGTTTTTACACAATATAGAGATGACTGCTTTATAGCCCGAACATATGTATCAGGTTTGTGTGGCAAGATTTGGGTAGCAGGGGGATTACAGGGGTGGCTTCTGTGAGAAGCTGCTAGGAGCTTCCCCTATGCCCGACAGAGCCAATGCCAGCCGGCTCTAAGATGGACCCGCTGCTGGCCAAGGCCGAGCCCATCAGTGACGGTGGTAGCGCCTCTGGGATAACAGATTTAAGAAGGGGAGAAAGTTGCAGGAGGCACAGAAACTGCAGCTGGAGAGAGGAGTGAGAATACATGAAAAAAACAATCCTGCACACACCAAGGTCAGTGAAGAAGGAGGGGGAGGAGGTGCTCCAGGCGCCAGAGCAGAGATTCCCCTGCAGCCCGTGGGGAAGACCATGGTGAGGCAGGCTGTCCCCCTGCAGCCCATGGAGGTCCATGGTGGAGCAGATATCCACCTGCAGCCCGGGGAGGACCCCACGCCGGACCCCACGCCGGAGCAGGTGGATGCCCGAAGGAGATTGCGAGCCCATGGGAAGCCCATGCTGGAGCAGGCTCCTGGCAGGGCCTGTGGCCCCGTGGAGAGAGGTGCCCATGCTGGAGCAGGTTTTCTGGCAGGACTTGTGACCCCATGGGGGACCCACGCTGGAGCAGTCTGTGCCTGAAGGACTGCAGCCCATGGGAAGGACTCACACTGGAGCAGTTCGTGAAGAACTGCAGCCCGTGGGAAGGACTCACGTTAGAGAAGTTTGCAGAGGACTGTCTGCCTTGGGAGGGACCCCACACTGGAGCAGGCGGAGAATGTGAGGAGTCCTCCTCCTGAGGAGGAAGGAAAAGCAGAGACAACATGTGATGAACTGACCGCAATCCCCATTCCCCGTCCCCCTGCGCCACTGGGGGGAGAAGGTAGAGAAAATGGCGAGTGGAGTCGAGTCAGGAAGGAGGGAGGGGTGGGGGGAAGGTGTTTTGAGATTTGACTTTGTTTCTTATTACCCTACTCTGGTTGATTGGCAATAAATTAAGTTAATTTTCCCCAAGTGGAGTCTGTTCTGCCTGTGACGGTAATTGGTGAGTGATCTCTCCTGTCCTTATCTCAACCCGCAAGCTTTTTGTTATATTTTCTCTCCCCTGTCTAGCTGAGGGGGGGGGGTGGGGAGTGATAGAGCAGCTTTGGTGGGCACCTGGTGTCCAGCCAGGGTCAACCCACCACAACATAGATGGAAGAGGAATGATTTCAGTCTGCTGTTTAGGGAGACACCTGAAAAAGTCATCATGTGTGATGGGCCTGGAAGCTGAACTTAGTACCTAGCTTTGAGGTTTTTTTTCTGAAGAAGAGAAAACAGCTGCCAATTTCTCCAGTTCCTGCAACTATGAGAGTCAGGAGCTCTGTTCAAAAGAAAAATCATGGGAGGAGCCAAAAGTCCAAGCCAGTGTAGAACTACATTCCTCATGAGGATGGCCTCAGGCCTTCGAAAATTCTTGCATTATTGTAGATCTAGGAGAATCCAGCATGTACGGAAAGCAGATTCATATCTTACATGGGGAGGAAGAAAGTATATCAGACTAGCATAGCAGGGAAGGACCTCATCACAGAATTTTTTCATAGGTTTCCATTTTACACAGTATTTCTGTCTAAGTAATTTGGGATAATTCAACCCTCAGTGTACACTGTAGTATACAATGCCTGTGACACAAAGTATTTTCAAACATCCTCAGAAGAATTTTGAAGCAATTTATGTAAGATTTTTCTTTTTCTTTCTTTCCTTTTTATTTTCCTTTTGTGATATCAGAAGTAAATGCTCTTTACTTCTCACTTTTTTTCATTAATTAGCTGGCTGATGGGCTATGGCCAGTTCCACAGCTCACTGAGCAGCCTAATATTAATATCATGTAGCTTTGTCACTTTACCCAAATGCTATATAGCTTCTACTGTATAAATAAACAGCAGCTCAGTAATAAGAAAGCCGCCTCTAGGTCTTTTTGCTGGTGTTTTTGGGGGGAAGGGAGGTCATTAGGGATGTTTTATGTGTGCTAAAGACAGAGGAACAAAAAAAAAAGAAGATGGACTTGTGACTCCTGTATGTGAAAGCAGTTTTGCAATCAAGCAAATAGAATCAAATGGCTGGATTAGAAACATTTGTAGTTTACATGAACAGAAAAATACTAATGAAAATACAAAGAAAGAAAATGTGAACAAAGCTGTAGCTAATGCTGAGTTTCAAGCCACTCTTTGCAAGACAGATACTGACAAACTGGAGCAAGCATAATGAAAAGAGTAACCAAGATGACTGGGGGCTGTGCCACATAACATATGGGCAGAGACTAAGGGACCTCCATTTGTTTAGGTGGAAGAAGAAAAGGCTGAAGAGGGGGATCTATTTGCAGTCTTCAAGTACTTAATGGGATGTTACAAGAAAAAAAGATGGAGCCAGACTCTTTGCAGGTACTCAATGAAAGAATTAGAGGCAATGGACACAAGTTTCAGTAAGGTAAATTCTGATTGCATAGAAGGAAAAAAAAAAAAATCATAATAACACCTGCCTGGACAGGCTGCAGAGCCTTTGACTTTGGAAATATTCAAAACTTAACTGGAAATGGTCCTGAGCAACCTGATATAACTTTGAAGCTAGTCTTGCTTTGAATGAGTCACCTGGGGTCTAGATGATTTCTAGAGGTCTCTCTTCTAGCATAAATTATTCTATGATTCTATAAAATAAGAGAGATGTAGTTCTTTGGATTGGGGTATTTTTTTTTCTTTTTTTTTTTTTTTTCTTAAAAATAGCTAATCACATACACTCTGAGAAAATCCTCATTTTTAAGTTTGAGAAAGAATGGAAAAACGTAAGTATCAATTTCCACCCACATGACCAGTTGGGTGGGGATGTGTTTGTATGAGGTCGTTACTTGCATTTGAGCTTGGTATGGCTTTGAACTTCCTGATCCTGTGGGAAAAGGGCACTTGGTGAGCAGCCTGTGTCTGAGCAGCTATGACTGAGCCCACAGGTACCACCTATATTTCCTGACTAAAGTTTAATGAAACAAGACTTTGCCACTAACAGGACCATTGAGTTTGAAAGGCTCTGTTCAGGATCTGAGGTTGTTGAAGCTGTAGAACAGAAACTCCCCCATGGAAAAGTGGAAGTGGGAAGAGACTCCATTATCTGTTTGGAAAACTCAAAAGAAGATAATATCATAGTCAGTGCAGACACCTAGAAGTAGGTGGACACTGGTCCAAAGTAGCAAGCAGAAGGACCTGAGACCAGTGTTCATACAGGTGATGAGAACACTGAGACAGTAATCACCAGCTTTTCCCCAGTCTGTAACTTATTTCAGGAATAAAGTGTAATTCTGTGTTTCTTTATTTCACAGTCAATTTCTTCCTTTCTTGCCTGAAGGGAACATGTTAAGCCACTGGAACTTTGGAAATATTATAGATCTTGACAGTCCACTGCTCTAAAGAATGTAGATACATCACACACACACACATATATGTAGTGCATATATAGTGTGTATATATATGTATATTAAGTATATATATATCTATATGGTGGACTATGCTGAAAAGATTGAGGTGTAAGAGCAATCCTCAGCACATTACTGGACACAAATGTCATAAAAGCACACTATCCCATTCTCTGACAGCCTAATTGCAGGATAATTTTTGTCCAGAAAGCATGGCTAGACTGAGACATGCTTCCCAGACAACAGAGAGCTCTCACCTGCTGTAATTTGTTATTATTAGGAGAGAGAAAGTCCATAGTGAATAGCAAGGCAGGGAAACTACTTTACCAGTAATAAACCGATACACTAATCAGCTAAAGTTTTGTTGTACTATTTTTGTATTTGTGACTAGACAGGTCACCCTGATCAAGTTTTCTTCAATTCACCCACTGTTTTGCATATTTCTTTTCTTATTTCTGAATTTTGGCCAGTACAATTCATTATGTTTCTATATCTGATTTACAAATCAGGAGTTTGCAAATCACAACCAGGGGATTACAGCCATATGTAAACCCCATGGCGAGGACTTAGAAAGCCAGAACTTTCTGTTGCACCTATAGAGAAGAAAAGGCACATTCTTAATCACTCTGAAGGATATATACACACAGATGTCAAGATTTCAATAAAAAGGGGAGTTTCTGTGAACCAAGGACATCGGTGAATATTAGAATTAGTGAAGACTTATTCCCTGTGGATCAAGAAAATATTGATATGCACAATTTCAGTCACATGAAGAGAACTCAGAAACTACTTGAAGAGACGGTGCCCATTATTTAAAGACATTTTATCTTGAAATAGTTCCAGACTACACAGTAGCCTACAAAGATCACTTCACTAATAGTTCAGGATTTCTTTACAGGGTCTTCTGCAAACAGTTGTTTTCTGAAAAGATACTGTGAAGGTCAATGTAAGCTCTTTGGCACAAATTTGGTGAATATTTTACTCACATGTACAGTTTCTCATTCAAAATGAGCTAACGCAAAAGTGAAAACAGAAGATAATGACAGAGACTATGTCCATTTCTAAACTGATTTCGGAATGTGGCCCGCTCTGGGGTTCATTGTTATAACGTAGACAGAGGCATGGTCATTGTTCACCAGGAGCACCACCCAGGACTGCATTTCTTTTCTATTAAAGCAAGGGAGACCGGTGTGCAACAGCATGCCCAGATCACAGCACAACCTGAAATTCTTTTGCAACCCCGTACATAGGTTAAGTTAGAACATGTTCCTTATATAGACCTGTATAAACCTGGAATTAGAAAAGGAATCCCTATCTCCTATTTTCTTGTCAAGATGCAAGGAACTGGCTATTTCTCTGAGTTTTAGCTTGCAAGAAAGTTCCATGATTCTCCGAATATTTGGGACAAAAAAAAACATTTAGAAGATTTTTGAGTGGGACATTGAGACAATCCTTGGTAATCTGAGATCTTCTGGCCAAAATGGATACCTGATTACTTTCTACCAGATTTTTCTAGCCCCGGACATCATATTGCACCAATGAACTTGCTTAATAGCTTGTTTCATGATAGCAAGCGTAACCTCCTAATGATATATAGAATGTCCCTTCCTCCCACCCTCTTCAGCAAAAGAACAGTCTGAATAATATCACCACTACTTGGAATAGTCTAACAGTGGTGAGCAGAAGGGGAAGAAACTCTCCTCGTTAGGCAATATACCAGGCAGTTTGGCCTTGAACTACCATGCTGTCTTTTTCAGTTGTACTCTGATGTGTGTATCATAAACTTCTTGGTCATACACCAACACAAAGAGCTCTCTATGTCTATAGCAAATCTGAGGATGCTACTTTAGCTAGTCTGTTGATATAGACTCCACACTAATGACTCTGAAGTGACTGCATGGTAAAATCTGCCTTTAAAATAGTCTTTCAGTATCTTTTAACTTGTGTTATCTTTCCTGTGACCTCTTTTCCTCACTGTCAGGATTTGGTGTATTTTGCCCTATCATTACCATTATATTGGTTTTTGCTTACTCATGTTTACATTTACAGAGTGTTGCATAGATTTTCTTTTGGTTTTGGTGCTATAAATGATAATATATTATTATTCTTCCCATGCTCATGAAATGGCACAAGAGTTGTGAACTATAGCTGTAGCTGATGATTAAGAAAAGCCAAGCAAAGTGGGGAAAGGACAGGAAGGTTATGCCTGAATTATCCAACTCTGATGTTTCATTCTGGGTTCCTTCATCTGAAAAGTTTATGCAGTGACTCTGCAGAAGTGGACCTGATTGGATTTGTGATACAGTAAAGTAAGCAGTGAAACTTAACTGGAGAAGTGCTATCACAAAGATGATTTTATGACACCCTATTAGGCAGAGCAAGATGGTGTAGAACTCATATCACAGTTTCTTAACCCGGCGTATGATGTCATTAACTTAGATGGAAAAGCTGTTCTTCTGATTTTAAAGAGTTTTGAATGCATGAAGCTATAGCTATAAAGTAACCTGAGAATAAAGAAGGAAACAAATTATTACTAGATATGTCTGTTACATGTGAGAAATAGTAGAGAAGGCAGTAAGAAATGCCCACAGTGTCTAGTCACAGAGATAGGCTTGGAGTAGTAGAAGCAGAAATAGGTTTGGAGTATGACTGCCCATGTATGGAAGAATGTGCCTGAGCTGCCATTTGGCTGTCAGCCTCTCCGGAGTACTGGTACCAAAGCAGGCTTTGAGTCCACCATTAGTTCTGACAGGAAGTCTGAAGGAGAAAACTGATGGGCGGCCATGTGAGAAGTCCAGCGGAGCAGCAGAGAGCACAGGCTGAGAAATCAGCATCAATTCACAAAGTTCCTTTAGACTGAAGCTGAAGTTAAAAAGAAGTGGAGCTCTGGCTCACTTTTTGAGAAGAGCTGACCTTGTGCCCAGAGAAGGTGCCAGGCGAAGTTTTGGTAGATGAGGGGCAGCTCTTCCAACTCTTCCTCCCTTCTACTTTGAAGCTCAGTCAAAAATGTGACTTCCTGGGTTTAGGGGGTATAATACCACTTAGCAAAAGACATCGATGTCTTAGAAAAAGTATTGATGCTTTTTGGAATCCCACTTCACCACAACAACAGCACTTTTGGGAGTGTCTTGAGATGTCTGCTCTCAGAATCAAGACATCCAGAAACACCATAAATAAAATGCAGCTATCTCAAAATATTACCAGGAGAGCATTTTTAACTAGACAGATTTTATAAGGATGAGTTTGTTCATTGATGGCTCCTGTGTCATTTATTTTCAGGGCAGATGCCATTTCTTCCATATATCTTGTTGTCTAATACCCTAGCAGAGCAAACATAGAGTATTTAGCAATGCGATGTTACAATTAACTTGCAATTATTAAAACAACTGATTTGTCTCTGATGTGAATCTTCCTAGGGAAGAAATTGTAATCAAGCAGCACCATATGGACAACAGAGATTTGGATCAAACAGAAAAGAGAGACTGAGTAACGAGAAGTGATGAGTGTAAGTTATTGTTATGCTGGAAAGTCGATACAAATTTACTCATGTGTCTAAAGACGCTGAAGCTGGGGAACCTTCAGTACAAAAAATTTAATTAATAACACAGAAAGAATAACAGGACTCACATTTCTCTAAACTTTTGCAAACACAGACCAAAAGCAGTAACTTTTCTACCTTTTACATCTCAGGGGAGTTCTAATTTTTGCTGTATAAAGTGTCAGTACTGTTTTTAGAACTTATTACAAAACACTAGACATTGAAAATGTAGTGGTGAAATCAGCAGCAAGAAAAAAGGTAGCTTGTTGCTTAGTATTAATAAACAAATTGCATTTTGGTTACGTTATAGGCATTGATGCAGCCCTAGGGCAGCTGCCAATCAAGTCATGTTTTATGTCTCTTAGTTCCTTCCTATTAAAAACAATCAAGGTTACCATGGAAACTGCAATTTTATCACATGGTACTTTTGCAGTCTTTCAGCTACAGAACATGCTGTTAAAGAAAAATTTCCAAATGCTGTGTACTTCTTTATTTCTTAATATTTTGAACAAAAATATTTTTGACTCACAGTCAAACTGTGCCTATTAGGCATATTTTATTCTTGCTTTTAGGAATATCCAATAAAGACTGTATTAATGAATGTATAAGAACTTATTCACTCCTGAAATCTTCCACTGTACACAATAAAATGGAAAAAACCCCTCACCCTTTATAGTTGTGATAAAAATATAACTATTTTAGTTCACAACATGTAAAATTATTGCACTCTAAATATACTTCTACTTTGTCTTCTATTTCATTCACCTCAAACTAAATGGATAATAGTTTAAATTATTATGATTTTTATCATTATATTTTTAAAAAGAATGCTAAATATTTTATTCAAATTCATTATTACTATACATTTAATTTGTGTTCATGGTTATCCTCTTTTCAGGCATATAAAAGCAAAAAGAGTTTTACTCTTTGGATTCAGGTTTGGGAAAATCATTGCTGTTCTTGATCATCAGAATGTATATTTACAAATACATGAAGCATAGTTACAGTTTGATTCTTTCAGGTGTATGAAGTGTATGTAAAGGTATATAAACCTCATTAATGCCAGGGTTTTACAGTTATTTGGTGGGATGAGTAACCCAGCCAAAATCCAAAGTGCTTCTCCAGCTTGGAAGAACACTCCTGAGAAGAAGACACCCAGCACAACAAATTAATAAACTGTGATATGAGTTCTACACCATCTTGCTCTGCCTAATAGGGTGTCATAAAATCATCTTTGTGATAGCACTTCTCCAGTTAAGTCCCACAAATTGTGTGACTTTTGCTGTCCCACAAAGGCAACAGCAGGATTTCTTCTAAGTCAGCTGATACTTATGTTTTGTCATGAGAGTCTATCATCAAGTTCATAAGCACAGGTTTATAAATCTGGATTGGGTATCTGTTTCAGAATAGATTGCTCATGTAGAAGTATGTTTATGAAAGTAAGAGAACATAATGAAATTTCTTACTTTAGAACCAGTAGGTTTACTAATTTGTTGAAGCAGTGAGCAGGTGCTTTTGTGAAATTAACTCTCAGGTTTTTCCAACCACAAGAAACAAAAGAAACAAAAATAGCATGATTAAGCAGGTGGGCTGAACATATAGAGGTAAGCTATGAAAGGAAAGAACATTTAAAGAAGCACTAGCACAATAAATGTATTAATAGCGAATTCTGGCCAAATCTTGCAATTCCACACTTTTTAAATTTGCAGGAATCCTGCCACTTTTTGTCCCATGGAGCTTGCATTCTTATTCTCCAGCCTACTGTATATAATAATTTGTCCCATAGGACAGCATAGTCTTCTCATAAACACATCATTTATATTTCAGTGGGAATGACATTTACCTCAATTACAGTTCTACTTTTATTATTAGCCATAGTTATTTATTGGATGCCAGTGTTAAAGGGCAGTAAAAAATGCATAGCATTAGTGATTCGATTTGAGACAATGTTTTAAGTGCTTGCCTTTATTTGTATACATTGCAGTTGTGGTGACTGAATAGTGATAAATAGCAATAAACTACAAACTCAAATTAAAACCAACAGTGTCATGGAGTAAATGACCCCTTAACATAGCTGAGAAATGCTGAGATGGACTAAACGGTCTGCCTTGTTCATTTCAAAGGTGTTAGCACCTTAATATGCAAGGGAAACCATACCGCATCACATCCTTCTTTCCTGTTCGAGTCAGAATTGCTGAATAAAGATCAGAAGAGGCAGGTTCAGAGCAAGTCCCCATTACTAAATTAGTCAAAATTAATTACAAGGCAGGCAGGGCCTATGTAAATTAGGGAAACCATTTTTTTTTTGCAGTTATACTTAAGCTGGTTCACTGCATCATTCTCTATCACGCTGCAAGCTTACGTATCCGACTTTGAATAGCTTCTGCTATCAGGACTAGTGAAGACAGAAACCCACACAGACTTGTTAATCCATATTTTCTTTATGGGGAGCCCAGGACTGGTGCTGACTTTCCCTATCCTCGCTTGCTCTGGAGGCCCAGAGCATTGCAAACGGGCAGTTCTAACAGAGCCCGACAGAAATATTTCTCATAGCACTCTAACTGCTGATTATTTTTATAACTTAGGCTGGTCAGCTTTTGACAGTTCCTCATTTACTGTGTAGAGTGTAATCTGGTCCCTAGTATCAGCTGGGTAGCCCTCCTGAGGTCTGTTTCTCGCTGGCTTGCAATGCCTGCAGAACAGCGCCTGGCACGGCTCCTGCAACTGCACTGCCCTAGCTGCAGTGGTGGGCAATGCGATCAGACAAGAAAATTTAGCTGAAGTATTTTCTTTTCCAAAGCACTGCTTTACTCTCTCTCTCATGCCTCACCTCCACGCTTGCTTAATGTACTCTTCCTCCATCTTTATGCTGTGCAGCTTTTTTACTAACATTGCATGGATATCGTTTAAATGGGTTCAGCAAGTAGTTGTTTTCATGGGGCTACCTTTGTTCCCTTTGCTGACACCTTTTCTACAAGAGCAGCAGACTGTATTGCTGCTGCCACTGCTTGAATCTGAGAAACAATTTCACAGTGAGGATTTGCTTCTTTTTCTCTACAAGCTGCTTGACAGTGATGCATGAGGAGACTACTGTGAGCAAGTGTTGGCCTCCTCCCTCTCCCTACTGACACAGCTATTACTCCTAGCTTTGTCACAGCTTATAGAAGATCACACCAGAGCTGAGGATTTTGCTTTGGTGACCGCTGTTTCTCCCTGATACTCTGCTTTAAGTGCAATCATTGAACCCCACTTTCCTGTGGTAGTGTCATTCCTTTCTTTCCATTTTCTCATAAATAACCATTCCATCTTCTGCTTGGATGGTTACGTACATGAGGTCTCCTTATGGTTATATACATAAGCAGAAATGGAAGAAAGGCAGAAACACAAGCATTTTACTCTGACAACAAGGGAACGGCCTGTTCTTCACATGTTTTGCCTGTCTTATGACAAGTAACATTCTGCTTTAACTTGTAGCTAAGCAGGAAATGGGTTTTTAGTCTGATGAAGACAGTGTGAGCCCAGATACCTGAGGTTACAATTGCTCTTCATTTAAACGTAACACTGAGCCAGGAGAAGAATGACAATAGAAATGCCATCAATAAGAAGAGGGAGAAGAAAATAAAGTTACCAAACTTGGGACTGGGAAAATGCCTTCTTTGGCTGGCTCTGCCTCACATTTCCTGTCTGACGCTGGGCAAGTCACTCACTGAGAAATCAGCTGCAACAGTGACAAGCTGATATTTCACCAGATGGGAATAAAGTTGGAGCAGAAAGGGACAAGTAGAGGATACAGTGTATTTATGATTTGTTACTGATAGAAAATTTTATATCAAAATTCTTTGCACGTAGAAGTTGGTTTCAACTGAAATTCCTTCTTCTAGATACAAAATTATGCATCCCAGAGAAAATTATCTGTATTTTTAATAGAAAAGTAGCTCTAGAAAGCTCTATTTTTTATAACAAAAACTTTTTTCCTCAAGAAAACAATGTAAAAATAAATATTCTCACAGAAATATACTCCATTTTTGGTCAGGATCTCATGACTTTCCCCTCTCTCTTCCCTCATTTTTATCTCTTCCTTCTCCTTTCCTACCTTTGATCTCTAGGCTGAAGGCCTCCTGACCACCCCTGGACAGGGAAGAAGTCTTCCTGTATTTCACATGGCAGTGAGAAAAAGAATGGATAATGAATATGAGGGTGACATTTTTATAGAGAAAGAGATGAGAGAGCACTTACTGGCTCTAGCACGTGGGGATTTTTCTTTGATTTGTAGTTTCCCACAGGTCTTTGTACCCCATAGCTATGCATATCAAGTGAGACTTAACTTCAGACAGAAAATCTACATTATAATTATGGAGAATCTGTGCAAAAAAAGATGGTGGAAAATGGCAGATGAATAACAACTAAGGTAAGGTATCTAAATCCCTTAACCTCCTCTAAAATCTGGCTATGTGTTAAATACACATTTAGAGGTTAGGCAGACAGATAGATACTGCTATTTTGCCTTTACTGCTTATTTAGCCTTTGACCTTTGATAATGGACATGACTGTTTGAGATAATGGAGTACATCAGACAAAAAAAGTGATTCTATATTTGAGTACATCCAGGATCAAGATAAAATATATTGAACAGCATAATATAGTCCAGCCAGTTTTTCATTGTCGGAGTAATACCATTTTATTTTTCTCCAAGCATCTGCTGCATCAGCAAGCAAAACTGTAGTAGATCTATGGTTTGGCTGAGAGTAAATCCCAATGAATTTCTTTATGCTGGGGAAATGAATATTAATATCACTATACAAACCAAAAAACAGCAAGCAAGAAGCAGAGTCCAGAGTAGAGCCAAATTTTTTACAGCCCTTGGGCAATGATACTTAGTCCAGTGCGCTCAGTCACATGCCTGAGTTTTAACTCTTTTATTCCTCTGTCAAGGTGAGTCACACCTTGGTGTCTCAAATAGAGTGGGGGTTTTTTTACTATAACTATGGGCCAGAAAGCACTGACCTGAAGCAAACACAGAATGTATCAGAGGCTATAGGGCTTAGCAATCCACAACAAAGACATTTCTCACAATATTTGAAACATTAGCTGAGGAATGATGCAAGGAATCATCTGGAAATATTTCCTGTTGGAACAGAAAAAAAATCACACGTGGAAATATTTCCTTACACAAGCACAAGCAGGTTTTGTGGTGCGGAAGTCTGAGGCAATCTTTACTCAGACCTCTATACCCAAATCACCCCACACAACAGAGGATAAAATATCACAAAAAATCTCTTCTGCTTTCTCCCTCTCTTTAAAACAAACAAGCAAACAGGCCCATCTGCTGCCTTTTGTTGATGGTGAAGAACCCTTAAGGCAGCTGAGAGTAGAATATTTGCCTTCATCATTGGGTAGGATTCTATTCACATATTTACAGTGCAGTCAAAATTAAATACAAGAATGCAAAAGGAGTACTAGCCAGCTTGAATTTCATCTACATAAGAAGGTGTAAAAGTGGTGCTTGAAAGAGCAGTACTCTAGGGAGGCTGAAACTGGAAAGTTATCCACAAATATAAGTGAATAGGTTTACTGTACCAATCAAGCATGCTGGCAACGAGGACCACCTGCCAGAATAATCTGTCTCTGAGACTCACTTAAGGAACTAAATCACCTGCTTAAAGTTTTATTTAAGTGAAATGGCCTAGAAAAGCAAACAGTGTAGCTTGTCAGCAGGTCCTCAAGGGAGGGGCCATTTGTTGCTTGCCCAACTCACCAGACTATATGAGCACTACATTTTCACTTAGTCTGAACAACTGAATTTTGTGTTGGGTAGTAATCTTCCCCTCCTACATGTACCCACACAGAGTGGCTTATGAGGCATGCAAAAAGAATTATGATTTTGGTCATAGGTATATTTAGTGTGGAAAACCAGGCATTGTGATAGCTATCCATGCACCTAAAGGTACCTCTAACCCATAGAAGTAGGTGAAGCAGAAGTATTCTGATGTTTTTGTAGTTTAGTTTTGTGCTCTTTTGAATGACCTTTACACCAAACCAGTGTTTTAAGATTATCATACTTATTACAGTAGTGTTTACACACTCCAGGTAGGAGTTTCACTCAGTCAGGTACAGGTACATAATATGGAATAGTTCCTGTTCTTGAAAATTCAGACAAGGAATGAGGTATTATTAAAAAAGCATGATTAGTTTCATTTTATGGATAGAAAACTGAAGACAGAAACTTCAGTGTCTTACCTAAATCAACATAACAAGTTGTAGCCCTTCTAGGACATAGTCATTTTTAGTTTCACTCTAATACCTTATAGAAAGATTGCTCTTTCTCTAATTTATGACTGTTGTAGAAAAATAGCTGACTTTAGGCATTAATCTGAGACCATGTGAAAAAGTCAGCAGTCACTTAGAAATTATTAAAAAATGTGACTGATTTCTTTTTATTCTAGTGTATGCATTTACATCATAAGACAGTTAGGGTGCAAAATCCCTGTACTGTCATGTGCCCTAAAATTTCACAGTCCTCATTCCAGGTTCTCTCACTGAAAACTTTTTGTATCACTTGGCACCTGTAGTAAGAGCTCACTGAAGAAAGGCTTCAAGCAGTGCTTTATGTCTTGTACAGCCCTGCTTATAACTATTCACTTTGTTCTGAGAGCCAGATTCTGTCATTCTTACTCACAGTGAATTTTCACTTTACTCCATGAATTGCTCCAGTGGTTCTAATGTGGGTTTGCATGCTTTGAGGTAAACGATTGAAAGTAACAGAATTAAGCTCAGTATCTTTTGGGCTTCACTAATTCCGGGAATGATGAAGGTACCATTACTGTCTTCTTCCATCACTCTCTGGGTCAAAGCAGACAGCCATAAGAGAAAAGCCATTCTTTTTTTCCCAAATTTATTTATCAACACAGTATTATTTCAAGCATGCATAGGTCTTGACTTAATTTTTCTGTATATCTAAGCCCTGTGTTTTGGGGGCATTGATTGGTCAGGAAAGGAAGGACCTGAAGTCAAGATAAGTCTTTTGCTTAAAATATATTGTCTTCTATGTCACAGAGGTGGGTAGAATAGAAGATGCTTATTTTTTAATGAGGTCTTTAAAAAGCCATCACTGTTTGCTTTTTTTCCACTTAATTTTCCCTCAAAATGAAATAAAATAAATAAGCAGCCCCCATTAAAATTGCATTTACTGACTGAAATGAGAACAACATTGTGATGTAACATGTTATTTACAAAGATCTCTGGGTGGCCACAGAAGAATAGCAATGTAACAACCAATTAAAATTAAATCCTGTATACCACCCAAAAAAAACCTAAAAAAAAAAAGGTCAGACAATTAGATCTAACAGGGCTTTCAGCACTGTAAGGCTAGATGGTTTATATAAAAATAATGGTACTGTGTCAAACACATTTAGAGTCTCTGAATGCACACAAAAGGCTATTCTGACATTTTTAAGTTCCCATTTCTAAAGTGTAACTTCCATCATTTGTTGCTAACTTGAAGTTCATAGTTCATGACAGATAGACAGACCTTTCCCTAAGAGAAAGAAAACTACATGCAGGATACATAAGTATGTGAGCAGACATGTATATATCACACAGAAGACAAAAAATAAAACAATTCCTCTGGCCTTGACTAAAACTGACAGCACTGTACAGCCTCTTTAATGTCTAGGGAAATTATTCCTGGAGTAACTCAGTGAGCTGTGATAGCTTGTATGCAATGATCTTCAGAAAACAAGTGGCAATGTTGCTTGTTTTCCGGGAGAGTCCAGGATCTTCTCAAAAAATGTTTGGTGTCATTAATGTGAAAAGTATAAAATGATAACCAAGCCTATTCTTTTTTGGATAAGTGAGTGCTGTGGTGTGTAAAAGCCCAGTGAATGACAACTACACCAAAAGAACAAAACATGAGACATGATTATCTGAAGTAGAAATTACCCAGAAATTGTGGCCAAGTCAGAGGGAGCTGAGAGTGTTCAGAGCTCAGGAAAATCCATCCTTTTCTTTGACTGTTAATGCCCTAGTACTACAAATTTACTGTATAAAGTCATGGTTGATACTAATCACACATATTTTATAGTTTTACTTTGTAGGCAGATTGCAAAGCAAGAGAAAACTCTAAATAAGGGTTCCAGTTTCTTTTTTTTATTTATTATCCAGGATTACCTTTAGAATTACAAGGCTTCTGCCTTAGATATCTGCTGGAACAATAACCATTAAGCTGACGAAAAAGGAAAATTTCCTGTCTATATTCCCTACACACAAAGTAATACAGCTGATGGCACAAAAGATATGCACTATAAAATTCTTAGGGCCCCTAGATGGCAGTCAATAGAGGGAATAGAAATGACTTGTCCCTTCAGCTTCAGAAAATGAGTAGCAGGGATACCCCTGTGAATCTCTCTTGGGACACCATGCTAGTGATTCCTTAATTCCATGTCTTCAGAGTAGCTTATTTCCTTCACTTTGTTGTGTATTTTTGTGAATACCTGCCTAGTGCTAAACCTATTGCCATTTCTATAAGTCTGCATGATAACATACATGTTTACTGTTATACCAGAATGTACATTCGTAAATGAAGTAATTGCAGCTGATGAAACTGGGGGATTCAAAGGAATTGTTGTTGCACAAGAATGTCCATGTTTGCCATGTTCTGCAAAATGCATCTCACACAGATGTGCACTGGAGTGCAGACAGTGGATTTATGTGAATTTACTGGCAATATCCTTCTGGGAAGGACGGGGTCCCTGGGCCTGCCGAGACACCCAAGATGCAGGGACTTAGACAGAACTGCACAAACTGCCAGCACTTAGAGAAGGCCCTTTCTCTCCACCACACCCCTCAGACCTAGCTAATTCTTAGTCCCTTTACTCTAAATCTGTGCTGGGGTCAGATCTCCCTCTTTCTGAATAAGTGTGGAAATAATTTCAAGTCCTGTACATTCTTATCAGTCAGAGATGTGAATTCCACCTTAAGTACACATAACCAGAAAGCATGTTTATAGCCCTGACATGGATTTTTAGGGCGCCTGTAGAAAGACATGCCGAGTTCAGTGATCTTCACTCACTCCTATTCACATGCATAAAGAAATTTCTTTGTCCCATAAAACTTAATCTTTAGCTAAAGTACTGAATCTGAATTACTGAAATTGGACTGTGTTATAAAGCATTTCAGAGTATAGGAGCTAATGCCTCTTTCTCATGTCTTTTATATTAAATGAGCTGTTGTGATCAAGTTCTAACTTCTGCTAAGCATAAAATGTGATTTGATATTTAAACTGAGTAATAGCAATTTAATTTTCAGTCTCTGGGAAAGCAAAGATTCCAACAAGTTCAGTGTGCTCTGTGAGTTATCAGAAAAACATGATTTTTAAATTAGTATCTTTGCTTGGGATCTGAAAAGAATCCCATTCATTTGTTAGTCTGCATGAAAATGAGTTTGACTCTTTTGTTTAACTTCTGGCCTGTTGGGCTGAATGCCTTGCATTAAGTTTGAATATCCTTGAGCCAGATTCCAAGGTCCTTATCAAAGATCCAGCTCAAAAATATTTTAATCAATTGGGTGCTTCTAAATTGAAACAGTGGAAATTTGTGAGAGTTAAGATCAAGTGAAAATGGGAGGAATTTAAACAGCTGGGTTCAGTCCTGCTCCCATGCTGAAATAATTGATTCAACTGGGAACAGGACTGAATAACTGTTAAAAGCTTACACTACAACAAGGCTGCTACAGTTAAAGGCAGGAATGACGGATTCTCTTTAACAAGTGAAAGAAACTAAAAACATTTGGTTCTCTTATTTAATCAACTATATTTGGTTTCTTTGCTATACAGAAAATATTATAGTTTGGTGTATCTCATATTTTCCTAGGTAAATTTTTGAGTAAATCTTTTGTGCACTGTTTTTAATATCTTATACAGAAGTACAGCCCATTATTAGGGCTAATTCAAGTGGATCTCACTGTGGTCCATACTCAGGAAAAAACACAGACTTTCATGTACATACCCTCAAATGTCATGACGTATTCAGACAATTTTCTGGAGAAAAGTCTAGCTTTTGATATAGTCTTTGAAAAGATCTCTTTCCCAGTCAGGTGCAAAAATAATTGTTATACTCTAACTCTTTTCCCCCATATAGATATGTATGATTTCTATTACAAAGCCTAGAGAGAAAAAGGTGCAGCTATTGGATTGCCAGTTCTGGCCTGAAGAGGTCCATTTTAATTTCCCTAATGACTCTTATATTTTCACTGCTGTTCTAGGCAGGACTCTGTCCAGAAACTATCGTAGATTCTTTCATTTTATTGTCGTCTATTGATTTTACTGGGAATTAAATACCTTACAAGCTCTTGGCTTTGGTTTTTTCTGGGAGAGTTTCATCTACTGTCAGCCATCTTGTCAGGCATCTAATCTGAATTGACTAATTTAGATTTGGGCTTCTTCTAGTCTACTGAGAGAGAAAAGCACTTCCTCATTATCCCAAAATAGGTATATGGAATATAAACTGCTCTCTGGAAGGAATATCCTTCTATCTCGATGTGTTACAGAGGAAGGCTAAATGATTAACTTAGACTCAGTGGTTAACTATTTGACAATTAGCTACGTGTGGTGAAACAAACCAGCTCTATCCCTATACCCATTTATTGATTAGGAACAGTACCTAAAAATCTCATTAAGCATTTAAGATTCATCTCTCATTAACAAACACATTTCTTGTGAAGACCTCATGGAGCAGATTAAATTTTTGAAACATACCAGCAGAAGAAAAAGCATTTTTTTTAAGGGTCAAAGCCTGATCCCCTGGTCACTTTATAGAATACTTCATTCTTCTTTCCTGGCAGGCATAATCACATTGAAATAACATAAGGATATTGACATTTAGTGACCTGTTTGGCTGTCTTTTCTGGCTTAATAAAAAAGCTTTCTTTTTTTTTTTTTATTTTTTATCTGAAAGACTGTTTACCTCATGCTAAAATACATAATGGTTTTCCATGTCATGCTGAAAGCTACATATTAATAAAATGTCATTAGTAGCTTAAGTAACAAAATGAGTTATAAAAGATTCTGATGGCAGAATTATTATCTATCCACTTCTTTCCTTAAACCTCAAGGCCCATAGCAAAAATAAAAACTGTCTCCAATACTTCAAAATTATTTCTCAGACCCAGTGGAATGAAGTCCTCACTCTAAAATAGATAGTATTAACTGTGAGTGAAAACGTACATTTACTACTACACATTCCAGTGTTGTAAATACTAATACAGCTTTTAAGCACTGAGCAGAGTACTAATACAGATAATGAAAGCAAGATGGACACTCCTTAAACAGTCTGCTGAAGACTTATATAGCAACTGTTATTCGTAATGACCAGGGAATTTTTTTCTTTTTTTTTTTTACAATTTTTAAGGGGTAGGATAAGACCAGATTCTATTATTCTCACTTGTATTGCTTCACATTGCAGTACATTGCATTTATTGGATTTTTTTAAAAACAACAAAACTGAACAAAAATTATTCCACTTACTTACATAAGTTTGTCAGCCATTACAAAGAAAAAGCGAAAAATTATTGAATGTTTCAAAATTCAAATGTTGACATGTTATTTAATTCAATTTAATGAAATAAAACTTGGAGTTGAATAAAAAGATGTAGCTTCAACAAAGTATTCTATGTTTTTAACTAATTATAAAATTTGCTTATAAACTAAACAAGAAGAAATTAAATGTAAAGTTTTCTTTCATATGCCAATTAACATAGCTTCCCTTTTAACAAAGCATTAAAATATAGGGCTAGAAGACTTGGGCATCTAGTCCCTCTTATAGTAAGCATATCATAATCATAGTTATTTTCATGAAATTACCCAGCCCTTCTTAAAAATCAGTTAAGTAACCTGCACTCCTTTCTCAGCAATCCTGTTTTATCTGTATTCCTCCTTCCTAATTCTGAGCTGCCTGCAACAGCATGAATGGTCATATCCAATTTTCTTACAAGATTAAATATAACTCTTTCAAAAATTATACTACTTTTAGTATTGTTCTTATCAATATTAGTACCTTCTAGTTGCTATTTTCCCTCCTCGATGGTATTGCTCTTAGTTGCTTCTATATTCATATTTATCTAATTTTTCTTTTCTTGCTAAAACTCAAAGTAGCTAGCACACTAAGCATTTACAACTCTTTTCTCTCCATTCCTTAAAGTTGTTCTTATCTCAGTTTCCCAAATGCTAGCTCAGAAACCTTGACTTCACAAATGCTCAGAGGGACAGCAGTAAGAGTCCTCGTTCCATGAATGGGAGGATCAGATATGCTCCAGCTTTCTCATTGTATCAGTTCTTCAACCTCAAAGCACCCTTTCCACCACCACCCCCAGCAGTCCCATTGCAACGGAAATCTATATTCTCCCTCAAAAAAATGTAATAATGATATGGGCTATGGCTTCTGTATGTTGAAAGTAGGTGTGAGATCAAATTCCTGTGTGAAACCATCTCCAATCTAGGGTAGGGAAAATAATAACTCAGAGTTAGGGATGCTGCAGCAGTTTAGGTTGCTCCAGAAGTGGAGGATGGAAGCCCACAGGGGGTCACTGTAAGAATCCTTATAGACTTGTACAAATAAAGAGAGCAGCTGTCAGAGTGTGAGAATTAAAGGATTTAATGGTTTGAACTGACATTGTGTTTCTCCAAGCTTGTTCTCTCTTGTGTTGGAGGTAAGCTAGATTTGCTGAGCTGATGAGGGTCTTTGAATTCTCACTGGTCCACCTGAATTTGGGGTTTTGTCTCTCAAAGTCAGTACAAGGCTTCTTTTCATGTCAAAAAAAACCTGAATCAAGACTGTAGAGACAATATTATTTATCTATCCAGAAATAGTTATAAAGACCTGAAATAGATTCAACAGCCCAGTGGAACACGGAGTAGAAAGTCATGCAGATGAAAAAGCAAGGAAGCCATGACTGGAGGAGCAGATTGTGCTGGCAAGAAAATCACTGATACAAAACCAAAGGGCAGTCAGTGGAGGAGAGAGTTTTGATTGAATATCTGCTTGGCAATTTTGAGTTGATACTTAGATTTTGAGATAGATAGCAATATGCTGAAGGTGGCTCAGAACAGTACTGCTATCGTCCTGCCTTCTAGAGCAGACAGTAATCTGAATTAATTAACACCAATCCACTTCTAATAGAGTGTTTCTGAGCCATATTTCAGTAACAAATGTTACACACCAGAAGATAAAACATAGCCCTATCTGATATATGTGGAGCCTCAGCTGTACATATTTGACCCCTATTTTACACAGTTGCGGCTCATTGATTCTCTCTTTTAAACTCCTGGAGTGAGCACTCAGCAATCATTGGACCACCCATACATCTTCTGAGCTGATTTAGTCTATGAACTGTAACCCTGCTACAGGGCTGTAATGTTTCTGGCACCTACAATGCTGGCTGCTTGTCATTATGACATATAACCTAGAAGATGTACTTAAGAACAAATAACCTCAGAAGTGTTAACATGCCATCAGTCTTCAGCTAAAGCAAAGACAGGGCTCAGCACTATCAAAAAATGAATAAATGAGCAAATTCACATACTATCCCAGTAGCCACCAAAGTTCCGGTTTGGAACCAAAAGTGTCAGAGAAAGAAAGAAACCTAGACAAGGTCTTAATGGCTCAAAAAACCTATTCATTTTATCTCATGAAAGGCTGTAAAGTTACACCAGCCATTTTTCTTGCTTTACTTGAAAGATATATATTCTATTCCATAAAATGTCTGCAATTTCTGCATGAATCTGGTGATGGACAAGCTTAAATTATAAATATTTTCCTTTTCCAAGGTTTATTAGAAATGCCAATATGAACATAGACCAATTGAAATAGAGCATCCTAATTTAATGTAATAGAGCTTTCTAAAAGGTCAGGCAGAACATTTTACACTGAAAATTAAAATATAGATAGCGCTAGAACTGGAGTTACTGTTTATCCTACTTCAGTCCTGTTCTTAATGAAATTGTATTGAATTTTTTATAATACATCAAAGAGTCAACACGAAACAGTTCACAGAGTATTAAATATATCAACAATATAAAGCTGGGTCAGATAATGGCAGAATTAAACAAAGACAAAAGGTAACAATACTGGCTTCAATTAATGTAGTGAATTAATGAATGATCTCTATTACTCTACTCATGTTCATTAAACAAGTATAATGGGCTTCTGAATTGTCCATGTGAACCTAGAGAGTCTATTCAATCAAAATTACCTATGCTTACTGTCAATCCCTTGCTGATTATTCATTGTCAGAGGCATATATAACTACTCTTTGGCATTTTCAGTCACTTAGGGCTCAAGCATGCAGTATTACCAGGGCTGTGCCTCTGAACACAGATGCCTCAAAGTGAATAAACCCCCATTTCATGTAGTTGTGTGTGTATATTTGCATACATTAATAATATACTGGTCCTTATTAGTTGCCTGTAGGGCTAACCGAATTTTCCAGCTATGACCCTTCCCATCTTTTAGAGTAATAGTGCGATTTGGACTGTGGACTCCCCTAGGGAGTAACAGTTATGGGCTGAAAGATCATGTGGGCTTCTTTCAGCCAAAATAAGCTCTTCCTAGAGAAAGCTGGAAGATGGAAGGATGATGTGGACAAAACTGTGCCTTTATGAGTTGGCAGCATCAAAATATGGGTGTGCCAGCAGTTGCCAACGGCTGATAGAACTACAAGGAACTCCTTGTAAAGGAAGGGGCTGTGGCCCTTGGCAGCAATTCTTTTCCTCCTGGTTTGTGGTAAGTACAGTTACTGTTTGTAGTTTGCTGTGTCTTGGAGTCAGCGTAGGACTTTAAATTTCCCATCCGCCCACAGTGATTTGTGTTTGAATAACAAATTCCGGTGCTCATCATGGTGAATCTCCCAAGCTACATAATAAAAACCTACAGGACTTCATGTGTGCATTTTCAGAGAACTTTAAGAACAAGATATTATAATCTGGTCCTTTGTTTGTACCAAGGCCAATGACTGCTGCTTATTTAATATATATCATTTTAAAGAAAGCCTCGCTGCCTTGCTCGTGTTTACCCACCCAGTTTCTCACAAGCTGTAGAAGCAGGATCATTTTGCCTGCTTTGTTTTCATTTGCTTGAGTTAGGTGATCACAGTTCAGCCTTTAACCTTCTTACGCTTTTCTTGCTGTTTTCAAGCTGGAAACAATAAATCTTTCTCAATAGCCTATACAAGATGGCTCTGTGGTTTTCTCTTAAGATGCTACATTATTTTTGTGCTATTTTATGACAGGAGTATTAGAATGAGGTAAAAGCACTAAACTCATGTTAAATGTTTCTGTAGGAAACATGGCTGCATTTATTAGGATTAATAGACTACTTATACTGGAATCTAAAATTCTCTTTTTATTCACATGCAATATAGTGTGCAGGTAACCAAAATCCAATCTTCTTAATCCTCAGCGAAGCACCTTTTTCCCTGACTTCAGCGACAGTTCAATTTCTGTTATGCTAACCATATGCTTCTGATTGATTATCAGTTATATTTAATTATTCAGAGTTACAGATGGCAGTTTTGTGAGGCAAACTGCTGATCTTTGGAGGCCCTGTGTGCTGATGCCACTATCTCTGCAGTTACAACTCTTGAGTCCACGAGGTTGAGAAAAACAGGTAATTTAACCACTTCTGTAAGCTGTATTGGCCTATCCAGCCAGAAGAGAAAGAAAAGCTTCTGGTGCTAAGGTAGCAGACTAAATCCATACAGATACAAGAGAGGATATTAAGATGAATGCTCTGAAACAACCTGTGTTGCCTGTAATTAATGCTACTCTTTCTCCTTACCTGTATTGGTTTTATGTGGCAAGGTTTTGGTAGTGGGGGGGGTTACAGGGGTGGCTCCTGTAAGAAGCTGCTGGAAGCTTCCCCTGTGTTCGAGAGAGAGCGAGCCCATACCAGCCGGCTCTGAG
>NW_010972582.1:1308455-1350932 GCF_000737465.1 Haliaeetus leucocephalus | reverse complement strand
AGATGCTCCAGGCGCCGGAGCGAAGATTCCCCTGCAGCCCGTGGTGAAGACCCTGGTGAGGCAGGCTGTCCCCCTGCAGTCCAGGGAGGTCCACGGTGGAGCAGATATCCACCTGCAGCCCGTGGAGGACCCCACGCCGGAGCAGGTGAGTTCCTGAAGGAAGCTGTGACCCCGTGGGAACCCTGCGCTGGAGCAGGCTCCTGGCAGGACCTGCGGATCTGTGGAGAGAGGAGCCCACGGAGCAGGTTTTCTGGCAGGACTTGTGACCCCGTGGGGGACCCACGCTGGAGCAGTGTGCTCCTGAAGGACTGCACCCCGTGGAAAGGACCCATGCTGGAGCAGTTCGTGAAGAACTGCAGCCTGTGGGAATGGCCCACATTGGAGAAAGTTTGTGGAGGACTGTCTCCTGTGGGTGGGACCCCACGCTGGAGCAGGGGAAGAGTGTGATGAGTCCTCCCCCTGAGGAGGTGAAGCGGCAGAAAATAACGTGTGATGACCGTAAACCCCATCCCTGTCCCCCTTGTGCCGCTGGGGGGGCTTGGTGGAAAAATCCGGGAGTGAAGTTGTGCCCGTGAATAAGGGAGGGGTGGAGGGAAGGTGTTCTGAGATTTGGGTTTATTTCTCATTTACCTTACTCTGGCTGATTTGTAATAAATTGAGCTAATTTTCCCTAAGCTGAGTCTGTTTTGCCCGTGACGGTAATTAGTGAATGATCTCTCCTGTCCTTATCTCAACCTGCAAGCTTTTTGTTATATTTTTCTCTCCCCTGTCCAGCTGAGGATGGGGGAATGATAGAACGGCTTTGGTGGGCACCTGGCGTCCAGCCAGGGTCAACCCATCACATTACCCATTGAAAGAAACCTTTCAGTTATGCTACATTTTTTTGCTCCACCGAGTTTTTCCCATTTTCCACATTTGAAGGGTGTTTGTACCATAGTAGAGAACCAAGTCCTTGCTTCCCTACCAGTAGGATCTTAGGTGTAGACTCTCTGAGGCCCTGCTGTCGTTCGTTGGAACCCCAGTTTGAAGTACGGAGCCATACTTGGTGAGCAAAGCAGGATGGGTCAGATGCAGTGGTGTCAGAGTGGAATATACATAGACAGCAGAAAACAAAAGAGAACAAAATATTCCATCTCCCCTTCTCCAGATGTTAGTAGTTGAAAACAAACAAACAAACAAACCAAAATCCCCACAAAACCAAGAAAAGAAGTTACTCAGCATTTCCCCCCCCTGTGCATTTTTTTATGATGATTACCACAGGGACAGTGGGAGAGAATCTACTGTTTGGTTCTTTTTTTTCATGCTTCTTTCTTGAGAGAGGTTTTTTTGTTTTCAATTCATCTGGTAGTGCAGTCCCAGCAGAATGCACCTAACAAATCATAGCGAGTGTCTACACCTTGCTATGTATCAAAGTCCCTTAATGTGCCAACAAAGTTCTCCAAGGTCAGAAAAGCAGTTTATCAACCTCTTATATCTCTTATAGGAGACAATAAATTTATTCTACTGTTGGAATCTATGAATAATTCAGATGCTCTGTGAGATAAACACTATTGCTTAGGATGCTCTGCATGTCATTGTCAACTAGTACCAAACACTGTCAATGCTCCACGCACTTTGTACTTTTAGTTTCCTCTCAGCTCAGGAAAATGCAATGCTGTATGGCTTGCATTTTTCTATGTCCTTTAGATCTTTAAAGTTTGTTTTTTCCTAATGTAACTTTCCATTGACAAATAGATTGAGAGAATTACTGTTTTGAATAATTGCTCATTCCTGTCTGTCTTAATTTCTAAGCAGTCTGAAAATTTATTTTAGAAATAGAAAAAAATTGTCTTTTATAGAACTCAGTTCCTTATTCCTATTAACAAAGCAAACAAAATATCCTCCTTGACTATTTTTATAGTGATCAGTGAAATCCGGGATACTTCCTATTTCTATTTAGCTTAAGCAAATGTATATGATTTAATATATACATGTCTAGCTAATCTTAGAATAGTTTTATGGAATGCTTTAAAATACCTAATTAAATATTTAATTCACTTATTACAAAATCATTCTGAGTTTTATCACACTTTAGAACAAGTACTGCCCTAGTGAACCAAATGAAAGTTCGTTTGTATGATCTATGAGACAAGGAATAAGAAAAAAAGTAGGACTTTTTAACTATCAGCTTTCTGGAGGGAATTACAAAGCCAAATATGGCATTGGACTCCTTCTTGTACTTTCTTCTTGATCATAACCTTCATATAGAAGTAAGAGTAATATAAGAGTAGTTAACTTTTTGTGACCTATGCTGAAATTTTAAATTCTTCTGAGAGGTCTCAGTGTCTACATCTATGACTAGCCAAGAGACCTTAAACATAATTTTGAAAATTTAAATGAGAGAGACATTTGGCTTTTAAACATGACAAAGTGATGGAGAGTAATGCATTTATATACGAGACATTTATATACCTGAGTCCATATTTACAGAGAATAACAACTACTAAAATTCAATGTATGACCTACCATGTATTCTGCCATATTTCTAAATAAACTTAGCCCCATTTCACCTGAAAGGATATTTTTCCACAGTAATTTAACATAATACTAACACCTGCTTCAAAAGGTTAAGACTCATAATTTTGGTAGTGAGTTTTGTATTAGAAAATATGAATATGCCCAGTTTTATGTGATGTGAAGTAAATGTGGTTACACTGGTGATGAGCTCCTAAATTAACACATATATATTTAAAATAAAACAAATAAATAGATATGCATAAGGACCTCTACACACAGAAATAAGATTATTTCTCCTGACTTATATTTTTTTTAAACAGCAATTATAGCAATGGCAGCTTTCCAGCAAAAATAAACAATTCCAAAAAACCCCCAAATTTAAAGAATAACAGTAATGATTTGGCCTCAAAGAGGAAAGTTAAAAGGAAAGACAATTCTCTTATCTTTTCCTAAATGTCTTCACCAATGACCCACTGCTTTGTGTAGCAATCCTCAACAGATCATTGCCATTTTAGTAGATTTTTCTTTTTGAACAGTGACAAAGCTATAAAAGGCAGAGGAATTGTTTTAAGATGGTAGATTTTCTAGTCATTCTGATGTTGATAGAATGTAAAGGCTTCTTTAAAGGAGTTTATGTATTTGCTTCTTCACTTGCTTAGCATCATCGTATTCATAAAAAAGTAACTGGTCCCTACTGTACGGCTAAATTGAATCAAGTCTTTTAAGAGATTGTTTCCCTAGACTGAACATATGGATGTAAGATAAACATTTTGTCAAGCTTGTAGTATTAATTTCAAATGCTGCTTATAAACAGTTATAAGAAAAAAACCCAACATATATTCTCTGTGGTTTACAGTATAATCCCTGCATTAAGCATTAGATAACAACTGGAAGGTAGTTATCTAAAAAATTATATTTTCTTCTTTGCTTCTAGAGCAAAACTTAAAAGCTTGATTAACTAAGTAACATTCAACCTATGTGAATAACAGGTTTTCTATTTTAGTTTAAGTCTCTTTTCTACCTCAATGTCCCCTTAAAAACTAATCCTAGCTTTTTTGAGTTGATTGAAAAGAATTTCATTTTTCTAACCAAAATGGTTCAAATTAAACAAAAGGTTTTATTTGATCTGAACTAAATAATTTCACTTACAATGTTTGTTTGGTGGTTGCTTTTTTTAATAGACACAGAGCATATCCAGAATTTTTTAATTAATATTATTTTGTGTACATTTGAAGGATTTAGGTCTCAAAATGAAAAAAATTGTTAGTTGAAATATTCTACTACAAAATATTGACTTTTCCTTAAAAAATCCCCCAAGTGGTTTAAATTATACTTTTTATATACATAGTATATGTACTGTGCTAGTAATTTGAAGACTCATCACTAAGCCTCACAAATTTGGATTAATTTCTGAGTAGTATTGATTTAAACAAATAGTGTATTTTCATAAATATTCAACTAGAATGAAAAAAAAATTACAAAATGTTTAGTGGAAGAGCCTGAGGAAATGAAATCCAGCCTCAGATTTCTGGGAAAGTGACTGCAAGCCACATAAACTCACCTCTAATTTATAGGTTTAACAGTCCAGCCACTGCTCACTGGCTGTTGAGACATTGCAATTCGTGTAAAAGCAAGGCTGCTTCCTTTCACCATCACCTCTTAGGCTTTCCATAAGTTATGAGGTAGCTGAGAAACCCTTGGAGTAGTAGCTCCCAGTCAGCCCATGTGGAGTCTAGCACATACACCCTAAGTGAGGTGGGACATACGTCAAGAACTGGAGTAAAACCTTTTGCTGATTCTTACTCTATAAGGAAAGATATGTTTTTTTTCCTTTTTTTCTTTTTTTTTTCCTCCCTAATAAAAATGCCTTTTTAGTTACTGTACTGAAAGAATAATTATGCATGCCCTTGATCTAACAGGTCTGAAAGATTCTCAGGCAACCTTTCTTACAGTGCATTTTAGATGGTAACCTCAGTATGTTTGTGGATGGATTTTTTGCCTTCCTCAGACTGGTATAGTCCCTGAGCTACACAAAATTCATGCACAATACCTTGTTGCCTGTACTTTGGTGATAGACCTGGGACAGATTTCACACCTGCTGTAATTTGGCTCCATTTTATTCAGGTCAGTCTAGTAGAACACAGTTAAATATGCCGCACATTGCTACATGAGTGTATGCAGTATTTATTAACTGCTGCAAAAGTGATAGTAAAATGAGTAAAAACTTTGAAAGTCTATACAGAAAGATATTATTTATATAATTAGGCCTCTTGCAGAATTATTTGACAAAATAATGTCACAAAAAACCAGTGACTATTTACAGAATGGATTTCCTAGAGCATAAAGGGTTTCCCTGTAAACTATTACCTGTCTCAACTGTGCAATGTAAACAGTATCTACATATTTTCATCTTTAGTACGGTTATAAAGTAATGTTTCTTTTATATGAGTCTTACCTTCCAGCTGTAAATTTAATAGTTACTGCAGACTATACCACTGACGTTAGTTTTAATGATGTGAGACTCCAATAACTCTTAAAGAGTTTAAGATTAATGCAAAAGAACTTAACTTTGTGAGTCATGACTTATTTTTATTAGCAACTCTGCAGTTTGATTTAGATTGAGAATGGGAGAGAGTATTATTTGCCCATAGAAATGAGATGCTGTTCATTTTATTATATCATTCATAAGTAATATGTGTTTGATTCTAATTTCTGTATGCAATGGGGATTCAAATATTTGGGGGCAGGTAGGGCAAAATTCTTGCAGGCTGCATAGCACCAGTATTGGGCCCATTCAAACTCTGCAAAAGGGCCTTTGTGGGAGGACGGGATCATCAGCTTCAGACCCAGACCTGCGCTTTGAAAAGCAAAAGCAAGTCTCAAATACCAGAGACAGAAACCCACAAAAAATTATTTGCTTTGTTGGTCCAACAGCAGAGAATGAAGTGTGCTGTTACATCAGATAAGGACATTGTCAAGTTGAAGCCTGATAATTCCTTTATACCCGTCTAACCAGACCATTGGAAAAGTACCTTCCTACTTCATCTTTTCAGGTAATAAGAATGAGGCTGTCAGGAATTGAAGTAAGGAGAGAAGAGAATAAATAGTTTTCATATTGGAGTTGTCTGACAATGAAGTGGCTGAGATACTGAAAAAAGTATGTAATTTAATGTGAATAAACTGTTTTACTGCATGGCAGCAGATACATTAACTATCTTTAAAAGACATGTTCATCATGATGCCGGGGATTTCAGACAAGTGAAATTGTCCTCAGCACCAGGACAATCCATAGAGTCCTAGAAGCAAAATTGTAACCATTATGATTTTATAGACAGAGGAAGAACACAAAACAAGAGTATTCTTTCCTGTAAAATAAAACACTAAAACACACTGAAACATACCTATCTGATCTATTTGATGAACATGAATAGTGTCAAATAATACTGTGAAAGGCCAAATTACATAAAAAATATCTTTCTGTAGAGACTTCCAATGTTTTTATTCATTTTATTATCACTTCTTGAAACAGTTAATAAATACTTTTATGATGTCAAAACAGTGGCCTGTACCACTGATGATTTATCAGCCATTCTCACTATCAGAGAAGAGTGATCAAAATAATATTAAAACATTTCCATGTAAAGGAATGGGATTAATAATCTAGGACTCTAAAATGTTTAAAAGAGACATATAAGCAAAACAACATTAGAACCACCCCAAGTGATTGGCACAGAGAAGATAAATCCTTGTTCTTGTTTCTTCATACTCAGGAAATGAAGATGAGACACTTTCTGATAACATTAAAATGAAAAAAAACAACAACCAAACAAACCACTAAAATAGGCTAAAATGGACACTACTTCCAATGCCATTTTGATTATTTAATTTTTTGTTTGGAGTTTTCAAACTGAACTGATTCTTCCAGCTCTTTCAGTTCCCATTGTCTCATGAACACCAGCCCTGACTTTTGGTTTATGCCAAGTGGATCTCGCCCAGTCAGAAAGCAAAACAGAGTATTAATTCTCCGACCTGAATTAGAAAAGCTAACAGCTGCATAACATCGGGATAGGGATTTTTGTGACCTGACTATGATAGAGACACGTAGTTTTACCAGGCATCATCAAAAATGTGTCCCAGGTTGTTGGCATTTTTTCTTAAGATATTAAATAAAGAAGCTATTAAGGAATTGAGACCTGTGCTATGAAATAAGCAACGTTACCCACAAAAAGGAAAGTTCTTTCAGTGCTGGGTTCATTAGAAATACCAAGCAAAGCCACAAACATTTTAAATCCCTTGCAGTTTCAGAAAAAAAGCAAGTTCTATAGCACATACAAAAGGTTTCAGAGAAAAGCAAGCATTTTTTAATGGTTTATGTGCATGAAGACTGCAAGTGGAACCACTCACTGAATAAGACAATGACTGAAGAATGAGGATAGTATCATTTTTAGGGCATGCCTAGAGGAGTGCTTGCATTCCCATTTCACAGCTGGGAACCCAAGGCATGAAGAAATCACTGGTCTAAAGTTACTAATGTTTCAGAGATTAAAGCCATGTAAAACCTCTCATGGATTTCAGTTTTGCTGCTGTCTAGAGCTGAAAACCAGAGTCACCTCCACCCCTCATTCTTTTTGCTCTTTTCTGTTTCTTGCAGCTGCAGCCCTGTCTTCTTTATGTTCTGTTACTTGTTTTCAAAGGCAAAGAATTTCACTGGTAGCTGACACCTTGCCAGAAGTACCTGTCCTTTTGATACAGATTTTCTTCATCATTTGGGAATTGGATTGGGAGATGAACAATTATATTTTCAGAAGTTATCTGAGATTAACCACTGCCAAGATTTTTGCCTTTAGCTTAGTTAGCATGTCTTTCAGCTCCAAGAGGGAACAATAAAAATGGAACAGTGACCTGTGTAACATATCCATAATTGCCAATTTACTACTAGGTTAAAAAAATATTTTTCTTGTTTCTCTGATATTCTGCTTTGCTTCTTTTCTCTTCATTTGTTAGCTGTGTTTAAATACTTGTGCAAATAAATCTTGTTTGTTTATGTCACCCAGTCACAGCATTACTTGTAAATAAAAGTTATTAAAGGGAATAAAGATCTCAATTTGCTGCTTTGGAAACATACTTCATTAAAAACAAAGAAATCAAGGCATAGCTATGAATTCTACTTTTTTTCTTGACAGTTTCTAATGTAACTTGAATTCTAGCTGGTTTAAAAGACTGCAGATTGCACATAATGTAAAAGAACTCAAGGGAAAAGTGCTTCTTAGTGAGTTTTTTTTACAGTCTGACTTTCATTAAAAGCTGAACAGAAGGTGGGGTTTTTTTAAGTCATCATTATGACCAGAAAAAATTTAAGTCTTCTATTTGTTTATGAAATAGATTAGAAGTTATCATTGGATGCATTCTCAGGGTTTTCATTTACTGAAGATCCCTATTGACTTTGTTAACTGACTTAGCAATTCCTATTTTCTTTCCTGTCAACCATACGTCACACACATATATTTGCATGGGTGCATTGTTATATCTGCTTTATAATAAATTCCATGTGGTCTTCCTATTCTGTATATTGTGTCTTTATAGCTGCATCTAAAGTTCACAAAGCAAACAGACTCTGGTGCTTGCAGTAGGTAATAATTGAAATAAAAATAACTAAATAAAAGTTGTTATTGCAAGCAAGTGCAATGCTTCTTATGAGTTATGAAATCACAAACAGAATTCATTTGGGCTGCCTCTGGGAAAGCAGGGAAAAACATTTTTAATCTTTTAAAATCTGGCTTAAAAAATCTGCAAATTAGAAAATTCCTAGAAAGAACAAGAAATTCTTGTTTAATACAAATTTGTTGTTCACCTGATGTGAGAGGTATGAAAAAACACCATCAAAGTATAGGTCTGCTTCAAACCCCATAACATTTGGCAGGCACTGTAGAATATTTTACTATATTTTTCGTTTAAAATTTATTTTTGTAACATACATCAGGATTCCTGAATGTAGAACTCTGAGCCAGAACCTAGCCCTCCTTGACAAAGAAGGAGAGAATGCTTCCCTCTATAGGAGCCACATTTCATCATATAGTTCTATGCAGAGCAAACCATATGGAGAGCTTACCATATGGAGAGCTTGCTAAAAGTCTCCTGCTTTTTAAAAGTTATCAAACATCTATCTCACCTAAACAATACAGAAAGGAATAGAAAGTTCGGTGACCAAGTTAATTAAAACACAGCATGGCACCAAAGGAAAGTTGGAGCAAAATATGTTGGGGTTCAAACGCTGTGAAGCAAGCCAGAGTAAATTTGGCTTGGGAAATTTGCTACCTATAATATTTACAGGTCAACATAATATAATGTATAAATAAACAGCTCAAATATTGTTACGCTGTTCCTCTAACACAGGCACAGTTTCCTAGCTTTCCCATGCTGGCAAATGGTTATTTCACATCGTTAGTACAGGTAAAGCTAGGAAGAGTAACTAATGGGAAATGCTGGCTTTTTAATGACAAGTACAATGTTTGATGTTATGAATGGACATTGTGGTCCCAAAGAAATAAAGATCTTTCTGTTCACTAGCTCACTGGAATTCCTTTCCTCTTTATTTCAATTTCTGCATTGCAGGTATCCAAGAGTCTGAAAATTGTTGCTTTTCTTTAAGAAGTGAAAGGGTATAGTTCTGCAGGTATGTATGAAAGAGACAGGACCTGGCGTAGGACACAATTGTGTAACTTCTCTTTCAAAGGTTAACCTCTGAAACGCACTAGAAATACAGCACAGAAACTCAGTAAAGTGAATTTCTGCAAGAGGACAAAAGGAGAAGTCGAAGCTGTTCTTTCCTAAATCAGACAGAAGTTATTAGTGAGATGGTGGTATTGCAAGCACTAGTGCTGTGTCCTCTACTATTTTTATTCATATAAATGAATTGGATAATGCTTTTGAAAGCAAGATTTCCATGTGATTCTAAATTAGGAAGAACAGTAAATAATGAGGAACAATGCAGACAGTAACAGGACTAATAGATGACAAATGTAGTTCAGTGCAGCTTAATGCAGAATAATGAATCTGGTAGTGAAGAAAAAAAAAGAGAGAAAAAACACTTACCACCTGCAAGCTCAAACACACACAAACACAAAAGAACAAAACAAATGAAACAAACAAAAAAGGAAAATTAATTTGCGGGCATGTCCTTTCCTAAAAGGAATCCGTTGCAATGCTCCAGCCTCAAGATCACCTGAGGATAAGAAAACAGGTTAAAGTTTGGACGAACTATAGGGAAGATATAGAAGAAGAGATGATGATTATCACACTTAAAGAGTTTTTGCAGGTCTGTTCTTGACTTCTCAGTTCATTTTGGTCCCTAAACCGCCTGCCACGGACTAAGCACATGCATTGATAGTTCAGTTGATGCACAGGCAGTGACTGTTGCAGAAGTTTGCGCTTTATTTTGCTGTTAGAGAGACTGCATTTTCAAACATTTTCAATCCATCTTCTGTTGTTTGTCTTTATTAGCCTGGTAGCCGCGGTTTCCAAATGTTCCCTGTCAATACTGAACTACTGGAAGTTATTTTCATGAGTATATGCAGTGTTTACCCACCCCACTGCATGTCTGCTTTCCAGAAGGCAATTCACAAAGTAGCAACAGTTTTGCTTTTTATTGTTTAAGTTTATTCATATGCCTGTTTAAAAACATTTCTAGGAATAGCTTTTTATAATTAATCTTTTCAAGTTACTACTATCATGTTAATGAGACCAGTACTCAAAAATTGCTGTTGAAGCTGGTTATTTAATCTTGCCAGTTTTCAGTTGTAAGTGACTGAGAGCATTTCATCTGAAAGCTGCCTGGTGTGTTGATATAACATTCAGATTCACAGTTTTGGTCTGAATCATAAAGCAATTTGGAAAGCACCACTGCATTGTAAAACACGATCTTTATCACAAGCAACTGTGCTGTAGCTTCTCTGTGTTATGATACCGTTATGGTATGGACATTCAAAGCTCTAATGCAGCGCATCACTTTAGTACGTGCTTAACATTAAGCATTTGAGTATTTCTTTTGATGTGGATATCATTGTGCAGTTTCTTAAAGAATTAGTCTTCCTCAAGAGATTTTAATTCTTTTGATGTCTCCTTTTAGAGAGTTACCCATTTTATTAGGTAAATGCTTTGTTTCCTCAAACTTTCTTTTTCATTGTTGTTCCTTCCTGATAGGAGATTATGGATAGGATTGTATTTCATATTCCTCTTTTCTTAAAATTATCAGTTTAGTTTTTGCCCTAGGGCTTCTATTTTGTACACTAATAATAACTAAATTGCATTAGATTTTTTCCAAAACCAAAGTAAGTTTATTCACTGCTCTGAAAGACTAAATTGTTGCTTTTCTGAAAACATATTTATTATTGAAATATTTGCATGTAGTTATTCTTCTAAAGAAAACACTTTTGTTTTTTATAAAAATGATTTTTCACTTTCCATTCCCTGTTTCACTTCTTTTTTGTGTGTGTGAATTTAAGATCAAATGGCTCAAAGTACCATGTTTGACATACTTGCAAGGTTCTTCTGTTGAGCTCTTTGACTGACAGAATGCTTCTTTCAAACACTGGGTCCTGAAGATCAAGGCCAATGAATGCTATTTTGGTCAGATGGGAAGGGAAATTGCCTTGATTTTATTCCAAGCAGGCAATTAAGAAATGATAAATTGGAATCCCTGTAAAGCTGGAAACCATAACTCTCAGATGTGTCATGCACTCTGAAGTGTAAAACACCTGATAATAATAATAAATACTATTAGTAATTGTAAAACAATGCAAATGAACATAAGCATATAAGAATGAGGTGATTTAAAAGCTGGCATTTGTTTGGAAATTTCCACTTAATCTTGTGAAGTTAATAATTTTCCCACCTTTTCTATGTAATGTTTGAGTCATCTGTCCTTTGTAATGTAGAAGTAATCTTTTAATGCCTTAACATATGTCACTTCTACAATTTCCATGTGTAGTGTTTCAACAGAAATCCAGGACCTCCTCTGCATTTGTAGCAAGCAGTGGCACTGAAAAGGTTGCAGGGGGCCACTGAATCAGCCATCTAGCATAGCAGAAAGCCATGTTACTTACTACCTTCTCTCAGTTGTTTAGGCTACATCTTGAAATTAAAATCTGAATCCTAACTTATACTACAGAAGTCTTAGAAAACATGTTGAATGAACAGCAGTATTTTCTGAGTCGATTTGTAGGTATTAAGGCATTGCAAAAGGAAAGAAAGGCTGTCTTTATGATCATGCAGTGCTCAGACTTGGGAAAACTGTTTTCAGCTCTTGACTTGTTTTACATTTACAGACTGTTTTATTTTAGTCTTCTCATGTGGAATACATTGGGAATCTTTGTAAGTTCCAGTATGTAAGTGCATTGCTAGCACCACTAGTGCTGTGGATGTTCTTTGTCTTTGTCAAACAGTAGGAACAAAATGACTGCTCATGGAAATTGTGTTTTCCTGATAAGCTCTTCTTCCAGGTTATTTTGGATTAAAACCGACATGCAGAGCAGAATGGCACAGTTCAGGAAAGCACTGTAACTGCGCGCAGGGAGCACAGCTAGGAGGCTGCTACCTTTCACGCATACTAAATTTCATTTAAGAGAATCTACCTGTTGCACTCATTTCTGGGCCCTGTCTGTTGCTAAGTGAATATCCATCACCTTGTAGGTATGAAAGTTTTCACAGCCATTGCAATTTGTAACCAATGGATGTCTTTTTTTGATTAAAAAAAAAAAGATACTTTGGGAGATGTACTCAGTGATATTCATGCAGATAATATGACCTAAGTGAATACTGTTGAACATGGTCTAGTACAGGGACTTCTGGGGAGGTAATTTAATTATTCTGATTACCTACTTAAGTGACCTTCTTCAATAGCTGAATAATGAAAATTACTTGTCCACAAAATTATCTGAAATTGAACATTAACTTTCACATTTTTCTGCTCAGAGTTTGAAAAAGAAACAAGCATTATGTTTGGAAGGCCTGGGATTTCCTTGCAACCAAGAGGTTTTTGGTTTTTTCTATTTTTTATCGTCTATGTTGCACTCTGGACTAATACTTCTGTACATGGTAACTAACAAGTTCAGTGAAAGTAAATATTAAAAATGAAGGTGTTTGTCTTTTCATCTGCTTATCAACTAATAAGTGTTTTAGAATTAATTCCCACTTAGTTTTTGAAATGTTTCACTACTTACTTTTGTGCACAGGTTTGTGAATCAATTAGAATTGAGTCTTTTCAAGATTTCTGTTCCAATTAGTTGACATCTTAAAGGGACAGAAAACACACAGTCAGAGACTATTATCGTATTTTTTGTGAGGTATGATTTCATTCATTTCATCTGAAGTTCATCTTCATTAACCTGCTGAAAGAAAAATGGGCAGTGTTTTAATTGGGTTCACTTGAAACAGAGCACAAGGAAAAGCAACTGCAGAGAAGCACTTACAAACAGAAGCTATCTGTTTGTTAATCACAATTAGAACAAAAGATTTAGCTTAAAGGTCATTGAAAGAACAGGTACTAATGACATGCTTTATTTTCTCAACTAAGAATCAGAGTGAACGTGCTGTATCAGAGGCAAAGTTCTTCAGATAAGTCTAAGAAGCACTTTAACCCTTTGTTTTAAATTATTGCATAAGAACAGCTTAAAAATTGATTATTTGGCATGTGCCTGAAATCTAGGTTTTCTCACCTAGAGAGACAGAGGCCTCTTCAGTGGGGAAATCCTTCGTTTCTGCAGGGAGGTGTCTGAGGTCAAAAGACACATTGGCAGAGTGCCTACCTTTCTCTGCGATGACAGCTGGAACCCCATGGCCAGCTTAAGCTTTGCTCCTGATTTTTAAGCAGCTGGAGTTACATGAAACAAATATTTTATGTCTGTAATTTGACTGAGTGCCATGAACAAACAATATAATATTGGAGAAGTTTGTATGTTAGAGTAGATGAAGTCCAACACCAATTTACATGTTGGATCCACTGAAATGCTTCTGTACTTAAGTGTGTTTAAGAGCTGAAATCCTGAGAGCTGGCAAAAGCCTCTATGCCAGTGTTTGTCCACCTGTGTGATAAAACTTGAAGTGTCACTATTATGTCCAGAAGTGAAAGGGAAAGATTGCCTACTTGTTAACAGATATAGCTTTTTCAAAAGAAACCTTCAAAATAGAACTCATGTGTATGAAATTAAATATGCATATACAGTTTTGAGGGCTGAGGTCTTATACTGCAAGATTTAGCAAAGACTTAACATTCATTTGAGCTCTTTTCCTGAGTCTGTACTGAGTTTAGTTTACAAATGCAGTGATGTGTCCTCTACATCTGCTTTAATTTTGTATAAAATTAAGCAGGGATTTTGAGGGGGAAAAGTTATTTCATTTCAAGCTAGGCAATATTCCAGTGGCCTTGTACATGTTGCTTTTTAGACTTTGTAACCCTCAGTATGAGCTTTCTAGGTTAGAGAGAGAAGTTTCACCTCAACATCAGACTGTTCTAGGTAGTAGGCAGGCCCTTCTGCAGCAATTAAAATTAAAACAATTAATGAGCATGATTTATTGATTTTTGTAATTGGGATAATATTTATTTGCATTTTCATCATTTAAAGACTCATTTGAAGGACTGTGAATTCAATCCTGTATCCTGGAAATGTGGACATTTAAAAGAGGTATAAACATTGCTTTTATCAGACTTCTTGTGAGATATTTATACTTTTATTATGGTTTATTGATGCATCTCCTAAGCAATACTTATTGCATCTAAAAAACCTGCAAAAAAAACCCCAAAAGAACAAAACCATCCCTTGCCCTGTGTTGGTTTTTTTATTGTACTGAAAATGAAAATAACTAGGTTTATGTTAACTTCCTGTAAGAAAAGTTATTAGCAAGGGATAAGATCCACAGTTCAAATTCTGCCATCCCAGAAACCTGGTGAAGGTTTAAAACCCAGACTAAAATTTACCTGTAATATTTGAAGCTCTACTTCTACACTGATCAAGAGGACCTTGTATTCCTAGGAGAGCTGAGCTGGAATTGCTGTCTCAGAATTAGTGAAGGTGTGGCAGTGCACTGGGAGAGCAGCAGAATTTCCAATGCCTGTTTCTTGTCAAAATAAGATATGGAAGCCAAATTCTAAGCTAATCTATTATGGCAATCCTGTGACTTTTCCCCAGGGCATGCCCCATAAGACCAAAGCCATTTCAGTAAGCCTGTAATTGGACAATTACCTTTTCCCAGCCTGTAAATGCTGACTTGGGGACTTGTCTCCCATTAATCTTTTGTCTACCAAATGGCACGTGCATATTTATTTCATAATCGTAACTATACATGTAGAAAAAAACATCTGTCTACCATTTCTTATGGTTAAAAATGTGTAACAGCTGTAATTTGTTTTAGTCTCTCAGTGACCCAGTGGATTAGTGCACTTAAAGCCTTTTACTTCTGGAGACCTGGGTTCAAATCGTTTGTTTGAGCTGACAAGGGAAAAGTGTTGGCCTCAACATATTTCTTACCAGATGTTTGTACACAACGACAATCATCCACATAATTCAGCATGATTGATAATCTCTGTTCAGAAAAGCATTTTTATGTCTAAAGCAACAAGATACAATTCAGATTCCAGTTCAAGCACAGTAGCTGCTCACAGGGAGGAAGGTGGAAGAAAAAAATAATAGAAAGACATTTTCTAATGCACATATACTTTACTTCAATTAAATTTTATTAGAAGCCTTCAGCTTTGCAGTCCTTTTTCTGGTAAAATTCCCATAGAGAAAAGAAAGAATTTTACCTGGAGATGATTTGCTTGACTGGCCCTGTAGTTTTTGTGACTTGTGGTCAAAATGAAGGAAGCAATATCATCCTATTTGTTCAGCCATTAAAATCTCAGTCACTCTCTATTACTAAATGTCCGTGAGGCACAATTACCAGAAAGCCACACCAAATATGCATTTTGTGAGAATAACAAAAAAACCCCCCAAACCCCACAACAGATATTTGTGATGTGGAGGCATGAGTTTAAACATAAGAAATACTGGTTTGTTTATTTTAAATAGCATCTTGATTTTCTGGGTCAAACACGTAAAGGGGACTTCAACTAAACCACTCATTTTGCGGTCACAATCAATAGTGTTTAGAGCTTAACTACATGATTTGTGCCTGCAATCAGGTATTTGGACATCTAAATACTCCAATTACTTGCACTTGTAATTGATTGCCAGTGCAAAATTAGAGGTTGCATTTAAAAATGTGGCCCACAATGAAAAATGGAAGGATGCCAAATAAAGAAAGATGTTCTATGCTAAAGTGCCAAAGTAGTCTAAAATGATTATTGTTCGACTATGACACCAGGCAAACAACATCTGCCAATCTCATAGTACAAGCAGATACAATCCATTAAGTGGAAATGGAAATGGTAACCGAAGAATATGAAAAAAATTACATTTGCCAAAATAATCTTTTGTAAATAATAATCAAAACAGCTTATTTTCATTCTTTGCATACTTTGCAGACTACTGCTTTATGGATGTGAAATAGTAGTAAGAGTTATGCTGTGCTAGGCACTATGCAATTAAAAAACAATAATACTGGGAAAGTTTAAAAAATTTAGACATTTAAAAATGTAGAAAAGTAATTCACGGGACTTCATAAGTCTGTTATGTAACTATGTCCCATTTAGAGTTTAAAAAACCTGGCCTATAATTCCCACTTCCCTGGATTTTACAATCCCATTCTTATTTTACTGATTTTTTATTGTCAGTTATGCAGGGACTGTTTTGGGGTTTTTTTTATGTTTTGACATTTGATTGGAAGTCTTTTGAGAATAACTTCAGCAAAAAATGAAGTATTTCAACATATATGAAAAAAATCTCAATTTTCAGTATCAATATTTAATCAATATCTGGTTGGGATTTCTTTTTTCGTAGTTACTTACTTTTTCTTGCCCACACTAAAATTTCATAGTGAAAAATTCTATTGCTCTGTCAATTTGTTTTTAGCAAATAGGGTCTTTTTATTTGTTTGTTTTTAAATGTATACCAAGCTTACAAAAAAATACATATATTTAGCTATACAAGCCCCATAAATAGTCTATACAGACATACCAAATAAGAGTATTTATGGACAAGGTCAAATAAAAACCCCAGATATATGTGTGAAGTTTCATTGGGGTGGATTTAGTGAAAGAACTAACAGAAAACAGAAAAATTAAGAAACTCCTTTCTATGTAATGGATTTTTTAATAACAAGTTAAGACTGTTATGAAGTATTTAATTATGAAAAATTATGTGGTGTTTTCGTCTTTTATATTCTAAGTCCTTCTTGTCATAGGGTAAATATGGTAAGAATTGGACAGCTAGACTAACTGAAGATGACAACAGGGGAAAGGACAAAGAAAAAAGTCTGTTGTAATTTAATTTTAAAAGGTACCATCATTTATTTTCAGTTGGCATTCAATTTTCAATACACTCATTTTAAAATGCATTACTGTTTAGTTTTGAATGTTATGGTAATTTGGGAATTGACTTAGCATTTCTCAGAGTTACAGATATGAGGCATATTAATGAACATGAGTTTCAGATGACAAATGGTGCTTGAAGTTTCCATGTCTTTTAATTCATTTTTGATTAGAACATGGATGTTTTCTGAAATATAGATGGCATTTGCCAGCCAAAATGGTCATCTGATTTCAACATACAATGCGATGCTTCAGTGAAGTTTGAACTTTGGAGTGATTTAAAATTCATTGGTAATAGTGCTATAAAGGCCGTGTTCCCTGGCTCAGAATGCAATAAACTGCAGGATACTATCTCCTTTGCACAGTATCTCAGCCACACTGAACCTTCAGTCTATTTCATTTATGGCTTTTTTTTTTGAATGAATGAATGCTATGCTAACCTGTGAATTCCAGTGGTGCTTCATTGTCCTTACATTGTCAGAAGCAGGTGCTGGTGCATAAGGGTTTTACTGAAGGAAGGAAAGTGAGTGGCATAAACTGAATAGTGTTTGTTTAGAACACAATAGAAATATATTTATGCCTACCTATTAAAAAACTAACACATGCAGATCAAAATGAGTTCTGGGGAAGATAAATTCATTTTCTCATATATTTGCAAAGCCAAGATTACATTTATAATAACCAATCTGGATCAGTTAATGTGAAATGATTGAAAACAAAACATGAAAACCTGGATTTTTTATGTTCAATTTTTCTTCCTACTCATCTCAGAAAAGATTAAATTAAAAATATTTTCAAGATTCCCAATGCTTCTGGAATGCATAAATAAACCAGATGATAGAGGGCCTTAATTGATCCCCCCTTTTTGTTTTCAAGGAGTACAAAAGCCAAGTTCTAGTCATGTGCACAAAGTGAAATTTGCTGATTATCTTATCTTTAAAGAAGTTTTTTTATACTGTTGTTCACCAGTTGTCATTAAATATAGCTGCTCCTTTTTTTCCACTCTGGATATACAAATTATCTTTTTATTTGGAGTGCCACATGATGCTCTGTGAGTGCTCTGTGCTTAAATCTTCACATGAATCCTGTGCTTGCCTGCGCCTAACAATAAAAATACTCATCACTCTTCACTAAAGCTCTAACCCTTCCAGGAAGATGCAACTTCAAATGTATGCATGAGGAAGAGCAGAGCTGCTCCTCAAGAGCAGACAAGGCAGGAACTGAGGTCACACCTGGGGCTGTGACCTCACCAACAGGACCCAGTCCCACATGGGCTGAAGGCAGCAGGCAGAGCCAGGTACTTGTAATGGGGTCCATCAACAGGCATAGACAAGCAACTAATGGACAGGGTCCAGGGTCCTTCCATGGAATCCCGCCTGGAGCAAAAGCAGACAGGGCCAGAGACCAGGCTGAAGACAAGGCTGCACCACAAGGCCAAAGTCCGTCCAGGAGACAGGGCCAGAAACAAGGCTGCATACAGCATATATCCAAGGGGTGCAGGTAACAACCTAGTTTTACAACACAGCGCTAAGGTCTATCCATAATGCAGGGCCAGAGACAGGGCTGGAGATGCACACCCAAAACAAGACTCAGGCAGTGACTCACCTTGCTCTTCCTTGCACTCTCAACGTATTGTATGCAGCTGATAGACCACCAGATTCTGATATCTCACTTATTATGGGAAATTTGCTCCACACATTTTTAATACTTTAAGTCTCTGTTACATCTATATTAATATTTGAAGATATCTTTATTTTCACATCTTTCTATGAAATTGTTCAATACATATTATCATTTGGGAACATTCTTGAAGTTGTAAATGCAAGATGACTCATAATCATTCACTGACAATTGGATAGGAAATTTTAACATCTTCCAGTATTTCCTCATCAGTTATTTTACCCAATGACATCCGTGTACCATTTGGAAATTATTAGGCCTCTTTTATTCCTTAAGAAAATATTTTAGAACATTGATGCTTTCTGAAGCATTTCTTGATGGGCAGGAATTAATGGAACCCTGAGATAAAAAAACCACAAAGTATGGACATGCTGATTCCCAAGAAGAGTGTGGATTCTGGCAGTGATATGCTATTACCTTTGCTGTCTATTTCATGTTTTCACTTGATTCAGCGGTGGTATCACATGAGTATTTAATAATGTCTACAGTGGGGGGGGGGTTAACTTTTTAATCCTACTGATAGCCATAAAATGAAACCTGAAAACAGACTGGCGGTGGTTTAGTTTGTACTGAATCATTGAATACTTGCCCAAAGACCACTGAAGACCGTGAAAGGTCTCACATCAACTTCCTGGGGTGTTGGACAGTGCCTCTTGATATTCAAGGCTGTTAGTTGATGGCAGATGCAAGACAGCAAAGTCACTTACAGGAAAGAAAATATTTCCACCCATCAATGTTTATGGAAAATTTCTCATTAACTGAAGTTGATAGTTTCATATGCACACTGAACAGCAATAGGAAACTATATATTGTCTGTTCAAATAAAGTACTTAGTATTATTGATTTGCTGTGAAACAAACTCAGGTGAGTATGAAATTTGTTTAGGACTGCAGCATACAATGAAATTTAATTCACCTTAATCACTTGTAAATGCTCTGTTGACTCTGATTATTTTGAAGGAATTATTTATGTGAGTTTCCTATAAGTGATACCACGAGAAGCAAATAAGCAAACTAAAACTTCTCCACAATATAATGTGCTGTACTGAAAGACTAAAGAAAATTTGTTGAATAATTACACTGAAAGTGTTTTAGTAGATGTCATCAATTTTACTTTGCTTCTACTGAAGTCAACATATAGAATGTTTTATAGCGTGGCAGACTATAAAATTTTATATGGTTGACATCTTTCTCTATGTCAAAGCATCAAAGAACTACAGATTTGTGTGATAAAGAGGAGCAGTGGAAGTGGTGAGGTGCCAGCAACACCTGTACTCAGCTGAGGTTTCTGCTGTGGAAGACTAAGTTCAAGATCCTAAAGTTAAATGCCTGATAATGCAGAAGGCATGAACTCCATCCAAGCCCACAGAAGGGCTTGGTCTGCTAGACGTCATCATTTATGCATGACACAGAGGATCCTCTCTGCGCCGAGCACAGACTGCAGCAGCTGTAGGTGCTTTCGTTCACAACGACAGGTTGCGATGCCAACTTTACCTGCATGAATCTAACCTCTGCCAATTCTTTCCTGGGGTTGGGACACCAAAAACTGTCTCTCAGACACATATCTTGCTTCATAGGAGAATGCCTCAGCCATCAAGATACAGGCTTTACTGTGGACAAATAGAGGTGAGAGGCTGTCCTCCAGCTTTCAAATTGTTGCTGAGCAGAATCAAGATTCACTCTATCACTAGAAAACAACTTAGCAAAGTTAAAACTTTAGTCTTGCAACAGAGACAAACATTGTTACATATAAAATCTTGCCATCTGCAAAAAGGGGACACAGTGTTTATAGGCAGGTCTAAGAATTTATTGTTAGTTCAATTAACAGTTTAACAATCTAATCAACAAAGAACAAACCTCTCTTCTTATCAGTCCAACTTCAAGAACAATAATGCTTCTAGTCTAAATGATGTAATTAGTACAGAAAAGTCTCATCCACAGCTAAAACTGTTACACTTCCTAGTATCATTTTCTCTGATATTGCACGCCCACCTCCAAAGACTTTCTGGGCCCTAAAATTGACAATCAAGCTTCACTATTGCTGAACAGGAAGTGTGTGTGTGCACGTGCGTGCGTGCGTGCCTGTGTGTGCGTGTGTGAGAGTGCATGTGAGTGCGTGTGGGCGTGTTTTAGCGAGTCATCAGTGTCCTGAGTTCTTTGCTAGGAGGAGTACCACCTACCTGGTGAAGGTTTCTGCCTCACACAGCCTGCTTACTTGCTGTTTCTTCATTGGTTCCCAGAAAGGTTTTAACTATCTAGTTAGCCAAATTAGTTGTCAGCTAGAGTTGCAAGTCCTCTAGTGGACTTCAATTTTGGACCTGAAACTTCTAGAAAGGGAGTACCAGCATATGTATCATCTGAGTTAGTTTCAAGTTTGAAAATCCCTGAGGTTTTTTTCAGGGATTATTTAGCCAATTTTGGATGTGAAAACTCTTTTTATATTACAGCTATAGAAAATCCAAACCAAATCTGTTCTGGCAACCTTGTATGTCCTTTCCCTTCAAACTAGACACTCAAGAACATATTTAAACTGTATATCAAGCAGTATATGGGCTTAATTACAATCTAATGGTAGAATTCATCTAAAAATAAGCCAAGCATTACAGTGAAAGGGGTATGAAATACCCACATAAACACTTCTAATGCTCATTCATTTTTCACATAAACAAAGGTATTGTTTGCCAAAGTGCAAAATTTGAACAAACAAACAAACAGAAAGCAAAATGATTAAAAATTGAAGGAATTCAGATTTCTGTTCACAGATACATATATTTTTTAAAATGTCCTACAGCAAGATTCTCAAGACTTAGTGATTAAAATTAATGAACAAGTAAATTTAGAAACCTTGGTGTATAGGAGGGAGTGCATGCGCTTGAAAATCCTGTTGCAGCACTCACTTCGGTTATAAAACTAAAATTTCACAGTTGCTCTTGAAAATGCTGTTATATGAATTCAAGTACTTTAGAAACCCTTAGATATCTGCCTTATGATAATATACTTAGTAGACTATATTTTTCCCTTAGAACAGTACAACAGGAACGCAAAAAGGCATTATCTGAAGATAGCCTGTGCTGCTTTGCACTTAGCACACTCTTGAATTACCAATGGTATGATTCAAGACTAGAGGGGGTTTTGTAATGGGTATTTATTACAAACACTTACATGGAATGGTCATATGAAGAAGTCCCCATAAGAACAGCACTACTGGGTGAAACCAAATTTCTGTTTGATCTAGCATCATTCTTCAGAGGTGGTCAGAGTAGTTGTACAGAGAAGAATATGAGACAAATATAGGGATATTTATTCTTCCTGTCATATAATAATTTCATTTGATGCCCCTTTCTTGTATTGTAAATAATTACTCCCTGTGCCACTCACAATTACAGACTACTATTATACTCCCCCCAAGCTGTCTCTTTTCCAGGTTAAACAGTCTCAGTCTATCCCACAGTTAAAACAATTTCTGTGATCATTGACATTATTCCTATCTGTATCTTTTCTAACTCTACCACATCATTGCTGGCATTGAACAACCAGGATTTTACTGTATTAAAATGCAGGTGTACCATGGCGTCTTAAATTGCAAATATTTGTCTCTTATGCCTTTCCTACCAACCCAGAGGGTTCAGATTGTTGGTTGTTGGGTTTTTTTTATCACTATTGAGATTTTATGTTTCCATAAAATTATCTGTTATAACTCCAGATGCTATCTCCTGAATTGTAATAGTTTGTTCTGAATGAGCTTCTAAATAACAACCCACAATATTTTCAAGTACAAGTATTTGTATATGTAAATCTTGCATGTTCAGTTATACATTTGTTATATTTATAAATTACCTAATTTTGTTGCAGTGTGGGTTTGTGAATACAGCAGATGTGATTAACTATATTGTGATCACATTTTTAAGAAGGGCCCTAGATCTGATTCTCATTGGCCTCGAAATCCCTTTTGACCAAACTGGTACCCACTCTAAAACTACCATCAGCATGATTACAATGTTTTAGACAAAACTCTTGCTAGAACAATCCAAAGAGGGCTTTCATTTGCCCAGGGTAGCTGTAGCGAGAATATGGAGAGGTGAGGGATGTGTAAAAATGTACCTACTCCTATGCCAAGTGACCCATACCCAGGTTTGCATGACTAGATCACAGTCTTGTGTTGGTTGTGGAGTATTTAATACTTGCTGCATACTTGCCCTGCTATCCTGTATTTATTTCCCCATTACAATTAACAGGAGTTATAATTTAGAATCAAATTAAAATGAGCTGTAATTTAGGATGAAATTGGTGGGACCATCATGCCAATGACAAACTACATCATAAAAGTCTACACAGTGACTAGCTATATATCACAAAGCCTCCACATATTAAAAAAATAGATTAATTAAATACTTTTTTGTTGCTCCAGTAAGCAAAATCCTTCTAGAACATTATGTCCCTGCACAATGCAAAAGACTGGCAATACAAGGGAAACAAAATTCTTCCATTAATTTCATTTAAGTGTCCACAGTCCACAAAAAAGCCTCTACAGTAGTGTAGCCGCAATGCAATAAGGAAAAAAAATCTTAACCCTCCAACATGATACATTGTCCCATTCTCTCTAAATATTTGTTGAGAAGAGACACATGTCATAGCTCATTGTTTCTTGATCTTGTAATGCCTTATTCATAAACAAAGACTTTTTTCAGTGTCCTCATTTCTGAAAATCAGATTGTATCATTGTCCAGTGCATCTATGGGTCATAATATATATAAGTAAATGTGTTTTTCATTATTTTTCAATAGTAACTACAGACACACTTCTACAATACCCCTAAGTTTCAAGATCTTTTTCCTTTTCCTTCCCTTTCCCTTCCTCTATTCCATTCCCTTCCCTTTCTATAGCTGCCCCTAAACCTATCTCCTGAGCTACCAGCAGAACACAAGTGCAATAGCAAAGCTGCATTCAATGTTCACACCTCAGAAAAAGGTTCTTACAAAAGAATACAAACCATCACTAGTATCAAAGCAAATACTTTCTTAATAGAATAGCTGTGTAGTATAGAAAGAAGGATCTAGAAAAGAAATACATAGTCAGTTCAACTTTTTCATAATACTTAATAATAAAAGGTACATTTTAATTTATTCTAACTCAAAAAATTGGCACATTACATATGGAATTACTGTGAAAAGCATGTTTAAATTGTACGCTGAATGAAATTCAGCCTCACGGTTTTATAGAAGTACAGATTGGCTTTTGATTTGCCCCAAGGCACTTCTGTTCTATCTCCTATGTAAAATCAGTTGCTACTAATTCCTTGATTTGTACTACAGAGCCACCACTTTGGATGATTAAAAATCTTTTATGTTGGAGTACTTACTATTTTTCATTAGGCAGTGTGTTAAAGGAAATAGGAGGCTGTCTTTGTTGGGGATAGAAGGCCTGGGGGGAATGATCTGAATTTCTGAGAAACCTTTAGATCTTTGGGGATGGCAAGAAAGGAAAGTTTCCATTTCTTTTGTTGTTGTGATGTGAAATTCTCTGAAGTTTTTCTTCCTGAAAACATATTTTCTAATGAAGCTTTTTTGAATTTGTCAAATGCAGTTCTTTAATCAAACAAATACAATAACAAAGCAAGCTTATTCAAAATTCAGAAGTAATGATCAGTCACAGGCTTGCAAAGCAGGAAAACAGAAGTTAAGGTTCTGAGGTATGCCCAAGGATTCAGGTTCAGCAATTAGAAGTGAGATTCTGTACAGCACCTCTTAGAGCAAGTTATGGTTGATGGTCAGTCCAGCTCAGCACTACTGCTGTTCATCTGCAGGATTTTATGGCATCTTGGCTGCTCCTCAGACAACACATAGAACAGGCATTGCAGACGTCAGGACAAGATGCTATAATTTCAAAGTTCTTTGGTGCACTGTGTTTGAGCCCACTAACTGGGGCTATATCTATACAGTGGGCTGGTTGCTCTGTCAGTTGTAATGCCAGTCATCCCAATCAGAGTTCTGAATGTAACAAGCTGCAGCTCCCACAGGACCTGTACTCCCAGTTTCCTTCCTACAGAAACCATGGTAGGAGGAAGAAGAGGAGCAGAAGAAACTATCCGTGTCTTGTCCCACACTGAGTCAATATACATCTAGGATATGCACTTCGCTAAAGACCAGGAGAGACATCCCAGACTGAGTAGTTTGGACACAGCCTTAGAGAGCTCTGGATGACAGCCTGAGTGACAGCACACTCCTGTGGTCACCAACAAGGTCCAGTGCTTCATAAATGTTCACATTGTTTCATGTTGCACCCAAAATCAGCTCTGCCCCTTCTACCTGAGTCCTACCACATATGTTGTGAAATAGCCCTTGGAAGCAGTTTTATAGCTATCTTCCTCAATTCCTTCTCCAGAGCATCCTGTAACCAGGAGCTTGGGGACAAGCACTAAAGACACTGCAAGCACAAGGCAATAAAATATTTCACTTCAGTGTTTCCTGCAAACATAGCCACTTGTTTCAACAGTAGATTATAGTGCTCTGCATCTAAACAATGTAGGTAGACTAACTACAATGTTTGTCCACAAAGTGGAAGAACAACTAAGCCAGTTTCTGTGCAATAATATATAAGGAAAAATGAACCCAGTGATGTCCTTTTACAAATATCTCTGCTGACATAAATTCAAATACCTTCTAGTGTCACTTCCTTTCCCTCCTCACTATGAGCAAGCAGTTCTCCAGCATGATGGTGGTAAACAGGATAGCACCCTATATTTGGCTGATAACAGCATTAGGTTAATTCTGTTTCAGAGTATACATTTTTTTCCATGTAGAACAAACATAAACATTCTGTCAATGATCATACCTTTTTAGTTACTAGACCTGTGCCCAGTGTTCTTGCCACAAGGTTGGAGAGGCTAACAAGGACCACTCAGCAAAAAGAATTGCTTAGAAAAATCAGTGAGAAACCAAAGAAGGTTTTTGGTATCCTGTATTCTTTAGACTGCACTCTATCCTCTGGCTGCCTGCTGAGACTTGCTTGCAATGTTATCTGTCCCTTACCCTTGGACAACAACAAAGACATATAAAAAACGTGCCCTTTGGAAAGGGAAAAGACTTCCTGAGTATACATCATCAGAAAAAAGGTAGTTATGAACACTGTGACAGTTGGCCCCTACACGCACACTACATGTTCTTCATGGGCTCCTAAGTTCTGCTTAGCATTGATATAGTGCTTCATTCACCCACTCTGCTGGAATATAAATAAGATCTCTAGGGTTGAAAGAAAAGGTTAATATGCAATGCATAAACAATACCAGAATCTCAGCTTACAGAAAATAAACAGTTATGCTAGCTGGGTGGAACACGAATTGAATTTCTGAGAAAATGCCTGTTTTTTCAGGACAGAGAAGCTGATTTGTCAAGAACAGAAAGGGTTAAATCACAGTGCAAGGACTGAAAGCACTGCTCATGGCAACAAATATTATGAGCAAAAGATGCCAAAATACAGTACCTAAAAGGACAATGAAAGTGAAAGAAACTACTTAAAAGATTGATAATTAAATATATTTAAGATTTTCTTTTAATGTTGTATTACACTAATTTGCTTTGAGCATGTAAAGAAAAATTTAGTGAGATTTAAAGAAAAAAGCTTTTCCCAACTGCTTTTTTCTTATTCAAATACTGGTCAGACTAAGGTTCTAAACTTTTGTTGTTGTTATTGCTAAAAATGGGCTAACTTTATAATTCTTCCAGCTCTTACACATTTTTGGGAATGGAAGCTGAAGTTCCAAGACTAAAGCTATAATGATAGTCTGCTATAAACACAGTGAGTGAAACAGAATAAGAGAAGTTTGCTGCAAGGAAGCCCTGTTACGAAGTAAAACTCTGAAATAACATGTTGTTTTCTCTAAAAAAACCACTGGTTCCTTCATCATCGTAGTTCTTGAAATCAAAGCTCAAGAAGAATCCCAGAAGACCTTCAGACTTTAGTAGTCTGGTAAAATTCTTTATTGAGTCTTGACCACCTGATAGACTTACAGACAGTCAGCTTTCTTATGGCACATCATGTTCTTCCATTCATATCTCCAGATATTTGGTAAATAAAGTAGCTTATGAAGAAAATGTCACTTGTTTCCTACTGCACACCAGAAAAAAACCCCAACCACTCCAATCTAAAAGTTGGACTGAATAAAATACTTGAGCATCTATTTATTCATTGCTTCAACATTTTTGGTGCCCTCATTTTTACCTTATAGCACCCTAAGAAGAATCCCAACCATAGAGCTGAGCATGAAGGATCACCGTGCCGTATGGAAAGAGTTATGGATTTCAGAAGAATTATCCAGAAGAATGGACTAGCGCTGTGTGGCAAGAAGCACAGCAATATAACAGAAATCACTTCCATTTCTGAAGGTCATGCACCTGGAGCATAATTGAAAAAAACCCTTTCACAATCTAAAATCTGAATCTTTTACAGAGGATCTATATACCTACAGGCATTTGCTGTAAGACCTGACAAGACCTGAGGAGGATGTCCTGAAGGAGATCCTGGTTTTAACTCATGTACTAATAGAATGATTAGACTTTTTGCTCAAAATGTAGGAGGTACTGAAGCTTGGTGTTTGCTTGATGCTTTAGAGAATGTGAGTCATAGTGTGAAAGGGAGAACGAGGAAGCATAATCATACCTATGTTGCCTGGTAATCACAGTCAGTACTCTAACTTTTGCACCAGTTCTTGCAGGTAAATAAATGGGTAAGTGGAGTTTTATGACTAATAAAATTACACAGTCAGTGGATGACTGAATGTAGAGACCAGAGTTGCCAAGCCACCATGTTAGGAAGGTGTAAACCCATGAAATTTCTTATTTTGTCTATTCGCTGAGGAATGAGTCTTCTACACTTTGTGGAACAGTGACCCAGTTTTTATAAATAGTGGAGAGGTACCTCATGGGAAAAGGGCCATTATAGCTCAGGATCCCTTGAGCTGGCCAAGTCCCTTATACTGCACATTTCAGAGATTCTTAGAGCATTCTTTATATCATCAGAGAAGTTCCTTACACAGCTATATTTTTATATTGTTTGAGAAAATATTTGCAGTGGTAGCATTAACAGTACTGAAAACCAGAATGCTATTGTTTTCCAGAAATGTTTTTCAAAAGGTCCTGCCCAAATCAAAGTAACAAAGCATAGTACACCTGGAATGCATCTTAGACTGCTGATTGGCCATTTGTTTCTAAATATTTTCTTTAAGTTTTCTTTATTGTTCAGTATGTGTTTGTGGTTTGCACTAAAGGAACAATAGCAACATTTTTCTCAATGTTGCATATTGGTTTTCCCCAAGATCTGCAGCTTTTCCTTACAGAGACATGACACATTCATGGTTAGTAAGGTGAACACCACAGTCATAGAATAGATTTTATTCATAGAATAAAATAATTAATTCAATTTTGTGGATAACATTTTTCCTTTCCTACCAATATTTCTGACTTTTTTGTCTTTTTTATCTTGTCCTGTCTGATGCAAAACTGGGAAGTATGAGTGTAAATTCTTCCTTTGCAAAATTTAGACAAACAACTTGAGCCTTGAACTTGCATGCATGTGCATTAAACACCAGGCTAATGGCTATTTTGGATGGAGTAATCAGTCTGCTGGACCTGTTCCAATTGCATAAGATCACTTACACCAGAAAGAGACTTACACTGTAGTCCAAGATTATCGGCAAACATTTTCATAATGAGTCATGGGAACAGCAGAGGTGTGAAGAAGCCTTTCTTACATCCTCATGATAGCTTCAACATTTTTTCACAGCCTGTAATCCAAAGAAAATGTGTTTATTTACAGAAAGTCATTTACCTCAAACAGGAGGGATCGACAGAGTTTTATACCAGAATACTTGCTGTACTCATACAGAAGTCAACAGCTTTGGGCTTAAAATGAGTGATTTGAGAAAAACTTTTTTTTTTTTTTAAAGTCTAGTCTCTTTCTCTATGATTTTCACGTAAAATTCTATATTGTGGCTAAAAGCTGTGGATAAATTAAAGCACTGGCTAAACTGGTGTCAAGACCCAGACTGGACAGATCAGGGAGTCATGTTTAATTCAAAATTCCTTTGGGCTAAATTAAGGTGAAACAACACCAAACGATCAGTTAAAGATTTTATTCATGACAGAAGCAAACTGAACTGGGGAGGCATGGTAGTAGGTGGCAGGGTTTCTCACAACAGGACTTGGCATAAGACTACTTCTGTAAACTGTGTAACCATATACATCAATTCAGGGAATAAGGAGATCCCTCCCGTCGAGTCACGAGGTTCAGAGCAGACCCCCTTGCTTTCCAGACTCCTCCTCAGAGAAGGGTCTAGGCGCGGCTGGATCTACTCTTAGTCTCAGACTTGGTCAATGGTTTACATCTTGAAACAGATGAGGTGTAAGGATTGTGGAAAAGGAAAGAGAGAAGACAGAGAGAGAGAAAGGAAGAGAGAAAGATTTCACCGGACCTGGGTCCAGTATTGGTTCAGTCAGCAAAGGGGTCCAGTCCCGGTGGGCTTGTGCACCTGGGGCTTCAGTTTGTGCCCTTTTATCATCCTTGCCCCTCCTTCGGGCGGGCACCTAAACTCCTCTGGCTGATGAGCAGTTTGTGAGCCTTTGGGCTTGGGGGTCGTTTGTGGAGTAACTTCTTCCCTGCAGACCGTGGCCACTGTTTGATCTTTGTATCAGAACAGCTTATCAGAACAGGGAGCTGCGCACCCTCCAGCACACCCTCCCCCTCCTGTTGCTGATGTCTGAGCTGATGGGCTTTTCACCTTGGTTCCTTGCTGTGCAGGGTTTGTCTTCCAATGGTTTTAAAAGCAAAAATTGCCAGTCAGTTCTACGCTAGAGTTACTGCCCTTAATAGCAATATGCTTTCTCACTTACCTTCCTGACACTCAACTTATTTCATAGCTTGGTTTCACTTGTGTAGTTTTAGAATAACATCATCTGGTTCTTTTATAGTAGAGATGCGGTTGTGCCTGCTATATAAAAGGTAGACTTATTCCAACAGAAGCAAATATGCATGACCTCAGTCCACTGTGATCAGAGCTGATAGAAACCAGCTCTGGTCCAGGAACCTTATAGTTGCATTGTAGTGGCACAGTGCCTAAGTTAATATACCTTGCCATGCAGATCAGCTTGGGAACAGGATTATGTCTCTGGCTAATGGCTAATACCTGGCTAATACAAATCATCAGCAGAGAGTTTGCACCAGTCTTAGACAGCTGCTTAGTCATATTCTAAGACTACAAACAAGTTTCTATTATAACTCCCAATTTTTAAGTTCATGGAGGGAAATGCTCTGCTTTTAGGATATTTTCTAGTTTTCTTTCTTCAAAAAGATTTTTTTCCACAATTATTAAGAAAAATCCCTTTGACCTATTTTAATTCACCTATAATCTTTAAAATAAAGTAAAACACTGTAAATTTTACAGCTATTACCTATTTTTAAACTAATTCTAACCAAAGTAACTGAACTCAAAGCTTGGAAAAGGAGATAGACATAGTTTTCTTTGAGTGATGAGATCCTGGGATGAAATCTACCATGCTTGGTGTCTACTCAACAGCTAATTTTTTTTTTTTTAAGAGCAAAATCTATTTATCTGTCCAAGGGTACCTTCAGTGATTATGCTGTGAAGTATTTAACCTTCTTTTTAAATAGAGCTATAGCAATAAGTACTGTAAAGTTTCCACTGAGTAACAATACTTCTGCTTCATTAAAAAAAAAAAAAAATTTGAAAATTGCAATAGTTTGAAAAGGGCTTTTTGAACTTACATAATAGAAAACCACTATTTTGTTGTCACTGTAATGGTGTTTAACATGCAGTACAGACTAACTTGTAGAGAAAGAACATGAACAGAATAGTCCTCTTTCCATGCTCCAGTTGCTGTGCAACATCCAAAAGTTAAGCACCTCCTCCCAGCGAGATGATCTGAGGTAATAAAGATCCTATGCAACCCAAGTGGTGAGAAGAAAGTAAGCCATCTTTTCCATCTTCCTCATCAGAAGCAGGAACAGCAGCTATTCCTTTAAACCCTCCATTTTCTGTGGTAGAAGCGACTTTGATCCAGCCTTGCCCTGAGATTCTCAAAATCAAAATTCATTTCTGCCTCTACAGAATTTGCTGGGTCTGATACCTGCATCTTGCCCATGCCATGGTATTCATTACAACAGAAAGGAAAATAGACTCCAGAAAGGGTCTTACAGTTCCTGGGACAGATTTCTTGATGACTTTTTTTTTTTTTTTAGGCACCCATACTGCGTGTGAAGAATCATTTCAGATGCTTCTTTGGAGTTCTTCCCTGGCCATTACATTTCCATCCATCACCTCAGCCTTTGAGCACCAGAATTCCTACGGCTGCTGGTGTGTTGCTAGGGTTGTCTCCAATATCAGCCACAGCTGAAGCTACCTCATACCAAGAATAGGATAGGCAACAAGAGGGAAACCAGACCAGATGTTTTGATTTAGGAGTTGTACCAAATTATATTACGGAAGTAAGGCTCCAAGCCTTGTAAAATTATGGGCTCTCTTTCACCGGCCAGTTCCACAGAGCTGTGATTCTGAAGTCACAGAAGTGTTACTGTGAGAGTGCACTCAAAATTATGTTTCAGATAGATACACTTTGATAGCTCTTATGTGAGGACTCTGCAAGCAGGCTAATAAAGGAAAGACACACTCTGTCCAGATAAATCCTGGGGGTGATCCTGCTGTAATTATGAATATCTCTGTTAACAGATGTTCATGTTCAGAATCTGTCTGACTGTGGGTAACAGAAGAGATTAACATTTGCCAACCAGTGACCTTGTGTTTTATATGTCTTTACACAATTTACCAGCTTCAGAACAATCAATATCAGTACTAAATAGGCAAAAAAATAAAAACTGGAAGAGCATTTCCAGAGATGCAAGCTACATCCATTAGATTTTAAGTAATTGAAGAGCTGTATTAAAAGCTAGAGGCTTTTTGTCTCCTCTTTTTTTTTTCTTTTTTTTTTTTGCACAGGTGACACAGAAATGTACAATTTCTTTTCCATTTTTGAAATATTCCTGATATCATAACAAAGTTTTTCTGAGTTCGTTGAACAAAGTTGCTGACCTGATTGGCATGGCATATAGTCTGAGAAAAGTTAACAGAAGAATTGAAGTAAATTCTCTTTTTTTCCTTACACTGAAGCTTATTTCTGGTTTGATTGGTAGTGACAGTTTGCTTTTAAAAGAGAAATAAGAGAAGTTAAGATGATGTGTTTGGTGGTTTTGTTTTTTTTTTTTTTCCAGAAAAAATGTAGTGATTTTTTTTTCCTCTGTTAACAATCTAGGTATTTTTTAAGGTGCATGAGATCACAGCTTATAACCTTAAAAAGTAAGTGTGTCTAATAGGTGATAAAGAACAGAGCACCGTTAAAATGATTAAAGATCAAGCTTGGTGAAAGGGAATAAGAAAAGGCACATGGACTATTTGGAAAATGATAAGACTTGGGGGAAACATTGCTTTTTTGTGGTTACTCAGAACTAAGTAGGTAGGAAAAATCATTTTAACTGGCTTTTCATTAGTTACTAAAAAAATATGTTGGAATTCTGTGCAGATTGACAAGAAAGCTAGTGGCTGCTATGTAATATCTTGTCCATCTTTGGATGCTTTCCAGTACACACAATTATAACAGCAGTTTCTATACATTATTTGATCAAAGGAGTGTTCTTAAGGGAAGTAAAGAGTCCCCTTAAGAGAAGTCCACTTTAGGCTGAAATTAACAAGGAAAAAAGACCAATTCAAAATCTGAATTGATATTTTAGTAAGTATCCAGTTTAAACTCGCAAATAATTTACATGAACCTTAGGATCTTCATTCCATTGCAAACTCAGCTCATGGCACTATGCATCCTTCAGATGGTTTGTAATGCATGCAGGATGACCAACTGGCCTTTATAGAAAAGTCTACAACCTGAATATAAATGTGGTGGCAAAACATAAGCCTCGCACTTGCTGGTTTCAGTCAAACCCCAGTGATTCCATTTTGGATACTGAATATATATTGATCCTTTCTTAGAAACAAGAAGTTCTCTAACACTAGAAATATGCCAGCAGACTGGCACATGTAATCCTCTTTATCTACATGAAAATTCTTTCCTGTATGCTTTAGTGGATAAAATGTTTAGTAAAAGTGTCGACCCAAAGCAAATTATAGTTGTTACTAACATGCAGGCAAGATATACTCACTCAAACTTCATTAAAGTTTCCAATTCTATCCTGAAGGAAAATATTAAACCTGACTTAAGTCAATTAAATAGATCACTGGTATGACATGATTTTAATATTTAACAGTATCTCAGATGTCTCAAGAAGAAAGAGACTCAATGCACGTGTAGAAAAGTTTCAGGATCAAGTCTCAGATTTATTAGTCATCCTTCAATACCTTGAGACCAATTCAATTTGTCAGAGCTGGATATCATTGCTATTTTCCACAGAATCCTGGGTTTTAAATCAAGGCCAACGTAGCATCTAACCTTGGAGCAAAAAAAGAATTTATAGTATTTCTGGAAGGGCCATGTCTCAAAGGGATTTAAATCTTTTGAATAATCCATTCTGATTTTTTTTTTTTCCCCTAGAGGTGTAAAAGAGGACAGCTGCTACTATGTTTAACAGAGTTAAGTAATAAAATCACATGCACAGCCAGAGTGGTCCACACAGCAGAAATAACATATGTATCTTCAGAATTGATGTTAAATTAGGATTTTACACTAGGAGAATCCTGTGTGGTCTTCTAATCTCTTTTATGTGGCTTTGAGAGATTTGTTCTCTGCCATGTTTTAGCTTGCTTTTCTTGTGGATGGATGGATGCTTTTGGAAGAATACTATTAATTTTATATGAAACTTGTTAGGGCAGAAATTACACCATGCCATATTATACCATACCAGATGTATATGGAGTACACATATATGGGTGTATGTGTGCATACATTTCTTACACACATACACGTCTTTCAGGTTTTTACAAGTTCCCACTATAAGCGTTGTGTTTCAGCTGCTTGTAGTTCTGCCAAAATTTAACCAACCAAGCTGAAATTTGTCATGCCGAGAAAAAAAGAGAAGAGAATCTTTTAGATTGGAAAAGACCTTTAAGATCATCAAGTCCAACCATTAACTTAGCACTGCCAAGTCCACCACTAAACCATGTCCCTAAATGCCACATCTACAAGTCTCTTAAATACCTCCAGGGATGGTGACTCAACCACTTCCCTGGGCAGCCTGTTCCAATGCCTGACAACCCCTTCAGTAAAGAAGTTTTTCCTGATATCCAACTGAAACCTCCCCTGCTGCAACTTGAGGCCATTTCCTCTCGTCCTATCTCCAGCCACCTGACGGAAGAGACCAGCACCCACCTCACTACAACCCCCTTTCAGGTAGTTGTAGAGAGCGATAACGTCTCCCCTCAGCCTCCTCTTCTCCAGACCAAACAGCCCCAGTTCCCTCAGCCGCTCCTCATAAGACTTGTGCTCCAAGCCCTTCACCAGCTTTGTTGCCCTTCTCTGGACACGCTCCAGCACCTCAATGTCTTTCTTGTAGGGAGGGGCCCAAAACTGAACACAGGATTCGAGGTGCAGCCTCACCAGTGCCAAACACGGGGGAACAATCACTTCCTTAGTCCTGCTGGCCACACTATTTCTGATACAATAAGTGTGTACCTTATGCTAATATGTTTAATTCTAGTAAAAAAATTTTAAACCCTATCTGACAACTAAGTAAAAGGACTAGTGTACAGTCTTCCTTATATTGCAAAATTCTCGCACCCCTGTCTTTAACAAGCTTCAGCTCTACGAATCCCTGAAGCCAAATTTTGAAGTTCACTGGAGATGTACGTTTTGCCACCTTTGTGAATATCTGCCTGAATTTGGCTAAAATTGCAAATCTTCAAAACAGCATAGTTAGTAAATGCTCAGTGAAAATGTTTTACTATCTGGAATTCTTGAACTTTCTATGTGGTGAGCATGTCACACCCTAAGGCTGCGTGGGACTTCCCCTTCCTTCCAGCTCCGAGCTCCTGCAGCTAGTGTCAGATCCTGGTACCTGATCCAAAAAGCACAGCCAGTAAGATTGTGCCTCAGATGCACTTGGTGCCCTTCCTGTCTCATCCAACGCATGCATAGCATCTGGAAAAAGCCACCTAATTTGAACACAAAAGTGATCTGATGAAGTGGATCCATGGGGAGTTGCTGGGGAAGCAAATTATTATAAGCCCCAGGGGAAGGTATTGAAAGTGGAAACTGGGGTTGAGAAACAAGCTGTGCCAGGACCAACAGGGGCTGCTCTCCAGGCAGGGAAACCAGGCAAGGGAGTAGACGGACTGGTGGCCATTCAAGGAAGAGGAGCGCGAGAGTGAAGGATGAGAATGGAGGTTTGAAGTGTCTGAAGAATTAGGTGAGCAGAAGAGGGTGAGACATGTGGGAAGGGGGTTGTTCAGGAGTTGCAGTGAGAAGCCAAGGAGGAGACTTGGACAAGAGTCATGGTGAGACACATAAATCAGATGAGCTCAGGAAGAGGGAAGATGGATAGCAGGTTGAGGTCTTTGTCAGAGGCCATGATTTGGATGACAGAGATGTACCAGAAACTTAAGACATCTAAAGAGAGAATAGGCCTACATAGGTGAGATATGTAGAGCTGGCAGTAGACTGGAGAAAGAAAAATGTGGCTGAAACTGAATTTTTTTATAGTTCTGTATGCTATACAATGTAATACACAGAACCACCTAAAGATATTTTCGTGGTTTAACCCCAGACAGCAACTAAGCACCACACAGTCGCTCGCTCACTTTTCCCTCCACCCAGTGAAATGGGGAAAAGAATCAGGAAAAGAAGTAAAAGTCGTGGGTTGAGATAAGAACAGTTTAACAGAACAGAAAGGAAGAAACTAATAATGATAATGATAACACTAATAAAATGACAACAATAAAAATAAAAGGATTGGAGTATACAAGTGATGCACAACGCAATTGCTCATCACCCGCTGACCTACGCCCAGTTAGTCCCCAAGTGGCAATCCCCCTGCCCCCACTCCCCCCCAGTTTATATACTAGATGTGACATCCCATGGTATGAAATACCCCATTGGCCAGTTTGGGTCAGCTGCCCTGGCTGCATACCGTCCCAACTTCTTGTGCCCCTCCAGACTTCTTGTTGGTTGGGCATCAGAAGCTGAAAAATCCTTGACTTTAGACTAAACACTACTTAGCAACAACTGAAACCGTCAGCATGTTATCAACATTCTCCTCATACCAAACTCAAAAACATAGTACTGTACCAGCTACTAGGAAGACAATTAACTCCATCCCAGCTGAAACCAGGACAGATATCTGTATTAGTTATCACTGCTGTACGAAAGATATAAGTTAAAAAAGAGTAGCTGTAGGCTTTGTATTCTGTGTTTCTCTGTTTTCACAAGAAAAACAATGCATTCCTACGTAGGCTGTGGACATCTCCTTAACATTTTACATGCAAAATAGTAATCCTGCCCCTTCAGGAGTCACTGATAGTTAAATACAAAAATTAATTCATTAAACTTTTCTTTTAATCTTTGATAAAAGAATTCCAGAATGAAAGCACTACCCTCTTAGCTGAACTACAAAACAAAACACCCAGGATGATACTTTAGATGGAGAATATACACACTAACCAGACTGACTTTAGAGAAGTGGTTAGATTTAGCTTGAAATACTGACATTTTTTATTCACTTTACTATTTGTTCATTAAATGAAGTTATCCAAAGTGTTCCATTCTGTGGTATTAATAACTCTGCTATTAAACCTTGCCGTGACATTTGTGGAATATTAGCAATAAAGCAAAGGACTACATAATAAGAAAAAAGAACTTAAAATAAAAATAGTTTGGTTGTTGGGTTAGGTTTTTTTGCTGCTCATACTGGCAGTTGGGTGGTTGGAATAGATGCATGTGCTTAATTAATCTCTTTTATTTCTTTTCAAAAATTAAAGTTTCTGAAGACCAGATAGAACAAAATTTCATTTAAGCAAATTGCATTAGTAATGTTAGTGATCTAAAATAAGTAATGTTAATATTTATTTAAAGGTATACCTACCTTGAGCTTGAGAAAATACAGTACTGCTAGCATACGGACATTTTTTCATGAGTTTATAGGGTTCCCCAAATCAATTAGATTTCTAATAATAATGAAATATTATTTTGCATAAAAAAGCAAAAATCAACAATAAAAAAATCAGAAAAATCCAATAGAAGCACTAGAGTTTCTTGAGAATGTACTCAAGTAAAAAAAGAGAAACAAAAATGCTACTAATGTCAGAAGAGAGAGATGGTTAGTTTGGGGGTTTTGTTGTGGGTTTTTTTTCATTATCTTACAGGAAGAGGAAAGGATTAAGTCCATCTTGGGTCACACAAAACAATTGAAACAAAACCTGTCCAGATCCTCCAAGGTTCATAAACTGGAAGGCAGGAGTGATTCTGAAGCTTGCAGAATTCATTCCTGCTGTTTCCATGCTTACTCTGGAATAGAAAAAGCAGGCCATATCCATTCCCTGGCTTCCTAGGCAGTGCAGTGATGATCCTGCTATTGAAATCTAAATCGACTTAAAACTATCCTGAAGTCCATAATTTCCTTGGAGTCAAACAGACACTAAATAGAGTTCCCACATTTCAAAATGTATTCATTCATAATTTATTTCTCTATAATGTGTAGTTGAATCTACATTTGTTGAATTGAAAAGGACTACTGCATAGATAGCAACAGCTGAAATGCCATACCAAATTGAACAGCATAGTGGTGAAGTCTCAGACATTAAACACAGAATAGAGGCAGGCACCAAAGGCAGTCAATGTTCTCAATTTCCAAAAGTGTTAAAAGCAGCATGAGATAACACTTAGAGCAAAATAAGAGTGCTTCACAACATCGGGGGTGCTGATTGGCTGGTGATTTGTAAGGTTGAATTGCATGGTAATCTAAATGCATTTTGATTGTAACACAACTTCAAAATTGCTAAGATTTTAAACACTACTAATTATTCTAAATTAATAAATGAGCTGGAAGCAAATTACCTATGAAGCCAAAATAAACCTTGATGATTTATATTAGTGGTAACAGAAACATGTTGATATTAGTAAGACTGAGAAAAGAATAAGCACTTTGCTTCCGGGACTGAAATTCACAAGAATGTGCAGTAGATGTAGAAGCACTACTCATGGTTCTTGGAATATATATATGTATATTACATATATATACATATGTATGTATTATTTTCCTCTGTGGAAGGAAGAGTCCTCACATCCTGAAGTTTTCTAACCTTGAGTAGCTTTTCTGTTACAATATATAATTCAAAGTAAAATAATATAACATAATACAGTAAAGGTAGGTGGAGACTGAAAAAAAAAAAAGTTTCTTCTTCTAGAAAAACACCTTTCCTCAAAAATATTTCTAGGCAGGGATGGGAGGTATTTTATATAGTTTAAATTGCTTTGCTGCTATCTAAGTATCTGAAGTACTGTGTAGAACTTCTCATATTTTTCCAACAAAGATTGCAGTAGGTGTCTACCACAGATAAATTAAAGAACAATTCAAGTTGCATTTTCTGAGATATTGGAAAAATTATATAGAATACAATAGCTCTATTACTGAAGTGGCAATACATATTAAGAACCTTCATTAGCTATAAAGTTACTAAGGAAAAATCCTACATTTCACAAAATAGAACATGCCATTCAAATTCTATTTCAAGTCCTCCAAAACTTCCCATGATATAAACTGGTTCAAGAAGTTTTGTTGGTACTGATAGTGCTTTAGCAAAGCACTTCAATTACATGTTTAAATGTCTTTGAAGTCCCATTAACTCAACAAGACTAAAGTTTTAAAATTAAATACATGCTGAAGAACTCTTTTTCTAAGTCAGCTCCTTTTATTTCTTTGCAAGGCTGTATAGTTACATAATTCAGGGCTCAGTCACAGATTCTGGCTTCAGCAGGCCCACCTGTCTGTCCTCTGGCCTTTTCCTCAGAAAGTCTCTTTTTGAAAGAAAATGCTCTCAGTCTTTGGCTCATATGCAAGACAGCATGCAAGCAGCTTGCATCTGCAAAAATATGACAGATAGATCTAGTGTGGATGGAGCCAGTATGGATGACTCTCTTAACAGGAATAGGATGGAACTGAGGTGCTTGCATGCAAAACCATGGTTCACAAGAAGCCTTCTAAGACAGCCTTACCCAGACAATCCTGATTTGGTTGTAAGGCTGTCTAAGTGCTTAGAGTTTTGTTTCTCTTTGTGTCCAGAACTGCTCTGACTGAGCAGTCCAGTGGTCTTCACTGCCATCCCTTCTTTCTGGTCAGAAGTCAGAAACCAAACATTCATCAGTGCCCCCATGAGTGCTGAACCTGGTAGGTCTCTTGGAACTTGGAACAAGTACACATTCAGACAACCATCTATTACAACATGCACCAGGGGCTCTTTCAGTTTTAAAAGCAGGCCTTTTTTCTGTAGTAGCCTCAGGTTTTTGTGGCATTTCAGTTTTTCCTTCTTTCCTGGAGAGTGTACCAGAGTATGAGCCTTGTTGCATGTGGAAAGCTCTCTGCTGAAGGAGATGTGAAAGAGAGTGCAAGATTATGTCAGAAAAAACAAACAGAAAATGCCATACCCATGGACCGTTGATCTGGATCCTTACCAAGGATGAGGGAGACCTCATCCTTTATTTTATTCCAGAACCCTTCAGCAGACTTAGAACAAACTGCAGGCTGTTACTCAGAAGACAGTTGATGGTGTTAGTGGAGGGACCTATTACCTCCTCTGCAAACTATTGTCAAGTTTTCAGCCTCTCCTTCTTTGGCTCCAGGTTGCTTTGAACTGCAGCTCTAATTTGTCAACTCTCCCCCTTCACCGAAAGGAAAAGCCCAGTCAAATTGTATTCCAAGTATTCTAAGTTCCTAAATGTAGGTAATATGGTACTTAGCCTTAAGAATTTTATGTAATTTCTTGATTTAACCCTGAAATAATAATGCCTATTATTAGTCTTCCAGAACATTAAAAAAATGTAAGGTTTTATGAACTCTGAGGAGTCACTCTAGAGTCAGTAGTACTTGCATATGCAAGCATATGAATTATTTTGCAAAATACAAATTCTTTTCTATGCCATTTCATTGATAGAAACACAGTGGGTAACTCATTATTCACTTTAATATTGTTTACCATAGCTTCTATTGAATCAACATTAGACAACTTTATATATGGAAATATTTTCCTTTGTTTTCTTCAGAAAAAGAGGATGGCAATAACTTGGACAATATCAAAGGAAAAAATGTATATACATACATATCTATGTATAAAGTACTTTATCTTCCAAACTAAATGTGGCACAAATGATGCAAAACTAAAAAAATGCATGAATGTATGCATAGTGTTTGTACCATATAGCACTTCAAAATGAATCTGTGCTAGGCAGAACTCTTCACATTTAGCTACTTAATGCTTGAATGATAACATTTAAACTGGGAATCTTTCCAACTTTAGTGAGCATTTCTTCTTTTCTTGGTTTTGCTTTAAAATGATAGGAATCTTTCCATTCTTCACTGAGCTATGTTATCAAATATATTTTATTAAAGACACAAGATGTATGGAACCACCTAATTTCAAAGGATCTGGAACACAATTTGCCTAATAACATGAAGTAACATACACACAGTAACTTGCATGGTGCTTTTAACTGTACAATAAAGATGTTAAAAGTATTAGCAATTGCTCCTATTAACACAGGTGGAGACTTAATTTTGTGAATTGTCTTTCTTGTATGTTATAAACCTACAGATTGGAGCTTCATGTCAAAATTATACAACACTTAGATTTTTGGGTTGCAGGGTATGATTAATTGATTTTGCAAGTGAATTATTCAAGTCACTCATTGGTAGAATTATGCAGACTCAAAAAAGCTGAAACCAATACAATATTCTAAAAGAAAAGTGTCAGGTATTCAAAAGTGAGTTGTTTAGTGAAATTATAATCTTGCATGCATCTGGAAAAATCAGTAGTGTCTCAAATGTGAAATAACAAATTATTAATAAACATAAGACCTGATTCACAGCTTGGAACAAAGCTTACATTTAATCAATAGCAGCACTTAATTTTCAAAACTTACATAAATTTGTAAATCCAAAAGAGTTTATGCGACATGGAGAATGATACCTAGAGAGAATGTAATCCATATCACCTTGTATTGGGTCTGGCTGAGATGGAGTTAATACTCCCCATAGCAGCCCTTATAGTGCTGTGCTCTGCATCAGTAGCTAGAAAGGTGTTGATAACACACCTATGTTTTGGCTACTGCTGAGCAGTGCTGGCACAGCATCAAGGCTGTCTCTCCAACATTTTTGCTCCCCCTCAATGGCAGGCTGGGGCAGGGCAAGTTCTTGGGAGGGGACATAGCCAGGACAGCTGACCTAAACTAACCAAACAGATACTCCATACCATATGACGTCAGCTCAGATATAAAAGCTAAGTAAAGGGAGACGGAAGGGGGGCATTTTTGTCTTCCGGAGCAACCACTACGCGTACTGAAGCCCTGCTTCCCAGGAAGTGTCCGGACTTCGCCTGCTGATGGGAAGTAGAGAATAACATCATTTGTTTTTCTTTGCTTTCGCGTGCGGCCTTTGCTTTCACTTTATTAAACTGTCCTTATCTTGACCCACGAGCCTTTTGTTATATTTTCTTCCCCCTGTCCAGCTGAGAAGAGGGAGTGATAGAGTGGCTTTGGTGGGGACCTGGCATCCAGCCAGGGTCAACCCACCACACACCTATATTTTAAAAAAAGATGGTTTATATGCTCTTTGAAATACTTAGGTTAATGCTCCTTTCAAATACTGAGGATGCAGTTGTATTCTGATGCTCAAGAATTTTCATGCATATGATAACTTTCCTGACAGTTTTCAAAGCAGATAGGCACCTAAGTCCCAGTCCACTGAGATGAGAATTTAGCCTTTGGCTTGAAGCACTCAGTTTCCATCACAAATCTTCTTATCTACCCATATCAAATTGAACAGTGCTATAGTTGAAAGTCTTATGCAGTGTGAAATAAGGAATTTGCAGACATGGATGTTCTGAGTTCAAAACTACTTAAACTGTTTAGTAATAAAAAAGGGTCCAGGACATATCTCCCAGTAACTAGACATGTGATAAAGTTCAATTTTACATTGAAACTTGATGATTTAAACTCATCTCTCATTGTTTTGATCTGTAGTATAAGCTATCATAAAGGAGTTTAAGACTACCGCCAAAGCACAGATAAACAGAATCTCAGCTTCCCACAGTTTTGAGCAGACTTTCCTTGTTTTGTTCAGATTAGCTATTTGCTACAATTTCTCCTCTTTTTACCCAAGTACCAATTGCTTTATTTCACCCCTTTTCCCTTGTACTGTGTTTTTTTTCCCCTATGTCCTTCCCCTCCCATTTGTTTGCAAACTTCTCATCCTTCCCATTAACATAACACCAAAATGTAATGAACAGATCTCATACAGTCCATTCTTTCAACATTATTCTCAAGGTTTCAACTTGTGTGTGCTTGAATTCACTTTATTATTATTATTTTAAAAGTAATGATCTCAATCATCTCAATTATTTTAGAGTTCTGTTGCAGTCTCTTCTCCAAGTGAGATCCCACAAACACCTCTCTGTGGTTGAGGAAGGCTTCTGGATTACAGCGATGGCTGAGGAGAACTGAAACCTTGCAGGCTTTTCCATTTTCCCATATTGTTGCTGTGTTACAGTAACTGCCTCTAATAAACTAGGAGGTGCTGTTGACTCTTTTGAGAGACGAGATGTCTTACAGAAGGTTCTAGATAGATTGGAGC
>NW_010972582.1:1307859-1308061 GCF_000737465.1 Haliaeetus leucocephalus | reverse complement strand
GTTGTCTCTGCCTCTCCATCCTCCTCAGGGGGAGAACTCCTCACACTCTTCCCCTGCTCCAGCATGGGGTCCCTCCCAAGGCAGACAGTCCTCCATGATCTTCTCTAACATAAGTCCTTCCTGTGAGCTGCAGTTTGTCATTAATTCCTCCAGTGTGGGACCCTTCCACGGTGTGCAGTCCTTCAGGAGCACACTGCTCCAG
>NW_010972582.1:1301400-1307351 GCF_000737465.1 Haliaeetus leucocephalus | reverse complement strand
CTACCAAAACCTTGCCACGCAGACCCAATATAGAAATTTAACAAGTCCAAATGCCAGATTCTGCACCTAGGATGGAGTAATTCTAGGCATAAATATAAATGGGGAGAGGGGTGTCTGGAGAGCAGCCCTGCAGAAAGGGATCCGGGGATGTTGGCTGACAGCAGGCTCAATACGAGTCAGCAGTGTGCCCTGGCAGCCAAGAGGGCAAACCGCATGCTGGGGTGCCTCAAACACAGCACAACCAGGCAGTCAAAAGAGGCAATTATGTCACTCTAGTCAGTCCACACCTTGAGTACTGTGTGCAGTTCTGGGCCCCACAATTTAAGAAGGACGTGAAGGTTCTCAAATGCATCCAGAGGAGGGCAACAAAGCTGGTGAAAGGGCTGGAAGGCATGTCCTATGAGGAGCGGCTAAGGACTTTGGGTTTGTCTAGTTTGGAGAAGAGGAGGCTGAGGGGTGACCTCATTGCTCTCTGCAGCTTCCTGGGGAGGGGAAGTGGAGAGGGGGGTGCTGATGTCTTCTCCCTGCGATCCAGTGACAGGACGCGTTGGAATGGTTCAAAGCTGTGTCAGGGGAGGTTTAGGCTGGACATTAGGAAGCATTTCTTTAAGGAGAGGGTGGTCAAACACTGGAACAAGCTTCCTAGAGAGGTAGTCAATGCCTCAAGCCTGTCAGTGTTTAAGAGGCATTTGGACAATGCCCTTAATAACATGCTTTAGGTTTAGGTCAGCCCTGAAGTGGTCAGGCAGTTGGACCAGGTGATCATTGTAGGTCCCTTCCAACTGAAAAGATTCGATTCGATTCAATTTGATTCGATTTGATTCATTTCTGAATTCAGTGGATGCTGAGATCTCAAGAATCTGGCAGGCAAGACCTTACCTCCTAGGCCAAAAGAAGTAATTTCTTGTTTATAGATTTTCAGCTCACCAGAGGCTGCAAGAGCTGTTAGAAAGGCAAAATTCAGTAGGGATTGCTTTGATCCAGCAATGACCATTTCTCTCAGCTGCTAGGTAAAGCCTTGCCACAGAAGAGGACTCTTAAATCTCTTGCAGGTAGAGAGGTGCCATTCACGGGTCCTGCTCAATGCTGTGCCCAGAAAGAGCTATGAGATTCTGCTACTGAGAGAAAAGATCTTAACTCTGAGCATTGCAGATTTTTAAGGTTTGGAAGACCTGTAAGAGTCCTGTAAGAGTAGCTGTACCCCTGTAGAGCAGTAGTTACTCAACAAGGCAAGGTGTTTCTTGCCAGACTGGTAAGATCAAACACCTCTCCTCTGCTCTGCCTTCAGCAGATCCCCTGCCTCTCCCAGAGGTAGTATTACCCACTTTTAGAATACTTGCTCCCTCTCGCTACAAACAGGCCTACAGAACGGTGCCTAAAACTGTGACATTTTTGTTCCCTGAACCACCTGAAGAAACAGTATTGTTTCCTCTTTTCCCCCCAAATTTTGGTTAAAATAAAAAAAAAAAAAGATAATAATTCAGAGAAAGAAAGGGATTTCTAAATGCTCACGTATTATTTATTAGACAGAATTTTTTATGATAGAAAAAATGTTTTGTGAATGACATCTCATTTCAAGGACTATGTGTCTGTTCAAACAGATCTGTTTGCCTGTGAGGAGAGAAAAAGAACCTAAAATTTGCCATACAAGATAAGAAAGCATCTTGCCTTTGGCAGTAACTAATAGTTGATGTTTAAGAGAAAGGCAAAAGTCCCAGTGAATGCCTCCAGCTAAGCATTAAATGCTGCAGACTGGGGTGAAAGGTGGAAGGAAATGTGTCTCCTGACCTTTGTAGAAATCAGCAAACACCTCAACACATGGAAACATGAGAAATGCAGTGTTTAGTCACAGCTACTTATAACATGAATGCTTCATTTTTCAATCTGATGGTTAAAATGAAACTTCAAAAAATAAATAATTATTTTTTTCCAAATTAATTTTTCTCCAGTATTGTTATACTCACTTTGAAAAAGAAAAAATTCCCAAAGGAAATGTCACTGGAGCAATAAATATATAAATATATATATTCTAAAAATAGCTGAAATGAAAAGCTTCTACTTTTATGAAAATATCCTCTCCCTTTTTAACTATTCAAAATCATAAATATGTGTGACTTCTTGGAATCTACAGCAATTTTGACATTTCTCCAAATGAATTTGTCCAGTGTAGTTTATGAAATAGACTCATATAAATACTTTGTTGTCTATTGAAAAATTAATTCAAGGTAGTGTGACATGTTTGAAAGGAGACAACTAGATAAAATAAGAGATTTCCTAGAGCTTGGCTTTATTCATTGAAAGAAACTCTTCTTTTCTTCTTTTTCTTTTTAAAGCTCTTCATGTTTCTCCCATAGTCTCTATCCAATCAGGGAAATAAAGTTACTGTAAATTTCAGGAGTGAAAAGTCCATTCAATGTCGAAAAAACAGCACTTTATTCCTTTAGAATCCAATTCACAGTGAACAAATGATGTTACTGTTAAATTCTTCTATTTCTTACAATTGCAGCAAAGGCTAATAAAATATTTTTAAGGGATGTTAAGTGTATTCCAAAAGTGAAAAGGTAATAAATGGCAAAAGTAAAGGAATTGGGGTGGGGGTGAAGAATGTATGGCTTATCAGTTAGTAGAAACAAACTTATAAAGCTGACCTTGGAAGTGAAACAGATAGATTCTCTAAATGTGTGTGTGTGTGTGTGTGTGTGTGTGTGTCTCCAGATATATGCTACTATGATATATTTTTTTTTATTTTTCTGAGATTTTGAGAGAACGGTTTAATAATATGTAAGTAAAAACCTGAAAGCCACTTAAAAATGGCTTTATTGTAGAAGTCTGAAAAAGTTTTTATAACTTTTTTCAACACAACCATAGATTGAAAAATTACTTTCATTCAGCACATCAAACACACATTCCTTGCGATACCTTGAAAACTAAGTTGTTCACACTATGCAAATACCTATTTGCTTCATATTTCAACAGCATCATTCTGAAGCTAAAGACAAGAAAGTTTTCTGCATGTAGAATTGTCTGAAAGAAGACACTACCTCACTGTTTGAATAAGAAATAATTGCATATAATAAATCTCAGGTCTTTCTTGACTGATTAATAAAAATTGTTTGTGGTTTGAGTTAACCAATAGTGGTAACTTGTAATTGGTTATTTTTATCCCCAATTCATAGCTGCAAGCAGGGGACCCTGCAGAAGAAAGATGACCTGTTTCAGATGCTGAAGGTGGCTGAATATTCAGGTTTCTTTTTAAACACTAGTTAACATTTTTCCTCTCTAAATTTGTGGGACAGAGAAAAAGAAGACAGAAAAAGAAAAGTATTCTTAGTGGTTTGATGATATTTAGGTATTTAGTACAAAATTCTCATTAATTGCCAATGAACTACAAGGAATACAAGCACATTTTAAAAAAAGTATAACCTTTAACAATGATAGGGTGCAATAATGCATCATCAGCAACTGGAAGGAAAACAACCTCATTAGAATTTCTGTTCAGACAGAAATGTAAATAATATTCTAGGACAAATTGTGATATTTCTCTCAAACAAGAAATAAATTTAAAAAATCCCCTTACTCAACAACATTAAAACAATATAAGAAATATAGCTGGTATTCAGAACTGTTACCTGGACACAGTCTTGATGTGAATCACCAGAATCTGCCCATACAGATACTATTTACTATTTAGAAGTTCTTTCTCTGTAAAACTCTTTTTTTTGGAAGAAACTCTTTCTGAATTTCCATAATGGTTTTTGGTAGCTTCCCTCAACATCTCTACTAAATCTTTTTCTTTCTACGAAATCAATGAAAAACTTGATAATAGATGATTCTTGGTACTCTACTATGCATGCTAATTTTGCAACATATATAGTGGCATTGTATTCTTGCAAATTTTTTTGTATCTCTCTGTTATCTTAATTTAAACTTAGAATTTAAGTGCTATGGATCAGGGACTTCTTTGGTGGCAGTACGACTGTTAATATAATACGGTTAAGCTTTGTGACCACAGTTCCTATGCAGGATGTAAAATAATAATAAAGCCATTTCTTATGTGCACAGTGTATAGACTTTGTCTTTTAACTAAAGGCTTTTGTCAGAAAAAAATTTATCTGTTCTGAAAATAAGATTCCCTCTGCAAACACCCTTCAGCTGTTCTAAAATTTTTCTTTCAAATTCTTTGGTTTGTGAGGCAAAAAAGATCTTCACTCCAATTTAAAATTTTTCACAAAAACCTGTGATTTGTTTGCATTTAGTTAAATAATTTAAAATCAGCTTTCCACAAAGCTTTGAGACAATTCTACAAATAAACTTACTAAGTGAGGTTTATAAAAAAAACTCTTCAAGATTTCTTCAATTAATTCCTTTTGTCCTTGAGATAGAAACCAAAATTACCTGAAGATTGTTTTCCAGACAGCACAATGAGGAAGTTATCTATCTGAGATTTCATTGAGTAGTTACACTAACACAGGAAGATGTGGAAATTTTTGTTCTCCAGTATTCAGACTGTGGGATTTAGCGAACTTAAAGAATTCTGTGGCAGTTTAAGTTACAGCAGCCACCCACTAAATTTTACCACTTCCACAGAAGAATTAGCCAAAGAGAACGTGTGCCCATAGTGCATGTGCTTCCGTGCAGGGTCTGGCATCTTAATGCAAACCCAGTTTAATTGGATTTTTAAGCCAATGCACCAAATTCAAGCCAAGACACCTACTGATGTGTAGGCAGGTGTTCCCTTCTGATAGCTTTGCTGTGGAAATAAAAGCCTCAAGCAGAGAAACAAGGCAAGCAGCTGGGGTGATACTGTCTTTACTTCAACAGGGCTCACCAGAGTTCATCTGTCAGTGTTGTTAGTTCCCCAAGTAGAGATCAAAAGAAGCAATTAGAATTATTTCCATCAGATTTCTCTTTTCAGATACTATTTCTAATGGGAATTCTGAAACCACACTTTAAATACCTTTCATCTTCTTTGCACATTTAAAAGATTAAGTGTTGTGCAACTTATCTGAAAATCAGGATCTTTTGTGTCTGCAGAGAAATTTGTGGAGCCAAATTAAGACATATATTCTAGGAAGCATGCCATATATACTGTTAAATAGGAAAAGATACAATGTGAGTGTGTCTCTATATGTGTCCCTATGGAGGCACCTAAAAGAAAATGTGTTCACAGCATATCTATTTTATGACCAATTAATTCATTAAAATAAATCCAGGCCCATATATGTTTTTTAATCTAACCTAACTCTTAATAAAGTGAAGAAACATTTTATTTTTCCTGTATTTTTAGTGTTTTTTTTTCTTGAATATACTTTTTGCTAACAATATCATCAAAGATTTCTTGGATGACATACTGTCATTTTGATGTTCCACACATCAGATTGCTTCAGCCTACAGCATCTGATGTTACAAGAGATATGAAACATGACATGACCAATGAAACTTGATAAAATGTGTCATAGTCTAAAGCATTGCTCTGAAACCTGAAAAGACCTTTTCTTCATTATGTTGCAATATATTGTTGTTTGTACATTCTCAGTGCAACACAGTTCTTTAATTTGAAAGGATGGCATTAAAGCAGTGTGAAAAAGTTTACATTGAGGAAAACACTGGTGCATTTTAAGGGAGAAAAGTCCCAAATACTGCTAACAATGACACTGATACGATTCTAAGAAAACAGGACTTTATGTGCAAAACGTGGGAGAGAAACTAAGAAACACAGAATGAACAATGAAGTAATGTGTAAAAGCCATCCACCACAGTTTAAAAATAATAGACAAAAATACTACTTGAGCAGCTGTAAACATGACTGTAAAACCAACTAATAAATGTTAATGGCCTCTGTGAAAACTGGACAGCACCCATACCTGTGTGTGCCCACGCATATTTATACATATACACTACAAGTAAAATTTCTAAATGAGTAGATTTATATGGTCAAATGAAAAGATTAA
>NW_010972582.1:1090731-1298983 GCF_000737465.1 Haliaeetus leucocephalus | reverse complement strand
TAGATTGTTTACTTTCTGCTGTGTTGTATTTCCAGCAGACAACTGGAAAGTTGAAGTCCCCCACAAGAACAAGGGAACACAATTCTGAGACTACTGCCAGCCGCTTGTAGAATGATTCATCCGTCTCTTCAACCTGGTTGGGCGGTCTATAACAGACTCCCAGCACAATATCTGCCTTGTTGGCCTTCCCTCTCATCCTTACCCATAAGCACTCCACCTTGTCATCACAATCATGTAGCTCTGTACAGTCAAAACACTCCGTAACATAGAGAGCCATCCCACCACCTCTCCTTCCTTGCCTATCCCTTCTGAAGAGCTTGTAGCCATCCATTGCAGCACTCCAGTCATGGGAGTCATCCCACCATGTTTCTGTGATGGCAACTAAGTCATATCTATCCTGCTGCACAATGGCTTCCAGCTCCTCCTGTTTACTGCCCATGCTGCATGCATTGGCACAGATGCACTTCAGCTGGGCTATCGAATCCACCCCCAACATTGGCATGCCACCCCCAGGCTCACCTCTGGCATGCCTAGGTTTATCCCCTTCCCCCTTCAAACCTAGTTTAAAGCCCTCTCTATGAGCCCTGCCATCTCATGAGTGAGAATCCTTTTCCCCTTTGAGATAGCTGGACTCCATCTGTCGCCAGCAAGCCCAGTGCTGTGTAAACCTCTCCATGATCAAAAAACCCAAAATTCCACTGATGGCACCAGCCTCTGAGCCACATATTAATCAGGTGTGTTTTCCTGTTCCTTTCAGTGTATTTCCGTGCAACTGAAGGGATTGAGGAAAACACTACCTGTGCTCCCGATCCTTCCACTAATTGCCCCAGTGCCTGAAGTCCCTTTTGATTGCCTTTGGATTTCTCCCTGCAATCTCATCACTGCCAACCTGCACAGCTAATAGTGGGTAATAATCACATATGTTATTGTGACCCAAGAAACACAAGTCTTGCTTCCGTTTGGAGATAATTAGCAGGGATTGCACATGTAACAATGGCTAAGAGTTCAATGGTGATTGTACCTCAAAACACTTACAAAGGAACTTAAAAATGTATATTAAAAGGATTATATCTCTATATACTAGATCATCTTTATATTTTGTCATAGAAAATGCCATGATGTCTAAGAACTGCTTCCTGAGATTCTTGATGTTTTACTTCAAATATATGAATATTTATACATAAATTCAATCACAATATTTATTTCTACATATAATTGTACAATGTGTTTAAAACATTACAATATTGAATATAATTTAGCAGAAACAAGCTGTTTAAAGAACTCAACTTACAGTGTTCAGAATGGAGAGAACAGTCAAATCAGTGTAGAAGCCATTCAAGCTGTCTTCAGCCTAAGGCAAGCCCTAAAATATTTTTTTTCCATTTAATTATATTTATTGTGTTACAGGGAAAAAAAAATGTCTGTACAAGGAAATAGGTCTTTCTGAACTATTCAGAAGTTCAGAAAGTCATGCAATCAGTATTCACTTTTAAATAGTAAGATGGACGTTCCAAAACAGAAACAACAATGGCTTTTATTAGAGGTAACTATGTCATCTAGGAAAATCAGCTAAATATCATGGATTTCTTTCATCCTTCCTTCTGTCTTTCACTGCCTGTCTCTGATATCTAACTAACGGAATATTTTGTACTTAAAAGATGTATGACAATGTAATTAACTTACAATGCAAACTGATGAATTCTTAACTTCAGAAATAGAGTCACTGAGTATTTCACCTGGTTTTTGAAGCCAGATCATTCACTGACATACCAGTGTAAAATCAATAAATTCTATCAGTATTTTCAGGAGGCCTGCAAGTGCTGTGCTGTTGCTGGATAGCCAGGCAAACAACTTATTTTTTCATGCAGTTTTTGTCTCAATATTCTTAAGAGTACATAATTCACATATTACTTATACACTGCGTGGCTGAGAATATAAACAGAAACTCATGCATAGTCACTAGAAATATTAGTCTGACAAAAATAACTTCAAAAGATGCTCCCAAATTCAGGACAAAAAAAGACAACAAGGACAGAGAATACGAAAGAAAAGACAAAAAGCATTACACGGAAAGAGAAAACCAGTTATGCTGAGAAAAGACTAAACAAAGTATTTGAGGGCTGATGAGCATCAGGAAGGAGCACTGAGATGCAAGAAATTAAATTATCTCCACTAGTTGATGTCTGGTGCTTTAACACTTTGCATATTCTTTGTAATTAAAGACTATTTCAGTCCATGTTATAATTTTTCTGCTGTGTGGGAAACTGAACATTTGGACTGTATTTTTGACTCAAAGAGGATACAGAAATGAAATGGTGACTGAAATGAATAAGCATATTATACTGAGTTTTGTGTATTCAAAAGATGGCTAGCATTTATTTCTCATCAGTACAAAACTATGGGGATGAACTGAATTACAAAAAAAACCCAGTAACTATGACGAATGAAAAATATGATTCTGAACAGTAGTCTTTGTGGGATGAAAGTGCATACTCACAATTCAGTGCGTAATTTAAAAATAGTCTTGGATTTCTTGCACCTATTAGTTCAAAAATTATATTTCTTTTTCTCCAGTAGAATCCTCCCAGTCTTAGTAGATGAGGATCTGGCATAAAATACCATTATCTGCAGCAATATTACATATTCTCTCTCTTATCTGCAACACAACATCTATTGCTTCCATTGAAACACAGCAGAAAAAAATACCATACACACAAAACTCAAAAAAATCTATTATAATAATTTCAACTGCTATAAGCTGCTGCTTCTAGAGAGAGAATGAGGAAAATGGTAGATTTCAGTCATGTTCCTCAGTGAACAGTTCAAGTAGAGTCAGATAACACATTAACTGGTGTGTCATAACGTACTGAGCAGAAAAAAAAACCCCAGAATAAAATAAAAATATTCAGATGTCAGGAACACATAGGTTTTTATTCATTTGTATTTATGTAAATATTAAGTTGGCTGACAGTTACAACCATTATTAACTTGCGGGTGAAAAACTGAACTTAAATAATGATTCTAAAATCAACTATGCTTAACTTGTAATATAGTTTCTCTGTAATTTCTTACCTAGAGTTACATTAAATGTTTTATGCTTTATCATCAATCTACTTTTCAACATCTACAAAATTATAATGCATCTAATTATATTAATTTTATTGGAAAACTGTTGAAATGAAAGAGGCATTTTAATAATGCTTTGCATATTATTTTCAGAACTGTAATCATGAACGTTAAAATAATGAGAAATCCAATATTACTCATTCATACTTTGTTGTTTTGCTGTTGTTTTTAAGTCATTTAAAGTATTAAAATTTTACTTAGGAATTTAATTACAATGTAATTTTATGCTCATGGTAATAGCACACTGTACGTAACTTGATTTCCTTAACACTTCAAAAATAGAATGTTTCATGCTTCTATTAACCAGTGTTTTTGTCACAGAATCTATGCATATTTATTTTGTAAGTTTTTCTGATGTTGCTCAGATATCTTTTCTCAAATGACATCTGTTGACACTAGTAGGAATTATATTAAGAGAGAATTAGATCTTTATTGCATCAATGCCTGATCTTGCTACCTCTGAGTTTTGGTACCAAATTAATTGGAACATGAATGAGACCTTTACAATAAATTCTGAAAAGCACTTTTTGATCTCCAGTAGCAAAATTTTATTCTGCTTTACAAAAACTGTGAAGATCTCATGTGATACCAAACTGACATAATGTCCTTGCTGATGATGGACACAGATCTAGGTTGGATTCATGTTCAGTAATCCAACTTTTTGCATTCCTATTCTACCAAGAAAAAGTTATACAGTAGAGAAGCCCTTTGTAGGCAAGAAAAATTAGCTTTCAGACTCAAATGGGAAAAGGCAGAAAGCTGTGTCACTTGAGTTTTCCACCAGATATTCAGACTGGGATGTAGATGAGATAATAGTGAGATAAATGGAAAGTAGTATAGACTTCATTGTGTTTTCAAGACCCTGTTAGAGTGTATAGGTGAAGGGCATCCTAGAACAGCTAAATAAAAGAGGGCCAAGAAACAAGCCTCAGACCCAAGGTCAAGTGGTACAGATTAATTTAAGCATACTGCTTAGGATGAGTTCCCTCTAAAACAGGCTGCCCTTATTTGCATTACATTATTCTTGGTTCTAAGTCTCCTTTGGCCCTGGAACAGAAAATATTACTACTATTTTTTATCAATTTAAAGGGCTTAAGATAACACTGTATGTTACCAGAATGGTGACTTTGCTCCTGTAAGGTGGAAATGTATGTGTTATGTCCAGGGAAATTGCATACGATTGTATATCAGTGTTAGGGGTGAAAAGTCTACTGGGTTGGTGCTGGTAAACAGTACGCTTGAGGGGAAGGGATAAACCTTATGTAGTCCAACTCCTGTTGCCTTTTGGTGGGAGAATCTGGAATGAACTGTTCCCATGACTCTGTCCTGGCTTTGTCTTGGAAAGAGCTAGTTGTAAGGGTCCAAAGCAAATTAGTATGGGCTAATAATTGAGCTGTGTGCCAAGGGCACAGTATTCCTTCCTAACCCCCCACAGGCTGCTGGAGATCTTCCTGCTCTCACTCTTCCTCATGTGGCTACAGTGTGTAACTTTTTCCAATAGAACAGGCAAAGTCCTTGGAGTGACTGCATGCGACTTTTTTCCTACGTTAGGACATTTCCACAATGTGACCTACCTGCTGGCCAGCTGTGTGCAGATCATTGCATAGCTGAGTTTTACACTCCTTGCTGCTCTGGTTCCAGTGACTGGATTTGAAAGGTATTATTACATACCACCAAAGCACTTTCATTTTCTGTGATTTCTGAGATGCTTAATTTTATGTTTTGTTCTGTTTCAGATAATGTGTTTCTCAAATTTGTTTTTTTTTCCATTCCACTTTTTCATTTGTTGTTATTATGAAGCTAGTTTTAAAAAATAATAATAAAATGTACAACCATTTGTTTCTGTGAAGACTGATCATGACACTTGCTACCTTGCTATAAATAAGCTTCTGTGAGAATCGCAGAAGTACTGTCACAAGTTTGCTGTCATGCTTTCTTGGCTAATCAGCAAAGAATTGAAGTCTTGATTGGTTTATTTGTTGGTTGATTGAAATGGTGAGATAGGAAGTACTGGACAGATTAATTAATTTGTACTGGAGAATCCAAACTTAATCTAAGGGATGCTGTCACTTTGATTGATGGCTGTGTAAAAGAAGAGGTGCTTTGAAAAAAAAATCTCATGAATTGTCACTTTTGTGGCACATTAATACTAAGTTCTTCCTTTTAACTGCTTCCATTCTGGTTTCTAATATAAATATCAATGTCAGCATCCAGCAACAACTACCTGAATGTTTATGAAGCAAGGGTTAATCAGCATCTGAAGGGTATTTAGAATAAGCAAGGCAAATGGTTATTAACAAGATGTGTATACATATATTTATATTGCTTCACGTGAATGATAAAGGCTTTTTAACCCTTGTGATTGAGACTATCTTTGGAAATTATGAGCACCTAAATTGTGATAATTTACAATATACAGAAGACAAAGTAAAAAGAATAGTTCCAGTCAGTCATAGCTAATATTTGTTATAAAATATGACATCAAGGACAGTGCAAGAATGAACACTATTTTCATATTCTCATCAAGTTTGTCAAGTCAGGGTTACAGCTCAACTATGTTCAAAACTCACTATAAATTTAACTTAATTGTTGCTATTATGCTATTATTTTATATTTTAAGCTACATGTCTGTTGTTTTACATGAAAAAGCTCCAAGTTGGAGCCTTTCAGACAGATTGACATATTAAGCTCTTTCATTTCTCCAGCATTTAAATATTTCCTCTGTAGTTGAGAGAGGACAAAAAATAAACCAGGAATGGTAAAAGAGATTTCTTGAATTATTCTATAAATAATCAAACATTTTTACTTATGTGACAAGAAATAAAATGAAGAGTTGCAAATTCACAAATTTGGGGAAGCAACTGTTATACTCTTTTCTCAGAGGCACTGATTTAAAAAAAAGTCTATTGTAAAGCACTACAAAATAATTTCTTTATCCAAAAGCTCTGAAGCAGTTATTAAACCAGCTGTTTTCAAAAGTACACAAATCTGCTAAGTTGCAGTTGGGTAACTGTTAAATGTTAAAGCAGTGAATGATCAGCATGTAGCAGATGGCCTGGGAATGGGTTAGAAAATGGCAATGTTAATACCACCAGACTGAGATGTTCATTTGTGCTGTGGTATGTGCAGGCTGGGTGAATAATGAAGGCTCTGTAATAATTGTGTAAATCCCAACATTATTAAATCGATTCAGCTGGGGTTTCTTAATATATGTGAAGCACTTGATGTACTTTGAGAAACACCTCCTCTTTTTGCTAAAGCTGTTCTCATTAACTCATACTGCTTTATTTGCTGTGACCTCAGTGTTCCTGTTTAGTAATGAGTGGAATAAAAATTAGAAATCTGCTTTAACTCTCAATATGAGAGCTGGGAAAATATTCCAGAAACTAAGTACCTATCCCACTGTTTTTGCAGGTTGGCCATTGTTTGAATTGTACACCTTCTCTTTCAGGATTTTAAAATTAAAATTTCTTATGAGAGGAATGGGGGAAGGAAAATAACAACCTAGTCAACTGCTTAAAGTCATTTTAAGCAGGTCAAATAAAAGAGTACACAAAACCAATAACCCCAATAGGTATCTTGCTCCAACAGCTTATCAAAGCTTGCTGCTCCCTGTGTAATGCTAAAAGGCAGAATAATTTTATATAGTTAGCGGGGACATAGATCGGGAGTAATGCACTTACATGCTTCAAAGAAGTGAGCAAAAAAATCCCCTGTGTGACAGCCTCCAGAGGACGATCACCTGTGATATCGAGGTAAAACATGAACCAAAACAAAGCAGAAATTCAACACACTGTAAATGTACTTCAGGCAGATGCACAGCTTGCAGATTGTCCCTGGAGCACCATACCTGGATATGTGCAGGTGTTAGAACATTTAAAACCTGTTACCCACCTACAGGTGTTTTTGCCCATGAAGTGGAAATTCTCTTTACCCCTCAGCTTTTACCATGGATTAGGTGGAAGCTGAAGGTTATTAATACGGTATTACTTTTCACCACCATGGGCAATATGCTGCTTTAGCTGCGCCTGATGAGACTTACACTGACATCTGTGCCAGGACTGATAGCAGAAACATGGCCCTCTGGATCAATATGAGGCACCATACGTGATTAACAGCCAAGGCAGCTGGAAACTCCAATTCTGCCAATTCCTGTCACTGGCTACTACAGATACATTAGGAAAAAACAATAAGGCAGACTAAGAATATGTTAGTATTGTTTCCCTTTTGTAATAGCCCATACTAAAGTCCTCTGATAAATAAAGCCTTTAAGTGACATCTATTAATAGTTCTGTTTGAGAATATTGGATAAAGGAAAGCACACATCTAGAGAAGATGTGTGTTCTACTTATCTGTCAATCAACAATATGAACCAAAAGTATCTTGCTATGCATAGAAGATGCAATATCCAAGATGGCAGTAAATTCCAATGCTATTTTACTGCTAAAATTCAAAATGTCTGCAAGAAAGAGGCAGACTAATATATCCCCTTCCTTAGGTGTGGATCTTTTTTGCAGAAGTGAAAGCTGCCACTGAAGTCAAGGAAGACTTTCTACTGATTTTCTACAAAGTCACCCCAGTCCATGCATTTGTGTGAAACAGAGTTTTCCATCATATGCTGGTGAAAAAATTGAGGATGGGTAGAATTAATATTAAAAAAAGTCAGATTTTGCTCTCAGTTGCATCTCTATAACCTTGCAAAGGCTGTAAATGTCACCTGAAGTGTCACATGCTTGACTAAGGACAGAATTTGCCACTCAGCTTGCAGGATAAATAGGGACTACAGAGCTCTTTAGAATGTCTGCATTTTGCTTAGCTCTACAGTGTAGTACAGCCTATAGAAAGTATAATCTGTTTCTAAAGCTGTTTTAGCCAGCCATGGTTAACTAGATTTAAGGATGAGCCTAATTTTACAGGGGAATAAAGGGATCCTTTCAATAGTCCTCTTCCCAACTCCAGCTGCTACTGTGGCAAAAAGAGAGTGAATGTCATAAAAAAGAAGTTCTGCCAGAACACCATTATTCTATGCCAATCCTCAAGTGTGTTTTCAGATTCCTGTGAAAAGCTAGGGCCAGCACAAGCCTGACTACCCCTCAGACTCTCTTATCAGAGTGTAGAGAACTGGCCCTGGATAAAGCCGCAGCAAGAAGTCCTCACAGTTTGTGTCTGTAATACTTGCAGAGTGTGAGCCATCCTCTGTCATGCCTATCACAGGAGAGACAGATTAAATGGCAACCCATAGCAAGTTTGAACACTGGGGTTTATTTAAGAACCAACAAGACTAATACTTCTGCCTTATTTGATTATTTCATGCAGTCAGTTCCCCCCCAGCATTACTCAGTCTTGCCTTCCCTTCCCTTCCCATCAAGGAGATCGCTGCTGGTCTGGGAAAGCTGGACTGAAAGTCCTGTTGGTTTCATGTGGTCCAGCTGTTTGCAGTTACAGCTGTGTCCCTAGGCCTCCTCCAGCAATGGCTGGTGCATTTCAAAGCATATCTTCCATAGGACAAGGCTTCCCCAATCTCAACAGTCTATATGCAGTAGCACAATGCATCATCAGCTTCCCAGCTCTTCTTTTGACTAATGTATAGTGTGTATCTCTACATTTTAGAGTCCCATGTGTGTAACTCCTGTTTGGTCAGGCTGTTATCATAGTTTACAACCAGCCCATACTGTCTGTAGCTCACTATAGTAGACTTGTGCTTGAGAATTCAAAGGTTTAGTTTGAGACATTCATGCACAAACACACACACACAATTTATCTGCAACCCACAAGCGTTCACAATGTAAGGCATTCCTCTTCCACCAAAATGCCTGAACTTCTAAAAGAAAACTCAGGATTCACAAAATAATGGAAGTCTGAGGGTGAATCAATGTGTAGCTGCATACCATGTACACTCATAGTGTGTATGCAACTGAGAAGCAAGGGTCCTGGTGCAAAACAGGCAACAAGACAAACTGACAGTAGATGCCTCAGGGGTCAACACATAGTGACTCATTAAGTAGCTTCAGTTCTTCTAAACCAATTTCTACTTTCAGTGTGTGGATAAAAACTTGCTTAGGAGAAGGAACAATAGAATTGGACCTGCTATGAAACACAGTTATTCAGATGTGTAGCTTTTATGATCGTCTCTTGAAATTGAAGCACAAAAAAATGGCTAATGTATTGATCGAACTTAAAAAAACCCCAGAGAGTATTACCGGTTGAAAAAGCAACCAGCATTTAGTTTCGTTTGCTTCATTCATTTTCCCTATTCATCCTGTTTCCAGATCATTAATGAAGACTAAAAACAGTCCTAAATTGCACCATTTAGCAAACTCTGTATTTTATATTTCCATGTTTAGAAAACACTGTTTATTTTGTCAGTATCCAATCCATAACAGTAGTTTGCCTCTTATCCCAAAATATCTGTATTTCCACATAGCTTTTTATGAGGAGTTTGATTGCGGCATTTCTGAATAAAAATAAATTATAACTGTCAGTTCCTGTTTACCTACTGTTTTGCTGACCAGCTTGACAATATCTTTCTAATAGGTTGGAGCCATATTACTTTCCTTTCCAGAATCTATCTAGGTTCAGTCACATCATTTCTAACTATGTTCCCAAATTTCAAAGAATTTTCAAAGTTTACAAAGGAATACAAAGTCTTTATATGAAGCTTGTATTTTACTCAAATATGTTAAATAATAGGGTTAACATAATGGAGGACCTGCACTACCTGTGTTAGGCACACAATTGAGCTGAATAATGATGCTTTAAACTTTTAAGGTGAATGACATCTATATTCACCCAGATATTTTACAGTTTCAGGATTCATTATTTGTTTCAAACAATTTTTTGAATGCTGTCATAATGCTCACAGTTAGATAACATGAATCATTTTGAGATTAAGGTAAAAAGTTACCTTCCAGAATTCTGCATGCCAATCATTTTTTTTAAAAATCAACTTATTTTTGTAAGCACAGACATGCAATTCTTCAATTCTTTCAGATATTTGGGTGGACCTAGTTTTGTGGCTTTTTCCTAGGAAAACTGAAAAAACAACTGAAACATCTGAAACAGCTTCATAATCAATTTTATTTTTTTTGAGAAAGATGAGGTGGTGGACCATTGGAGAATGTCATAGCACAGCTGTTGAAAAGGGAGGAAAAAAGGAATTGAGGCCAGTCAACTTCAATTCTGAAAAGAGTCTGGAAAAGATAATCAAAGGAATTATTTGCAAGTGCACGGATGATAGCAAGGAGATGAACAGCAGTCAAGACAAATTGAGTCAAACCAACCTGCATGATAAAGAAACAGGTGTTATAGATAGGGGTGAAGTAACAGAAATTCTGTGACTTTAATCTATTAACTCACATCTCACAAAACATTCCCATAAGAAAGCTGTGGGAAAAGATTCTTGATGAAACTTCTACTCTGTTGCAGGAAAACTGGTTGGACAGCTCAATCCAGAAAATAAATTTTCAACAATTCACTGTCACATAGAAAGATGTGTCAAGCAGCATTCTGAAGATTATGTGTCAAGTAGCATTCTGAAGATTATGATACTCTTTGATATTTTCATTAGCAATCTTGCTGATGGAATACAAAATGGCCTTATTACATTTACAAATGACACCAAGCTGAATGAGGATATGTTGGGGACAGGGTTAGAATTAAAAAAGCCTGAACATATTTGAGAGGTGATCCGGAAAGATCATTTTAATTTCTATGAAGGTAAATGCAAGAAGATCAACTGCACGAATACAGTCTGGTAGCATTTCTTCAGAAAAGGCTCTGGGCTTTTGTGGATCACAAACTGAACACAAGACAGTAATACTACACCGTTGTAGAGAAGGCAAACTGCATAGTGAAATGAATAAATATGAGGATAGTCTACTGAATAAGAGAGGAAATCTTTCCACTCCACTCAGCTCAGATGAACTCTTCTGAGTTCTCTTCTGAGACCTGTGTTTCAAGGAAGATATGAACCAGTCTATGCAGTCTATGCCTACAACAGAGCAAAGGGAATGATCAAGTTCTACAAAACATGACCTACTTACTGAAAAAAATGAAGCTATTAAACCTAAATAAAAGAAGAAGGCTGAGAGGGGATACAATAACATATTCAAAGTTACATAAAATCAGAATGGAAAAGAATAAATCATCTCAAAGGTCCACCTTGCTTATTATCATGTTTCTAGTAATGGCCAGAAACAGAAGCTTAAAGAAAGTAAGTACAAGAAAAGATGATACATCCAAAACCTTCTCAACCTTTAACTATTTTCAGCTGATGGACTTCCTGAACTGGAGGTAGCTTTCATGTATTTATTAACTCTCAGAAAATGTGCCTAACAGGATTTTGAATGATTGGTACAGAGATAAAGAAAAAAAAATCTGTTCTCCATGCATGGGTGGATAGGACTGTGAGCAATTACAGCAACAACAATTTAGGGTAGATATTAAATATATATATATATATATATATATAGTGGTAATGGATAATGAAGTACAAGGGCAGTTTGCCTGAAAAGCTTGTTGAGTCTTCAACATTACAGATCAATAAGAACAGACCAATACTTTTGGGGATTGATATAAGTATCTGTAACACATAGCACATCCTGTGTGGTGGCAAGTGGAAGGAGAATAAAACTGCTTATGATCCTCTCAGTTCCTGTCTTTCGGTAATTATGCTAACTGATAAATTTTCATTCTTTTTTGACATTCTTTCAGTAATATTGACTTCTCTTTCTTTTCTAACAAACTAATTCCAAACTAGGTAGTTTCCCAAACAACTAACTAGACAATGAATCAGTAATTTTATTTCTTTCTTATGGCTTTATCACAAGAAATTCTGGTAAGAATACTTTGATCGTTCATATTTTTAGATTTTCTCATTTTCCAGGTTACTTTTTTTTATTTCCCCCCCTCATGGGTTTTCATCTATCTGTTTTCCATTATACCTGAAATAGGAAATCTGTGCATATGCCATTTGCTTTCTGCATTTTAGAGTAAGCATCAGAAAAAGACTCTTCTAATTAGTGTGTTTCTATACACAATGAAAATACCACACTGAAAGCAAATGTAGCCCTCTTACTGGCTGGCAAGCAATTCTGGCAGAAAATAATTTCCGTGCAGAGAGCAGTATTAAGTCTATGCACTACTTAGTGATATGGTCACATGCCATCTCTTTATTCCAACTGAATTTTATATTAATTCAGTTAAAGATGTCTCTCATTTAAATCTTCTTTCCAAATGATCAGAGAGAGCAGTGTGTGGACAATTTATGACCCTTGAAAGGCAACAGAAGAGTGGTAGGTAACATTTTAAGAAAACTTGTCCCCTTTCACTGTTCTGTACTCAAAGTAAAAAGCATCACTGAGTGTATCTGAAAACATAGATCTCTGTTGTCAATGCATTTCAGATAAACAAGCAGTTTCACACTTACTAGCAAACACTAGCAACCTAGATCAAAATTAAAGCTTTTAATTTATAGGTGAAAGTATATTGAATGAATGCTAATAAAAACATCTCACTCTGCTTTTCATGACAAAATGTGAATTTGTTTAAACTGCCATAAACAGCAGAGAAAGAGAGATATGTATATAAAGACAAAAAACTGCAGATCATTGATGGAAATCATTACTAAACTAATACAGTGTGTTGCTCAGAAGAGACGTCCATGAAATAAATGAATGTCATATCTACAAGCTTACCCTTGTTATCAATATATCCAATAATTTTTCAAAATGAAGAAGAATACCTACTTTTGAGAAGTCAAGGCTGTGACACTAATCTTGAAGATCTGAGCTAGAAACAATGCTAACTTAATAAAATACACTTAATTACAAGTCTTTTCACCCTACATTAAAATTAATCAGTACTTCCATTACGTTTCTCCTCTTCTGTGTAACATGTGGGTCCAGATGGTTCTCAAAGACTGTAATTTCTAGGGACTTTGAACAACACATTTGTATTCTGTAATAGAAGGCATTTGATCCTTTATTTGATGTTGCTTCTCAGAAAAATCCCTACCTTTAAAAATTCATGAGAGGATTGGAGTGGTAATCTAAGCAGCTGGTCATTTTCCTGTTCAGTTCTTTTAAAACTAGCCTCCCCCCCCCCCAAAAAAAAAAAAAAAAGAAAAAAAAAGAGAAAAGATTTTTAAACAGGTTCATGGTTTCCGGGTCCTAATAAAGATAATAGACTGTGAAATTTCATCTGTAGAACTTAAAATGTCAAGAATCTCAGCTAATGAAAACAACAAAAACTGACTACAGGGGATAGTTATATTACCTGACCTGTTGACAGCAAAAATACATATTTTACTGGAGGTTTTTTCCTCCACTAGTTAAAAACACATTGTTTATGAGTAAATGGATGAGTCAAGGGTTTGTTAGAAAGATATGTGACCTTTTCTCCTTTCAGCTAAGCTGAATATGACCCAAGTCCATACAGAGTGACAGCCAGTACTATCTGATGCATATTCTGTGGCATATACAAAATTAGCTCAATGTCTAATTCTAGTCCACCAAGATCAATTGTTCATTTTACAAGAATGATCAATTGTTCAATCGCTAGCAGATGAGGATAAAAAATACAATCCAAGCTGATGAAAAGAACAAATAATGTTTTATACTTAGGCATACATTAGTCCAGAAGGGAAGTATTTTGATGGTATACTTGCATTTCCATTACTTATGTCAAGTATGGAAGTAGAAGTGAAAACAGCAGTTGTATTATAAGGATATGTGCAAGTGCAAACATTAAATCCTGGAAAAGGATTTGTTTATTTTGTGGCACCAATACACTACACAATATATGATGTGAACATATATATGTATTTGTGTGTCTTAATTTTATATATTATAAAGGATATCTATTGTTATAACCAATGAAATTGAAATGTGCTAGATACCTACGTAAAACACATGGTAAATGTGGAAACTCTTAATCCAATTCAATAATATTACGTGATATTTGAAACCTCTTTGAGATATGATTTTTATTAAGTGAATGTGAGGTCTTCCCGAAGGAGGACTTAAGTTGGGAGTGACGTCATCAGCATATTTAGATAAAAAGGTGAGGGAAGGAGGAAAAACATACATTAGCATTCATGATGAAATACTATGAACTCTGGAAAAGATCTAAATATACTAACTTGTTTTACATTTATGCTATGCAAATGTGGAAAGAATTTAAGTTGAGTTTCTGCAGATTCAGTCCCAAGGCTACGCTATATTCTAATAACTTTTCTGTCACTAATGAAAATGAAGATGCAAAGCACTTAAATATATAAAGGACTATCTATACTTTTCCTTTATACTCCACTATCTCATACATCTATACATTTCTTTCCTAAAAAGTTCATTTCATTAAATCTTACAGCCTAACACCTTATTTTTATTTTTTCATCTTTTAAAAAATTAGATTTTGTTTCAAAATTCCCATGAAAATTTTATTTGTATGTTTTTCTCTCTCTCATCTTAATTCATTGTTTTCTCTCCTTCCTTTTCTTCTCCAAATTTCAACTATCATTTCTTTTTGTCTTTGCAATCAGGAAAATACAGGGAATTTTCCTTCTGTTAGGTGGCAGACTTGGGTATTTGGGGTTATTTATTTATTTATCGGCAGGTGCTGTGGCAGTATGCAGCAAATTCAAGTGGGAACAGAGAGGAGGGAGAAAGGAAAAAGATCGCCATTTGGGTTAATAGTGATTACCATAAACATGCACGTGGTACTGCTCTCTCCAAATCTAATTACTGAAATGAATAGCAGGAGTAGAATTCTCCAATATGTTGGTCCAAATGCACCCAGGGAATTTGTATGAAAGGACAGCATTTGTCAAATCATCATCTGTGTCCCTTGTTCCAGAGTGCTCTGTGGGAAATCTCTAAAGTGTAAACATGAGTGGATTATCAGCTTTCATGGTATCATTGCGTTGCACCTTTCCTCCAGCAAAGAGAATAAATGATTGTCTGTCTTTATAATGATCCTCCAGTAAAAGACGGTAGTGCTCATGGATTAGATGGAATTTAACATGTTAGAGAGAATATTTCCTCAGTAAAAATAAAAACTGACTTTCAAGGGGGATGTGCATTAAGTGACAGTATTTCAATTTTAGTGAATTAAAGTGATTAAGATAGCAATTTACAGTGGATAAGAAAATCTACTTTAAAATTGCAAAGCAGAATTTGAGTACTGGGATGCAAAGGGTTAAAATTCAGGGACATTTGCAATTTCAGTTTCTTTTTCAAATTGTTGTTTTAGTCTCTGACTAGATGATGCTCAGATAGGTTCGATTCCAAGAAGCCTAACACACATCTTATTTAGATTGTCACAACTGAAAAAATAGTGGAAAATCAAATCCATTTGTTTGTGTTGCTTAGGAGACGGGAAAAGGAAGAAGAATTTCAACTGGGCTATAAAGAGTCAAATACAAAATTATTATTAGCAATAATAAAAATATCCATGGAAATTTGCTGATGTGACCAAGTTCTGGTGCCTTGCCTGTTGTGCTCAGAATGATATGAATAGGTGAAATGTGTGAATATGCAGTGCCCTTTGAAAATCGGAGCCCTCCAATAAAGCATTCAGGACGTGTTCTCTTTCTTTTTTTTTTTAAATCATCCTCCCATAAATTCACATTACAGTGCCACTTAGTGACCAATAGAACAGGGGTCAACACAATCAATCACAGGGTCAAAGAATTGAAAAGATGCACAATACGGACTGCATGAGCCCAAGAGCTGCAGCACCTCGAGGAAGACATCTAGGAAAGAGAGAAGGCAGATCCCAGCTTCTCTATCTGGAGAAGCCCCTTGCAGGGGGACAAGACATTGCTGTTAGCAGTATTTGGAACATCAACTTTTGAAATACAGCATTTACTTGTTTCTGTTGACATTCCAATGCACACTTAACCTCTAATTTGAGCAAGAAAAGTGCAGCCTGGCACACCTCTCACTGCCCTTAGATCAGAGGATTTCTAGCACAATGAATACTTCCCTAAAGACATAGAGACCTGCAGGAGGAGAAGGACATGCCTCTGTGTTCTCTTTCTAGTAAATTCACTAAATAATCTTCACATTCTGTAATGATGTCGCCAATGTGAAAGGAGCTGGCAGAGAAAGCTGAAGAGAGGAATAAAGGAAGAGGAGAAAAAGGGAAGGGGAAAAGGAATGTATTTCTTGTTGCTTTTGTTTTCAGGGATTGTGAAATTTATAAGTTGAATTTGAATATATACGCTTTACTTGTTTCTTGATAAGAAAGAACATGAAATCCTTTTTCCTTTTATAGATAAAATGTAAACAGATCTTGTCGATCACTTCCCTTTCAAAACAGACTCTTCTTAAATTTCCTTGGCTGAAATATCATGTTGTGACATAGCACATCCGACTACACCCGTCAAGCTGAGTAACACTGCCTTCTGTAACATGATAGTGCATGGCTGATGTGACAGGAAATTAAACAGGACAACACAGAGTTTCAGAACAGGAATTTTATTATGAGACCATTGTCTTTGCTGAGAACCATTTAAGAAAACGCAGATCTAATGCCTTGTGCAATTTGCTCCACCTTCATTTCCAAATGCAAAATGGCTGTACTTAGCTGCAGCTATCTGAAGGTGTTTAATAGACTGTGCTTTTCTTTGTAAATAATTGTGTTCCGGCAAAAATTAACTAGGTTTATAGCAACTGAATTAGCCAGGAAGTTTTCTGTAACAAGTTGGTTTTAGGCCAAATACATTTCACACTAAGAGCTCACTAACACTGAGACAATTTGAGAAGCCAATCTCCCCACACTACTCTGTTTTAATAGTTTAGTTTATCCAGCTTCATAAAGGTTGTTTCTCATCCTTATGCTCAAGAAAGCATGATACCTATAAAGAACTGGATTTATACACACATGAAAATAAGTAGCAGAGTGTTGAGTACCACAGAGGCATCTTCAGATACAGGTGGATTTACATTTTAACAGTAACTCTTCACAATATACGATATTTTTGTCATCACCTCCTATTTCATCCACACAGCTCATGTGGCCACACAGAGATTGAGCCTGTCTTTAAATTGAAATTAAACAAAGAAGATTTTTCCTGCTTTATAGACAGATGGCAGCTTATTACAGCTATTCTCAAATGGTTCCTCTGTGCTTATGTGGACATATGTCAATGAAAAGTGAGTTGCTGTCAGGCTGGACTCAATTTCTTGCTGTGGAGAAGTTATATTCCAGTCTCTTTACTGATTTATGAAAAGACTAATAAATGAATTTTCTTATAGTACAGGGAGCTTTCCGTTATGATGAACTACTAGATTAAATTAAGTAATTATACACCATTAGACTAAATATTATGAGATCGATTCAATAATAACTCATCTTTGACACATTTATAATAAAACTCTTTGGAACTACCCTCTAGCTCTTAGAATCCCAGTACAAAAAGCTTGGAACAGAGGAAAATAATTCAAATCTAATTCCATTCTCAGGTAAATAGTGGTCTCCTCATCTAAACTGCAAACAATTTGAAAAACTCATGGTAAAAAGCATAAGGTGGTATAAGTTGAATTGCAAATGCTCCAGACAAGTGCTTCTGTTCTCTATAGAGATAGTGGTTGCAAGCTTTGAGGAAATGCATTGCTCAGTTGCTCAGCCACAACTTGGTATTTTAAAGAGAAGCTCAAGTAAATCTCCTCAGCTCTCCTCTGAGAGGGAACAGGGAAATGGAGCAGTAGAAAATAAACACTTAGGCTCCAGAAACTAATCTGTCCAGCTTTCACTGATGAATTAATTTATCTGGAATTACCCATTAGAGCTGCAGTCCTACAAACTACTGAGCATTCTTTCTCTTCTACAGCAAAGCACTTAAGCATGTGCTTAAACTTAAACATAACCATTCTTTGGGATTTGCTTGACTGGGCCAGACTACTCACTGCTTCACAGAATCAAGCACTAAACTATTGTCTATGAATTTAGCTCCTTGCCATTTTCCCTTAAAACCCCTTAAAACTACCTGCTCATTAAGTTTATGCTCTGTGAAGCTAAAGTGCAAATATTTATTGGACAAAGTAATCTCTTTGCTGCTTGCTGAAGGACACCAATAAAATGATACAATTTCTTCGAAGTTATTTAACATCTGACCTAATAAAATTATATTCTATGATAAAAAATCTCAACAACACCCCAAATCGCTCAATACGCTCTGTCAATTTTTCCACGAATATCTTACATTTCTTACTCCAATATGGAGATGTTGAACAACTGTGACCGTTCATATGAAATTATTCTGCTCCTACACAAGACAAATATAAGGAACAGAGTTTGCAGGAAACACACAACCATGAATCTCTTGGAGTGAAAACTGGTAGAATTAAAAAATCTTAATTATATCAAGAATATTAAGAATATTTCTAGTAAGTGCAATCTGTTCTTGTTAGAACTATGAAGTTTTTATAAGCCACAACTACTAGAAAAAAACAGGTTAAAATGAGGTCTGCAGACAGATGATATTCAAAAAGATATCACTTTTGCTCAGTAATAATTTGCTGTCTCCTGGAATCATGTAAAAAATCTTATAATTAAAAATGCAGAAGGACTTTAAAGTGAGTATTTTGTGTACAAGGTTTAAATTCAGTTTATCATGCATTTACTTGAACATTCATCTCTAAGGAACACAATATAAATAAATTACCTCATGGTTCATTGTAAACACTTTAATCAAATGTAAGGTGTAAAATATTTATGGAAGGTTTGTAATACAGAACAAAGGAAATATTCCCTCCCTATAACAATCAACCATTTACTTCTCAGTCAGTAACTCTCCTAAAACCTATCGAAGTTGCAAGCTACAAAAATCATACCAAATGCTGACTTGATATGAGTCTCAGCAGACATAGGAGTGCCCAGTGGGATCTGAAAGGTATCTTCACAATTGCTGCTGTCATGATACAACCAAATACCTGTTTCACAGATGCTTAAAATATCTTTAAATAAATCAAAAGTATCTATTGGGAGGTTATCAGTAGAATTTCTTTCCCGTTCTATCTCAGATTGCAGATCTAGAGTTTGGTAATGTCACCTTGTTTACCTTTCTCACATTAACAAAAAAATGACAAAAATAAAATTTAATATAGTTGAGAAATAAAACAATAAAAATATAACCAATTGATTTGGAAACAAAATGTGAAAAGATACTTGCAAAGGGAGGAGCAAGAATCAAACTACACTTCTGAAAGCTTTCGATATTGATTGATTCTGATTCTTTCCTCAGAAAATTATGGTCTAGAATTATCACTGAATTGAACACTCAAGCAGAAATAATTTGTTGTCAAATTAATTTCTAAGCCTAAACCCGAGATATTCTCATATAAACCTAAATCCTAAGGGGTCTCTTGAAACTCTGATCAAACCAGAACTGGAAGTCTTCCCTCCTTCATGATTAAACACTTCTTCCTTGCCCACTGAAAATCAAGAAGCTGTTGTATGCCAAATTCAGCCTGAGAAAATGGGTCATTAACTGCAGGAGTTACACTTGGTATTTTGGACTGTGCTGTGACATAAAGTTCTCATCTTTCCTACAGGAAATGGTTGAAAACATTCATGCGGTCTCTTTATCAAGCAGGTAAATATCCATGGTGTTAGTTTTAATGTAGATTTTGCATCTTCTGAAGACTAGACAACTTTATTCTAATATAGATATGATTACTCAAGAATTAACAGTTTTATGCTGTGTTAAGTATGCAGAAGTGAGGAAGAACACATACATACCTAGCAATTTCAGGCCAGGATAAATACTGTATTTATCTATTTTGAAGATAGTTACACATATAAAGAAACTCTCATTTTTATTTTCCAAATAATTCTAAAGGACTGCTAATCCTTGGAAAAGAAATGAGGTTGGCAGTCAAAGTTATTATTATTCAAATTGTCTTATTGTTAAGAACACATTAATCTTTTTTAATTACAGCCAAATATCTGTGCTTCATTCAGTACAGTGCAAGATGCTATCCAAATATTAGGTGGATGTGGAAAAACAATGGCTTCGGTTTTCTCCAGTGTTTAAATATCAGCAATTCCAATTATCCTTTCCTTGTGGTTTGGGTTTTTTTTTTTTTCATTTTACTTATAGCTCTCTTTCCAAGTAGAAGAGCACACTAGCAAATCATATTACCTTTGGAGTTCAGTAGAGATGTCCTGAACTTTATCATCTGGTGATATTCATTGAGCAGAATGTATTATCTTGATGATTCTCTTTTCTTCTCAATTTGTCTTGGAAATACTAAACTTTGTTGTGGGCAGAGGAATATGCTGTACTCCAAAGTTCCCTTGCATCCCAGTCACTTGCTTAAAATTCTAAAACATCTTACCTGGAGTTCAAATGTTCATTGGGACTTTGATGAAAGTTTTTGTGAGGCTAAAACATTGAAGTTTTTATGACATGCTATTTCTTTCTTTGCTCTATGGTACCACATGGTTATAGAATGACCTATTAAAAAGGCTATGACTGGGTATCACAGAGGGCAGTGGATTTCCATCATTTTGGCTTTTATATAGAGAGACAGGTAGAATCTGTTGTTCTTAGGGAATGCTTCTTCCCTGGAGCTATTGAGCATACACACCTGGGAGAATGTCATGGAGAGCTGTAGTAAAAACAGCAGAGAGTAGGACAGAGATGTACAAACTGGGGAATCTGTGGCAAGAGTAGAGACTGAGTTTATTATGAGACTAGGGACTAGATATGTAGACACATCTCACACTTAAGACGATCCTGCCAGGGTTCAGAGGGCATCATGCAGAGCTTGGCCTAACAGAAAATCTATGCAGATTGATGGACTGAAAAAGCAAAGTCCTGCCAAACTATTTGCTGGCAAATATACAGCGAGGTGACCCCCTCCTGGAAGAAACAATGGAAGGAAGACAGACAACTCTTTAGAAGAGACCTATGCCAATATTTAGGTTATCATCATTGCCAACCAAAGTTTTTCAAGCACCTTTCCCAGGTTGGTTGCATAAACATTTGGCAAGTCAAAATTAAGCTCCAACTTCAACCCACCTCTTCCCAAATTCACTTCCATTTTCTTAAAAGTGGTAGCTCCTCTTCCTTCATAGACCAGGTTTCTTAAACGTTATCCCTCTTTTCCCATGTACACTCTCCAGTGCTCTATGGATGAGATGGGCTTGTATTATATATATTCAAGAGTCCTCAAATCCCTCTCCTCCATGAAATCTCAGAAAACTGGTGCATAAAAGGTTTGGGTCTTCCTCCTGTGTGAAAAGTTAATCTGTCTGCTTCTGGTGTGAAAAGGGAACTTGAGTATACAGAATCCACCTACTTTGATTTTAATTTTAAAATGAAAAAGCAGTATATTTCTACAGAAACTAACAGAAAAATTGTAAATAGTAATTGATTTAAAAGTTCTTGTCTACAACAGTTAGAACTTTCTTAATAGGTCAGTGCTAGATGGGCAACAAAGTGTCATTGTTAGGGTATTTTAACAAAAAGCTTCTTGAGCATGACATGATCTATATATATCAGCTTGTACTGCAGAAGTGGACACATTACACAAATTTTGTTTAAAAAAGATAGAGTGAAGTAGGTGATGTATTGTTGCAATTTTAATATTGAGGTTGATAAATAAATATAAAATTCTATTTGCACTATCTGGTATTTTTGTGCAGTATATTTGTCAAGAACCTGTCTCAGGAAAGAGCAGATGAAAATAAAGTCAGGGTCTATGAATGTCCTTCCTTTACTTGCATTTCTGAGAAGTTCAAGAATAGGACACAATAGCTGCTTCCCAAACCAAAGGGAAAGAACACCGTAATTTCCAATGAGTTATTGAACCTTTACACTGCAAATAAAGTTTAAAGCAAAAATACAAACTGCCACTTTCAGAATGCCTGTTTTGGTCTAAATGGCTGAATAATCTCTATTGCAGTGATCAGTAAAAAAGGGTCTGACTGTATTGCTTTGGCATTCTTGGGCAGCAAGCTTTTAGATAAAATGACCCCTATTTTATAGGACAAACATTACAGCATTCTGAGTTGTCTGATTCTCTGACACCAGCAGTGACAGAATAGTAAAATAAGCCATATAAATATTCAAGAAGAGAGCATTTGCCTTAATACTTAATTTAGCTTTTTTCCCTACTAAGTCTACTTACAGACCTGCTATCAGAGAAGCAATTTACTTGAAAGCTATGCTTCCTAATGTTCTCATTTTGATTTTGTGTTTGCAGATCAAAGAGGAAATCTACCAGTACGAAACTTTCTTATTTTATCACCTTGGTGGATTTCACATTTATTAAATTCTTATCCATATGAGCCTATGTAAAACTCAATGTATAATTACCACCATTATGTGTCATGCAGAAGCTATGGCTTGACTTTTTTTTTATGTATGATGGTGCAACAGGTACAACAGATCTCAAGAGCAACTCATCTCTTCTCATCTTAACGTTCTCACTATAAATTTTGCATATAGAGCACATGTGTGCGTCCTGCTTAATTTCATCTTATCATTCAGATGTCAAAGCAAATGCATATATATATATATAAAGAAAAAAGCAGAAGTGATTATTGCAACTGGTTTGTAACTTCTTCCATGATATATTGTCAGCTGGGTCATGATGACCTTTTCCTAATGGGAAAAAATAAAAGACATGAAGGAAAATGGAAAGGCAGAAGGAATCACAAAAGAAAAAAGAGCAAGACATTAAAAATGACTGGGTTTGGTTGCCTCCGTTTCTAGACAGCTAACCTTTTGGTTTCCAGGAGGAGCAAACTCTTACTTTTAGAAGCATTTAAAATGTCTAATCTTAGTCACCTAAAAACATGACTCATCCACTTCTTCATGCTCTTAGCCTTTTGGATCTCTGTGAGGTTTTCCTTCCATACTTTTTTTTTTTTTCCCTTGGATTCCTCCATAAGGCAGACTGGTTTTTTTTCCTTAATGAGAAGAATCAGAAGTTTTAAACCCTGGATTACAGGAAAGTGGCTTGTGGGAAGATGGTAAATAGCAGCAATAAATAATTTCCTTGACAGGAAAGGAATGTGCTCTTCCACATTTTTGAAGATATGTTACTAACTAGATTGGCCTGACCTAGTAGGGTAAATCCTAGTTTATTTAAATTGGTTACTTTATCTGACAGTGAGAAAAAGGAACAGCAATTTCTTCATAGTTTGGATTATTAAGTACTGGTTCATTTCATTAGTGTATTTTTTGGAATAGACAGACTGCAGGACAGAACAAATGCTGCAGTGAACATGGGCATTCCTTAAATGGCCAGGAATTGCAACTTCTTACCTTGATAGGAACTCTTAAGGAAAATACATTGATAGTTTTCATTAATCAGATTGTCTAGGGGATGTGCAATATTTATTTTGGAAATGTAACATACACCAAGTAAAAAAACAGGAAGAAGATTGTTAAGAAATAACAAGAAACTTTTATATGTGTACTGACTTTGTCTTTAAAGAATGGCCTCACACCAGCAATGACATATCTTATTTGATAAAGCTTTTTGGATTAATCTGCACCCAACAGAAGAATCATCTTGACTCGAAAGATAAAATTTTCAGTAAAACACTTGCTGTCTTACCTGCTTCCCTGTCCTACTATGAAGTTTGCTCCTGCAAGATGATTGACTGACTACACTGTCTCAGCTGATGGTGATTGCTTTCACCCTAATGTTTGCAGTAGCTTTACATGCCCCTTTGGGACATGAAGAACATTATAGGGACCAAGGTAGTGGTATTTCATTTTAGTGAAGTGCAATGCAGTGGAAATCTCAAAATACATTAGTATTTTAAAATACACAAATTACCATGCCAGTGGTAATGAACTACTAACTACTGCAAAGACATTCTATGAGGAAAAAAAGGTCCAATGGTGGTTTCTAATCCCACTGAAACTAAGGAAGGTTTTCAGAAAGAAGTTCATTACTGAAGTTCTAATGAAGGGGAATTTTCCACTGGCCAAACTAAAGGGACGTGTATCTTTAGCCCTTGTTACCCTCAGGGAGCCTCACCGTTCACTTGCACTCTATCTGATAAAAGAAAGACAGCCATGAAAAATAACAGTGAAATATTTGGATTTACTATATTAGTAATGCATGCAACTTCCAGAATACTATAGATAAGGGCTAGAAATATCAAACAAGAATAAAGATAAGGAGGAAAGAAAAACAAGTGTGACTCAAAAAATAAATGATGACTATTCCTTATCACCTCAGTACATTTTTACGCAAAATGCATAAGATGAGCGTCTTCTGGTTAAATACTACATTTAAAATACAAATTTTCAAATGGATCTACCTGAATTACAGTGCAAAATAATAATAAAAAGGTAAGATTCAAGGAGAATATAATAATTGAATCTGAACTCATATGCTTGCAAACAAAATGCACAAGTAGAAATAAAACCAGAAAGGCTGAGACACAAACTGAGTTTTAATTAGTAAGGAACACAAAAGGCAACAAGAAAACGTTCTATAAATACACTATAAATAAGAGGAAAACAAAGGCAAGAATAATTCCATTACCAAATGGGAAAGAGAGCAAATAACAGATGACACAGAAAAGCTGAAATATTCAGTGCCTTCCAATTTCTTTACGCTTTACCGAAACATTAAATTGTGACAAGCTACTTGAGTTTATCCAGAAGATAGGAACACAGCCCAAATAAGAATAGACTGAAAAATATGCAGTTAGAACAGTTTGAATTGTTAGGGCCTTATGAAATTCACATTTGAATGCTTTTCTGAAGAACTCTCTAAGTCTTTACTGTCATCCCCAAGGAGTAAAGGAAAGCAAATGTAGTAACTATCTTTAGTAGAAGGGAAAAGGAGAATGAAACTCACAAATTATCTTCCTTTTCATCTCTGGAAAGAGTCTGGGTGAAATTACTAAATAATCAAATAAATACCTGAAAATACTAATTTAAGAGAAAAGAATTAACCTTGATTTGACAAGAGCAAATTCTTTGACAGAATATAGTGAGTATGGGAGGAATTGCTGTTTGGATATTTGGATTTTGCAACATTTTTGGTATTAGTCAAATGGCTTGGCTCATAAGCAAGCTAAAGAAATACTGGTCTAGATTTAAGTTACATACATTGCATATTTACAACAAATTGACTGGTTTATGTACAACAATTTTGAACAGTAGCTCTCAAAAAAAATTATCAATATGTCTCTGTTAAAATGGGAAGGGATCTTTTTCAGATAGGGTTTATTATAGGCCAAGTTCCAGTTAACATCTTCAACAATTTGGATGACAGAGTGACATTTTTGCAAGAAACTGCAAAAAACAAGGTTTGCAAGCTCTTTGGAGAATACGACCATAAATCAAAATGATCTTGGCTAATTGGAGAGAAAGCAAGAAATTGACATGAGCAAATTAAATGAAAGCATAAGCAAAGATCTACAGTTCAAAGAGAGTATTTGAATGCACTCATACAAAATGAAACCTGTACAGGAGTACAGAAAAGAATCTAAGGGTTATAACGTCTTTGAAATTAAATATGAGTCAGCTACATGTTTCTGTTACAAAAACATTACATTAGGCGATGCAGATCAGAGCTTCAGCAACAGAAGTAACCTGTGTAGGACATGGAAAATAATTATTCTGTTCTATCAGTTCTGATGAAACAGGAGATAAGTTGATGTAGACTCATTTTTAGGAAAAAATAAAAAAAACTTTTTAATTGTTTAGATCATAAAACACTGGAACAGCCTAACTTAGACTGTTATGAAATCTCCCTCATTTTTGCTATTTATTGCATTTGAATTGAAGAAAGATGAAAATAATAGGTTTATTCTACTGTTTGGTTGATCCAACACATGTTAGATCTATTCATTTTAAACAATTAGTTTCTCATTGAACTTCGGGTCTAAGCTTTGAATGGATAACAAAATACATGGATATTATAATCTATTATTATCTACTATGAGCTTAACTGAAATGCTTTTCAGTCATGTCTTTTTCTTTAGGCTACTCAGGCCTTCCAGATAACCATATAGCCTTCATCTGCCACAAAGCTTTCTTACCATGCCTATGCCACTTGATAGTTTCAATTGCTTTAGAATTGTATTTCCTTAGGAAACACATATAAAAAAAAATACATATATCCTTATATAAACCTATGTAACATTCTCTATACAGTTCTTTGTGTTTTCATGGCTTCACAGAAGTGAAAATTTTATTAGCATTTGTAATTAAGTTAACTGATTAAATGTAGAAACCTGAGTGTAACAAAAAATTATTTTGTTGGCCTAATTAATAGAGTAGCTGCCTAAAACTTTGGATGGTGTTGTATAATAGAGCTTTGTAATTCTCCTACATGCCCACCTTAGATCCAATTCATCAGGGTTCTATATAACAATATTAATTTAAAGAAGATGAAATGTTGTACCAATGTACCTTGCATGGCAGAAGTATCTTACACTTCCGCAGATTTCATCAGGAATTCAGCTATCTGCATAATGGCTGCTAGTAAAAAGAGGTTTGACTTCCCCTCCACCCCCACTTTCTTTTGATTTCTGGAAGTTAGTGAATGCTTGCGATATTGGAGAGTTCTGCTAGAAGGGGTCCTCAACTAGTACTTAATTGTAGTGCAAATTACAGAGTAAGCAATTGTTATTCAAACATTACGTTGATAAATGTATTACTGGGAGCTCATAGGTGCAGTAACATTTGCAACTCTTCAGTTATAGTCTGCATTTACAGTGGTGTAGAACTCTGAAGGCCAGAGAAGTGTTAATTCTGCTCTGAAATATGTAATGTGACTTGTATATTTTATTAGGTATATTTGGGGATATTCGTAATTTATTTATTTTTTTTAAATAAAAAGTAAAAGCTCGATTTGGAATTTCATCTTAAAATACAAAGTTTTACTTCATAGTCAAGTAAGGTTTTTAATGATTTTAAATTAAAAGGTAAGCTAAAGAAAAGTATTTAGTGAACAGGATTTTTAACACCAAGGTACACATTTCATTTAAAAATTGTGACAATAAAACACTTTGACTTTTTAATTAAGACCAGTTTGCTTATTTTCATACCACAATTTCACAAACCAGAGATGAATATGACAGGGGTATTACATCCTGAATGTTATGGGTAAATAAAGAGATTGAGGTAACTCATTTTCAGGTGATAAAAGGTGGTATCCAGACGATGAAACCCAGGCATTGACATAGATTTTTCTCTACACTCCAAAACCAATCTCTACCAGAGTCCTCATTTGGAGGCAAAGTAATAGGCCTCGCCACACTACTTCTCAGTGTGGCTGATAGTGTGCTATTAGGAAAGATGTTTTACATAAAAGTTATATGTTATTAATTACTCATTGAAATATACTGATACTTTCAACTGCAATATCCCAAGTTATTTAATTATTAGCTAGTTGTGAAATCTCAATGCATCCATTTAAATTTGAACTGTTATTTATCTAGCATGCAATCATAGCTGTATCCAGTCGAAATTAAAAATGCATTGAAATGCAATGAAGACACTTTATTTAAAGTGTTACCAAATATGTTACAGGACGTAAAGCTGTGTAATTACTTAAGGGATCATATTTATAGGATTGGAGTATCCCAAGCATTAAATGGGTTTTGTAGTTGATTAAATGTTGAAGTGATGCTGAGGTAGTACTGCCAACACTGCCAATGTGCAACCCATACATTTTCTCCCAGTCTCTGAAGTGCTCTGCTGGCTTCCTTTAGGGCTGTCCAATACTATCACTTGACACAGCAATGAATGATAGAGATTGGGGTTTACTTGTAATGTGTGCAGGATTCAGAGAGGAGTATGAAAGATTAAGAAGCACATAATGGAAGGTTAGAAATCAGGAAGAAATAGCATCATGGAGGTGAAGGACTGATGTACAATCTAGAAAGAGATAGCAAAGGATCAAAGAAGGCAGAGGTGAAAAGGGCAGGGAGTGCAAAACAAAATAGACTTTATTTTATCTTGAAAATATTGTCAAGGTACCTGACAAGAGGGTAGGTAAGTGCAACACCTGGAACACTTAAAAAATATTTTTTAAAAGAAACTTTACAAGATCTGTAAAGATGGCAAATCAGTGGAGGTGATTATGTGTGTGTATAGCCATTAGCCAAATAACGGTTTTTTTGCATGAACACAATACAGTCTGGGTAGCATCCTCGCTGGGAACATGATTCTGCCTCCCACAAACAATGCAGCTGAATAAAATGCTAGCTATATGTGCAGACTTGGCAATAGGGGTATGTATGGTCAAGGGAAACTCACCAGAGAACATACAAAATCTCAGAACAAGTTATCAGTGGTCGCTAGTGACCACTGACTGCATGACACTACCAGGACTGCTCTGCATGATCCTTGCCCCCTACCCTGAAGTTGTGAGTGAATGATGTTTTCCTTAGTCCCATGCATTAGTCCAATTAGTCCATATACAGTCCGTTTATTCAGATTTTGTACACAGAAAAAAAGAGAGCGAAGGAAAGATAACTTCAGACAAAATAAAGAACTCTGTTTTTTTAACATCTGCTTCTTATTAAGAACTCCCTTCTGACTCTTCTAATACTGCATTTGGAAACAACTGATCTATGTATAGGATTATAATACTTTCAAATGTCCTTTGGAGGAAAAGTCATTTTATTTGGTAAACAGAATGCATGAATAACAAAGAATACAAGAATACTATAAAATAATTAGGAAGTGGTTCAAAGGTGCTCATTTACAATGGAGGAAATTAAATATGCAAATACATTATTATCACAGATGTAGTTAAACAAATGAGTAGGAAAAAAAGATTGTACCTTCTAATTCATCATTGTTTAAAAGACACCTGTGAGTTCTATCTGAAGAATGACAATGCTAAGAAATGCAGATGGTTGCATTTTGCCTTCTATCAGTAATTTCTTTTACACATTAATTACATGGGGGGAGAGGGCAAGAATGTTTCTTGTAAGAAGACAACATGATTTAAATATATATAATGCAATTTACATATAATTTAAATATGTGAGTAAAATGGCTAAATAAAGGAGTGAAAGACATCTTTCCCTCTCACACATCTCTCATGCTTTGTCTGTTTTCTCAAAGCAACAGGAAGTGCTAGAAACCCCACCTATAAGATTTGTCATGGAAATTTTGACCAGTTAAACACCTTCCTACACTTCTGCTGTGCTGCTTCTTTAACGCTTCATAACATGGTGGCACGTGAGAATCATGCTATGTACTTAGAAAAATTTCACTATATCTACATAAATGATTTTCAGGAGAACACTATTTGCTTTTATTTTTTAAGTCAACTGTTAACAACATTTCACAGTTCAGCCAAAATATTTTCATTGTCCTCTAAGATCTCAATATGAAGATTAATTTTTTACATAGCCTACTCAGAGTTAACAGCAAAATTCCTTGAGTTTTCCTAGTAAAGTTGTTCCTCAAGCCTGAGCAGGGTCAGCATATCCCTCCTAGGCCCATGAAGAGTCTATAGGAATGTTAAGACAGCCAAGATCCATCCATTCTCACAAAAAACTTAATCTTTGAGAATAACTTCAAAGTATGATGTTGTTACTACCTGTCCTGTTCTTAAAGAAAATTTTTTAATACAAAACGGTTGAGCCTATTGCCCTGTAAACTTCCAGGAGTCACTCAAAACTGGAAAGAGAATGGCAGAAAAGAAATCTGTGCCGTTAACATGTAATACATAAAGCCCATTTCATGCATATTTAGCAAGTAATAAACTTTGTCCATGTGAGGATGGTGTTTTGATCTAAAATGTGAGTATAAAGGGTATAAGCAGAAGAAAATTAATGAAGGTTCTACAACAAATATTTGCAGCAAGTAGCTATTATCAGTGTTGGCTTTTTAATGTATTTTAGGGGAAACTTTCTGCATTAATACAGTAGGTTGGTTTAGCAGTAGGCTGTTAAAAAACAAGAGAAAATGGGATAGTAGTTAAAGACAATTTACTACATGAGAATACTTAATGTAGTAGGGCCATAATCTTTTGAGGACAGACTGTCTTTTGAGCTCACTGAAGCAACTGGTTGAAAGAACAAAGACTGTCAAGATAATTCAGTCTTCAGAAAAAAAAATCACAGCCAACTTAAATAGTCGACAGAGGGGTTTCAGAACCACAGGTAGGCATGGCAGACCTTGCCAGATGTTAAACTGGAAGGCAGAAAGGAAAAGCTGTCTACAACATTTTTGTGTCATTCAGAAAGGAGCAGCTATACACCTCTTATACTTGCCAGGTCTTTAGATTGGTTTCTAATTTCAGAAAACACTCAAAGTGCAAAGTTCTTTCAAAACACCTGTATGTAATACAAACACATTGGTCTGAGAGGAGTTAACATACACATTGCTGTTTCAAAGCTACGTTATGTTTCTTTATTGTAGGCATTTTACACCCTCCATATTTTATATCAATACAAGAGAGACCAAAGACTAAAATAAGAATTGGGGCTCTATGTCTTTACATGAGACAATCTCAATTTTATTTTCTATTTAATAAAAATATCTTTAATATATCTCCTTATATTGTCATTAAACATCATCTGAATATATGACTTTTCTATGGTAGGGGTACTAATGAGGATGCTGGTAATTTGTTTTTAGAAGCTATAAGAACGAATTGACAGACCTGACATCAGGTGAGCAGCCAGCCTTTTGTGCCCCTGGAGAACCTATATATCTTTCAGAATCAGATATTATTAAATGAGATTGGCTAAGTGTGAAGTGATGAAACAGGAAACAAGCAGTGAAACAGGATTGGAGCAGAATATTTGAAACAAATTTAAAGAACTGTAAATTTCAGCATTGTGATTTCCATGAGTATGGAGGAGATATGGGAAAGCAAGATAGGAGGTTTAGCAACTTCTGGAAATTCAAGGTTCCAATAAAATCTCACAAAGTAGAATTAGTTTGATAGCCTATCCTATTTCTTGCTTTCTACTTCAACAAAATATCACAGACCTTGCTTGGGTAGGCAGGATGGAGGGTAATATCTGCTGAGAACCATGGGTACTAAACTCATCTCAGTGTGATATTTGTGATTTGTTTCCACAAGTATTCAATATATCCACAGTTTTTTGGTTTGGGTTTTTTGGTTTTTTTTTTTAAGAGAAGAAAGGAAAGAAAGAAAAACATTTGCAAGAAAAACAGTCCCCTATTTCAGAAATAATGTTTGCTGGCAAACAAGTACAGTATGTGCTCTAAAACAGTTTACTCTAATACAATATATACTGAATTACTTCTTGAATTGCCACCTTCCAAAAGAAACAAGTAATAGTTCAGAGGATGAAAATTACTGACCGATTCTGCTGATTATATATATTTATTGTGGGTTGTGCTATAAATGTACCAGACATGGAATAAGCCAACTCTTTCATTCTATAAAAAAAAAACAAAACAACAACAAAAAACAACACAGAACAGATCAATTTTTCCTAGTACACTGGAAACATATTTTTCATAGAAATAAACACATTTTGCAACCTTTTCTTTTTTACCTGTACTTTGATAAAATAAAAGGTACATAGCAGGGTGTCTTGTAACAAACTGTCTCTTGAAATTGCAACAGGACATTCTATATGCCTAGTGGCCATTTAATTTAATGGGATTTTTATTAGTGTACACTGACTGGGTTATTTAAACCACAGGGGTCTTTGCAAGTAAAAGCACAATTTGAACATGGAAGAAAACCAAACCCAGTTATTCTATTTTAAAAATTGAACATACTGCATTTTGATTCATCTTTTAGAATGGTGTTTTTCCTAACAATTTGATTAAATTTCATTTCTGCTGAAGTATAAAAAGTAATTCAGTTCTTTAATTGTCATTGCATAACAGTACAGTTGCTTCAAGAGTCTCAACAGACTTTACTGCAAAAGGGCATTATCTTCACACCTGAATCATGGAAATGAGGTTTACATCCCCAAAATTCTCTTTGTTACCCTACTTGAAGGAACATTTCTATTTACTTCATATCTTCACATTCTAATCTTTACACACGTGGGGGCAGGAAAGTGGATGTACATGGGTGTCCACAATAATCTGAAATACCTACAAATCATGGCAGACTTTAGACTTCTGCATTGACTTTATTTGACTGCTGTTCCAGTTAGCTTAATTTGTGATAGTTATATTTTAGAATGGCTCTATGTTATTACTAACACCAACAAGATTGACTCGCATTCTAATGATCAGTTTTACATTGAAGTTCATTAATAATTTCATCTTTTTTCTTAAACTACTTCATTAAGTTTTTCTTAAATGAAACATCAAAAACTATAATGTAAAATTTCAGTTTTGCAGTATGGAGATTACAAAGGGAAAAAATTCACAAGAAAAGTAAGGTTTTATTGAGAAATGCTTCTTCTAGCTAAGGATCATTTAAAGTTCAAAAAATCTTTCTGTACTTCTCTGAACTGAAAGTACTACACTTTGTACATACTGTAAAGCACAGTTTTTGTTTCAAAGAGCTTGTAATTTAAACAAACGCTGCCATTTGTAAGAAATAGCCAATGAGAATTAAGAAAAAATAGTACCGGCATCTATAGGATGGATAAAAAGGTTCCAGACAAGAACATGGAACAAATGGGTGTCAACAGGATGCTATTTAGCAGTAGAGATTTTTCAGCTCCCTTAAGAGAAAACTGGCTAAGAAGCTACACAGCAACAATCTACATTACAAGAACATTTTCAGGGTTACAAAGTCAAGCATTCAGATTGCCAGAATTTCATGATGCTACAAATGAAGTGTTACTGTATTTTGGAAAAGTAGTAGCAAATACCTAGCCTGAATTAGCATATATAGGAAGCTTTCAGTGCTAATCATTACTTGACCTAGGTCAGATGTATTACTTTCACAAACAAAAGGAATGAAGAAAAACAACAATTCCCTTAGTAATGGACGATGAATACATCAGACACTACTAGTGACCAAATATGAAAGACATTTATTATTGAATCACATAGTTCAATATAAAAAAGGGATGACCATTCTTTTGTAAATATGTAAATTCAAACACTTACAAAGGTATTTATACATGAGTTAAAGTTTTTGCTTTGTCTTTTCCCTGTTCCAAAAATAGAAGTAATCTAGCAAAACAAGGCCCAGTTGGATCTTTCAGAGGCAGGTTACGACTCCTCCCTGCAAACAATGAATAATCAGCTAGAAATATTCAAAATGAATGATATATTATTAACAGATGAATTTCAAGTTGTTGGCTGACATTGCAAGAACTCACAGATAGCAACTAATAATTCTATTAAAGATTGAACTAGAAATCTTTATTTGTGAAAAGATTTAATGATGAGGAAAAGAGCTAAATTGACAGAGTAGTGGGCATGCCTCTGAGCTCACTCTTACAGGATTAATTCTACTGACTTTGATTAAGTCAGTAGGTTTGTTTGTCAGTTGGTTCTAACTCACGACAGTCTAAGTAGAGAAGCAGAATAATTTTTATAAGCAAGGAAGTAATTTACTGTATAAAATTCAAAGAGAATCTGTGTAAGGGCGAGATGTCACACAAGCAAGCAAAGTAATGCCAATGGGCAAAACTATGACTCAAACGTACATTAAATCATTAATTAGATGAGATAACTTTAAAAGGAAGGTATACTGTTCCAAGCTAAAATATGTAATTGAAACAAACTTATTTCAAGTTCTCTGGCTTAGTCTATGAAAGTGATGGACTGATGAAGGCTGGATTTGATTTTAGATTGTGTGACACTAGAGACTGAATGCAGTGTTGCTGCTAAACCTTAAGGGGGGAAAATGGTGTCCTGCTTCACACTCTGTTTTACTTCCCCATATTGCTTAAAAACACAGAAAACATATTTATTCTGTACATTTATTCTGAACAGTGTATTCTGTATTGTAACAACAAAGCAAACATCATTCTGGGGTCATCCTAGATTAGTTGGACATTTGTATCTTGAAAAAATGATTCCTACAGCATGGTTTTCTTTTGAAGATATGGGTGTATGTCAAGACCCAGACTGGACAGATCAGGGAGTCATGTTTAATTCAAAACTCCCTTGGGCTAAATTAAAGTGAAACAACACCAAACAATAGGTTAAAGATTTTATTCATGACAGAAGCAAACTGAACTGGGGAGGCATGGTAGTAGGTGGCAGGGTTTCTCACAACAGGACTTGGCATAAGACTACTTCTGTAAACTGTGTAACCATATACATCAATTCAGGGAATAAGGAGATCCCTCCCGTCGAGTCACGAGGTTCAGAGCAGACCCCCTTGCTTTCCAGACTCCTCCTCAGAGAAGGGTCTAGGGGTGGCTGGATCCACTCTTAGTCTCAGACTTGGTCAATGGTTTACATCTTGAAACAGATGAGGTGTAGGGATTGTGGAAAAGGAAAAGGAAAGAGAGAAGAAGACAGAGAAAGAGAAAGAAAGAGAGAAAGATTTCACCGGTCCTGGGTCCAGTATTGGTTCAGTCAGCAAAGGGGTCCAGTCCAGGTGGGCTTGTGCGCCTGGGGCTTCAGTTTGTGTCCTTTTCTCATCCTTGCCCCTCCTTCGGGCGGGCACCTAAACTCCTCTGGCTGATGAGCAGTTTGTGAGCCTTTGGGCTTGGGGGTCGTTTGTGGAGTAACTTCTTCCCTGCAGACCGTGGCCACTGTTTGATCTTTGTATCAGAACAGCTTATCAGAACAGGGAGCTGCGCACCCTCCAGCACACCCTGACCCTCCTGTTGCTGATATCTGAGCTGATGGGCTTTTCACCTTGGTTCCTTGCTGTGCAGGGTTTGTCTTTAAGCAGAACTTGCCCTACCACAATGTTTGAGACATTAACTCTTTCAGTCTCTCACAGTGTATAAGAACTATGTGACTGTTTTCTGTGTCTTTTTGAGAAAAAGCCAGGTCTCTGGCTGATTCCAGAATATGAAAGCCAACAAGGTGTCTTAGAGCCGCATTGCCCCTTCTTACCCATCTATGTTTCATTCAGTGCAAATGTAATCCAGTATTTTGTCACGATGTTCAAGTTTAAATGTCGCCAACTAATGTAAATAACAGGAAATCATCAGTAGGAAGTAAAAAACTACGGCACAGATTGAAAAAGGAATTTACAACAGCAACTGAACATCCAATGACAAGCCATGGGGAGAAAATGGAACACATTACTGTCAGTAAATTTGAGAGGCTTATAACTCGTGATAATAATCGGGCATTTTAAAGCATGTAACAAGAAAAATAATTGTAATTATACATCTTGATACGGAGTACAGGTATCAGAGGCCATTGGCTATTAGACGTAGAGACACCAGATACTACAGATTACATGACCTTATTTTCCACAAGTTACCACTTTGAATGTGTCAAAAGCCAGCTCTCTAATGCTGCCAACCTTACCCAATCACAAATCATGACTTATTTTTCCCTCAAAATTATGAATTTGATTTTAAAATTGGGAGACTTTATTTTGACATATGGTCTCTTCCCTGGTGAGATTTTAAGACTTGAAAATACATGAAGAAATTCTGTCTTTTCCCAGAGGAACCATAGTAACTTACCTCTGTGAAAGGCTTTTATACACCAAAGCAGGAGTTGAGAAGAAATTTGGTGTCAGTGGAAATAGAATTGCCAAAGAAGAAAATCTGCTTTTAGCCAGCAATATTCTTGTTTTATCCAAGGGCTACAGCTTACAAACTGTAAAATGCTCAGTCACTTCATTTTTATCTTGTGATAAAAACAAAGACAAGGTTCAGTATTCCATCATTCCTCCTCAAAAGTCATATGTCAGGCAGGGTAATGTCAGTTCCAAGATAGCTAGAAATTTATTTTCATTGCACATCCATAGGAAAGGAATGCTATTAAAGACATAATCATACTATAAGAACTCTGGCATGCTAGCAGGTAAAGGATATAGGAAGCATAGTCCGATCATCTCTTCAGAACAGAAAATCCTGACTGGGACTATTGCACCTAGCCATACTTAATTTAGTGTAAAAAAAAATCAGTGAGATTTAAAAGCTTCATACAGAGGAGCTAATTGAATTTAGGTGAAGCAAAACTAATGCACTGTTTGGCATATCTGAATTATCTCTGCCTAAAAGAAGCATTTTGCTTCTTCCTATGGTTTATGAGCAAGGATGCTGGTCACAGACCATACCCCATGCTGACCAAGTGCGCTAATGGGTATACATGTGAATTAGGGAAGCACTGTCCCACTAAAAAAACCAGCCGCTTACTCACCACTGGTACACACCCATGGCCAGCCCTTAAGATACAGAGCTGTAACAATTTGAATGTGATGCTGTGTAGAGGGCCACGTATTCTGAGCCCTGTACTGATCACATCTTATCTTTCCCTCTCCCCACCTAGCTGTGAGCAATCACATAATCTTTAGGCTCCAGAGTACAAATATGAACCATGTAAAGTGGGAGTGACCACGTGCACAGCCTCTTGTATTCTGTGGAGTATGCAAACTAAGATGTAGGTTTTTAAAAGATACTTATATGCAGTACTGAGAAAATAGTCCTGTTCTCAGAATATAATTCAATGCAAGATCAAACTGTGCAATGACTTGCACATGTCTATGTACTAAATTTTAGGGCAAAAGAAGTACTTATCAATCATATCCATTTAAAAGAATTCATTTTCTTTATCTTGTCAGTAATATAGGTAGCACATCAGTACACCAAACAGACAGATAGACAGCAAGGGTACAAACACTTCCTAAGGGTACCCACTCTTGAACATGAAGCTGATCAGTGCTGTTTTCAGAGTCTTCACTGTTTGTAAGTATAGATCACTGCCAGACAGTTGGATAATATTGGTTTTAGTTTTTCTTATTCTGTTGCTTGAGCCTCTACAAAAGGTTGCTTGTCTGTGCAAGTGCTATTAGTTGCCATGGCAGTATTTATGATATGAATAAAGCAGCAGCAAGTTTGGAATGTCCTGCTCCTGTAAGGTGCTCAGTGCCCACTGCAAAACATGCAGAGACAGAGCCTATCTTTCATGGTTCAGAGCTCTAGAAAAAAATTAGATACAGAGCCACAAATTATTCTTAACAAGCCTGGCTACTGTCTTCAATCCTGTAAGCCAAAGCCTTTCTGGAGCAGTAGCTAATTCAGTAGAACTGGCTATTAAGATTTGCTGGCTATGCAAATCAACTGTTCACATTTTCATTCATCAAGTTTCCTCCACCACCCTTTCAATTTCTGGGAAGCCACCCACCCATGCCTCGTCCTGTAGCTCAAAACAGAAGAAACTCACCTTCCATGCAGAAGACCACTAATCTCTGCCTTTGTGTTTTCTATCTGTTTCATGGTTTCATCTGTTATGCGATGACCATGTGAAACAGGTTTGCAATGCTAATAGCAGATGCACAACATATGATGCTACGAGGAAGGAGTGTGAGAGAGGAGTCAAATGAGTAAGTCCCACTTGCAGTGTATGGCACTTAGACAGGTCCACATCCCTATTTACTCTTACAAACCCTACCTTTCAAAAATGATATTAAATCTCATGGCTGTTGACCACTCCCCACCAACTACATACGGTCTTCCAAAAACAATACCACATAAATCTCTCAGCTACCCAACCCTGCCTCCCCATCCAGTTCTCCTCTACCCCATTCACAAGGTCAGGTTTTGGCACAGGATCAACTACCATGCAGAGCAGATAGCAGAGTAAGTTCTGGATCCTGGGACAGTGCTTCAAATGCTGCTAGCTCCAAAGAAGGCTTCATGTCAGAGCAACTATCCAGCATAACTTACATCAGAGCAGCACAAGATAGTTAAAGGTTACTTCCTGCCCTCGCTTTGAAGTAGAGGGAAGCTACTTTGCATATGCAGTGGTGAGAAACCTGACTTCTTGATGGGGAAGGGAGACAGGGAAAGACAGGAAGATTGAACTCTTGGACCAGTGGGCCTTACCATCTAAGGAACTCAGTGGCTCTGGTTTTAAAGTCAGCCCTGCTTTGAGCAGGAGGTCAGCATAGACAATCTCTAGATGTCTCCTCCAACTTAAAATATTCTGTGGTTCAATGACTCAGTGGAGGGCTTTCTTAAAAAATGACTTAGGGTCTCCTTCTTTTGGCCTGATTTAGAGGGTGTTTTTAGAGGGCAGGGGGATTTACCTGCTCAGTATGACCAAATTCAGAGGGTGATCTCTGCTCTTATGTATATGCCAGTTTATAACAATAATGAAGGGGAAAATACAGCCCAAAAGTCCATCCTGAAGAGTGAAGTCTATTATTTTCAGTATCATTCAAAAACAACCAGAGCAGACTACTGCAGGACTCATGGAAAGGCTTCCCATGGAAATGAACACAGGTGGACAAAAGCTTTGTTAAGAACGCAAAAAGCAAGAACAGGAAAAATCATCACCTGACTATACAGGTCATGATATAGTTCATAAAATGATTTCTCATTAAAGCAGACATGATGAACCTTTAAGAAGCTGAAACACTCAAAATTCTTTTAGCGCTTAACTCTGTCAGCAGGAATTATTGTACAAATACAAAAAGCATCTTTAGGCAAGACTGAAAAAAGCAACATAAGGTCAACCAGATACTTCTATTTTCCTAAATCAATTATAAATATTATACTATGGAAGAAGGGTAGCTATGTAATCACTAAAATAAACCAGAAGAGAAATAAGTAGTATATGAACTATGAGGCTATTATAACTGAAATAATTCAGTATCTACATGTTGCGGGCTTTTCTGTTGTTTTTTAATATGGGGAAAAAACTTGCAGGATAAATGACTGAACCAGCAAAGAAACTAGTAACATCCATTTCTATAAAAGGTATATATAATTTAGACTGCAATTAATTTTGATAACAAAATGCATTTACAGGTCTCTTTTTAAATATATGTTTTCTGCTTCTTTGTATAAGCCATGGGAGACACAAAATTCAAGATAATTAAAGCTATAAATAGAAAGACCTGCTTCTTAAAACTACTGAACATTTTAATTCAAGGGCATAGACTTTTAGATGCTATTTTCTTCAATTTTCACTCATTTGTTGGACTAGGCAGTGACTACAGAACCTTTAACATTTATCTTGCTTTTAGATCTTATATCATTATTGTAAAAATGCCTGTAGAAAGAAAGAACCAAGAACTGGTAGGACTAGTCCCTAAAGGATCTGTTAGTGAGCATCCTTTTTTTGGCCTTTTTGCCTGTTGACATTTACTGTTCCTTTTTAAAGCCATTAGAAAACTGCAAAACGTAGCTTCTGATATAGTGAAAGACCCCAGTAACAAATCTGAAAAGGCATTCTTTGGTGTAAATTAGCAGATCTTGGAATCCATGGACTTAAAATACAGGCAGTGATAAGTGGGACCTTTCTGGATCAGCAGCTTCCCACTTAGGCCAGAAGAATAGCACATTAACATCCTGAAGATGTGTTTATTTATACAAATGAGGCAAGATGGAGAAAACTGAACTCTCGTATAATGCAAATTAACGTGAATGAAATGTAAAACAGAAGTAGCTTTTATTTATTTGTCTAACTCGTACTAAAATTAATTGGAATTAGATGTGTAAAAACCGCTGTGACCTGAATTTAACTACACAGAACCAAAATCCCTATGTCTCCAGATCACCAGGAGCTGGTAAGAACTGCACTTCTAAGAACTCAGAGACTTCAGTAGAGACCCTGTCCTGGAGTTAGTCTTTAAGTCAAACAGCAAAGTTATCCTCACTCTGGATCTGAAGCTTGATGCAAGCTCTGCCTCTCTTTCAGCTCCATAGAAGGTATCTGAAGAATAAACAATAAAATCTTTCAGAATGAAGAATGGTTTTGTGATTAAGGAAGTATGCTGGGACTAGTTCCCAGACCTGCCACAGCCTCCCTGTCTGACCTTAATCTCTCTATTATTCAGTTCCTTATCTGTAAAATAAGATAGTAATACTTCTGTTCTCCCATTCTTTGCCTGACTCTGTTCTCTGAACTGTCTGATCTTCAGAACAGCAACTGATTTCATCTGAGTATATTTTCTGGTCCTTCCACAACTACATTTTAATCCCAGCTAAGGTCACAGAGGTTCTTTTAATACAAACAATTAAAAAAAAATCACTGAGTCTTTTTTTGGAAAAAGAATCATATCTGAACCCTGACAAAGTAATTCTGAAAAGCTTTCATGTTAAAACCACTGGATAGCATGTCTACACTGGGACAAAAAGAAGTGGTGGGGGAAGGTGTAAGTGACGGATAAAATGATGGCAAAATATTTTGCTGAAGCTCTAGGCCAACAACCTAATTCCCAGAAATAATTTATATCAAAGTACCACATTTTACTGTGTATATGGACATGTGAGGACCTGCATGCATGCTTTTCCTATATAGCAAGTTAGGCAGATTACCCCACTTCCACTGACACAATAAACTGTCTCAAACTAATTCACATTAACTGCAACACTAACATGTATGTAAATGTAGATTAATCGATGCACAGAAAACCCTGTTATTTAATACATAAAAAGTTAGTGAAGTACTTTGATCAAGAGTATCAGAAAAGTAGTACGGAGGTGAACTTCACTGAACATCTGCAAGATGCATCAAGACTGGATGAAACAGAAAAATATTCCTGGACCATCTCCCAAGATGCACAAAACCATACCTGTCATGGGGGACATTAAGTACTAAGACAGCTGTTGGATAAAACCACAACTAATCAAGCATGCGTCATCACAGAGGGCAATTTTATGATCCAGAAAGGAAAGGATTTAACTAGCCTACTCAAGGATTAGTAGAAATTGTGAGAAAGTGACATTCAATACATTTTGCCCACAAGCTGCTTCAATTTAACAAAGTAAGAAACGTTCTCCCTGAATGAAGCAGTATAAAAATATTGTATTTTGTAAGAGCAAAATGAAGTAATTGGTAAGTTGAGATGGTAAGTTGTAACTCCTTCCAATGTTCAAAGGCCACAGCAGTAGTACATTGATCAGGACACTTCAGAAGCTTAAATCCAAAAAATATTTGTTGGAATATATGTTTTTGGAAGTAAGTTATATAAAAAGCAAGGCAATTATTAAAAAAAAAAAATGTGGTCAGAATGTAAGGAAAAAAGTAAATCCTTGAAGGGCTAACAAGATGTCTTTGTTAGAAGTGAAAAGTGCATATCCTACAACGGGAAACAATTAGGTAATAAAAACGACAGAATAGATGCTAGCAAAATAGGGTCAAGGGAGTAAGAAAGATGTCTGCAGATCTAATAAATGGACAAATTAAAACAAGTGAGATTTAGCTCATTAATAAATAAGGAGTGGGATAAAATACATAATATAAACATGTTCTCCTAAGGCTCAACTTTCAAAAAAGAGAAAGCGTTAGTGCTATACAAAATGAGCAAAACAGCTTTGGACAATTAGGAGGTAATAATGACTTTGAACACACATTCTAGTGTATTCAGGGACTTAGCTAACAAACTTACTGAACCACTTAGCATTAAACCATAGAGAATTAGAAAGTACCAGAAAAAAAGAAAACCTACCAGTGATCATAAAAAAGGAAGAGAGAGATTAATCTTTAGGAACCATATATTTAACTTCATTGTTTAGGGAAACATATATAATGTAAGAAATGTAGGAAAATCGTATAAGAAGCCTAGAATTTTATCGTATGGTTTGAAGAAAGAGAGACACAAATAATTACATACCCTCTCCAGCCTCTTCACACAGGCAGCAGATCTGAAAACAAATTACAAAAGATAGTTACATTTTATCTCTTGAGGAGAGAACATAATGTCTCTCCTCTTTTCTTGCGGATCTGCACACTGCCCTCTGTTCATTCATCTACATTCTCTGGCTATAGAGTAGGGAAGGAGGGACCTGGGGATATGCCTTCTTCCCAGATCTTTCCACCTAACAGTTTGCTGTCAGAATAGAGTATCAGCAGATATCTACCTTTCCCTGCACTGGGTAGACTCATAATGTAAATATAATCTTATAAGCCTGCCACATGCTTGTTCCTCTGTGGCACCAACACATCTGTGACAATTTACCCATAAGTGAACATTTAGGAGATACAGTCATGAGACTTGCTTAACAGGAGGGTCATATCCAATGAATGAAGAGATCATTTTATACTTCTCATAAAATGAGTGGATGAAACAAACACAACACAAGTCCCATACATACACGTGTTGTTTTTATGCAGCATCATGCAAAATTAATGGCAATGCTCTTGGCTGTAAGCAAATGGGAAATGAAAATGTAGTGAGGACAACAGAAAGGATAATGAAGATCAAAACTGTAGCAGCATACAGTCTACAGAAGCGTGCAATGGTGTGTTACAGGGATCACTGTTACACCTGCTCTTATTTAAACATGCTACTGAATGATTTAAGGCTGGGGCAAACCACCATGGTAATTAAATTTGAAGATGACACTAAATTCATAGATTGCAAGAGCGTTAAAAGAGCTCAAAGATTCAAAACTATAAAAAAGCAGACAAAGTATCTACAGAAAATATCAGGATGGATATGCAGCTGGCATTATCATGTAAACTATTTATCTGGGGAAAAAATAATATGAAATAAAGACATTCTATGAAAGAGTAATCTAGAAATGAACACTGATTAAAGGACTTGCAAGTGATAATGGACAGTAAATTAGATATGTGCTTATAAAGCAAACTTTCAACAAGAAAAGGTCAATATGATTTGGGAACTGTTTGAAGGGAGGGATCATATAATGACAAAGGCGTAAAAAGTCCCTCTTTGGGTTATGAATAGCAAAGTGTACTTAAAATACTGTAGGCAGACCTTGGAACTCCATTCTTAGGAGTGTATAGATAAGTTGAAAGGAATTCAGAAAGGAGCAGCAAAAATAATGATGATGCTGTATCAATTCTATTGTTATTAAAGAGGAAAAATGCCTGGATATAAAAGCAACAGCTTTAAATAATTAAAGAGTACAACCATTGGACAAGAACAGACACTATCAGGATGAAAGGCTTTATAGATGGGTCAGCAAAATGAACTTAAGAAACTGACTTCTGAACAGGAGACCTTTTTGGTTATGTCAAGAAAAGTGACAGAAGTCCATCTAAACAGACAACTTGAACTATAGTGGGAAAACAAAACACAAATACTGCAAAAAAAAGTGCTTCGAAGCACACTATGATTTGGCAAAAGTAAAACCAAGATGGAGTAACAGGTATTTGCTGTGTCAGTGTTCATTTTTCTTTATCAGAAGAGTAATATTAAGGGCAATATAAAATACAGTATGCAACATAGTAATAAAGTAGAATAATGAATCCAAGAGAACTTTCCCTCATTTCCATAATATAAATTTTTTCATTAGGACACTACTGAAAAACAAACCCTCTTTTTTGCCTTTACCAAAGCTTATGAGGACCAAAGTCCTGTTCTGTCATCTTTAACAAATACACATATTAAAATATAAGGCCATCATTTTGTTGTTTTTTATAATCTATAGTGAAGGCAGCACTTAGGAACTTACAGCAAGGACCCGTAGCAGCAAGAGCCACTGTGTACTTTTGTAAACATATTAAGAAGAGAGAAAAAAATAGAATAAATAAGAAGGAGAATGGATAGTAAATTTACTTAAGATTTCTTTGAATAAGAAAAGAGAACAAATGGGGAAAAGTGGAAACAAATGTCTAAGGTTTCAAATTATCTGTAAAAAAGTTACAACACAAATATTCACAAAATAAAAAAAATGAGTATAAGGAAGAGAGTCATAGAAATATCAACAAAGGTGGAAGGAGGGTAGAAGGGTGAGAAACAAGTCAAGACCAAATAGAATGTAATAAAAAGCAAAGAATGCATTAAGGAGAGATAGCAAAAGATAATGTCAAAAAAGAGTTAGAGAAGAGAGAAAAGGCAGAGATAACTGTCCAGACACAATGCAGCTGCACTGTTGCTGTGTCATCTGAGACTGTGCACTGTATGAAGGAAAACGATTTTGAAAAGATGGCATACAAAAATGCCAGTATGAAACTTGAGCAAAGTTATTGAGAACCCATTGATAAAGGTCTTCTTGATCAGTAATTTTTGCTCTGAGAAAAGCTAAAATTTGTGTATCACATATAAAGCATGTTATGTAGATGCTTTGCTGAAAGAAAACAAAATATATTTTGAGAGAGAAAATGGACGTCAACTATAATAAATGCTCCCAGAAGCTAGGATAAAAGGAAGCTCTTACTAAATATACTTTTCCCCCCCCCTGAAATACAAGGTTTTGTCCAATACTTAATACAAATATATCTTATAGTTGGAGAGCCCTGTTGAAACAATGCTTTTGCTGCTTCTCATAAACCTAGTGGATTTTGATTTGGTTGGTTTCAGGTCAAACGGGACATATGTCATTGATATATTAGAGCTAACGTATTCCTGGGTTGAATGCACCACCTCTGAATTTTTAGCACATTTTAAGAAAAGATCGACAGACATTAATCAGGCAACAAAGCAGTAATTCTTTACTCCAATATTTCTTCCTCAAAGGACCAGCAAATTCAAATAAAAATTGGAAGACTGAGAAATACGTCACCTATTAGCAATGCCTGCTTTTTGAAAACTGAAGATAAAACTGAATGCTTGGCTCTCTTTTCATTGATATTAGACTTGTTCACAAAGTGATCTGACTTCAAGTTTCTAACACATGTGGCTTGATTTCATGGAGGCATATATTTCTCCAAAGCACTTCCAGTTCTGTAATTAATGCCCTATTTTGTATAAGGGTCCACTAACTTTTATCAGCATTACTGCATGCTACAGATACCTGTTGCAGATACTTTTGCTGTAGGATCAGCAAAATTTGGAAATACGGATTAGGGCTCACCTCCTTCTCATCAAGGATGTGTAATTCAAATTTACCTTTGGACAAAAGAGACAAAAGCAATACTGGACGTTCATAGCCAGAGAACAACCTCCTTAGGCAGCAGGAATGTACCTGTCACAGGAGGCTGCAGTCAAGAAATAAATAATTTTGCCACTGTCTTCCCTTCTCCCATCTTTCTCGCAGCAACTATTGACCAAGAGTCCCCCATTCTCAGCAGTAACAGCAGCTGACACAACAAGATAGAGTTACCCAATTTCACATTGTACTACCGCTGTCCTTGCTAAAGGTGTAGGTTCCAGCACCACTTTTTCTCCTGGACCATTAGGCATTTTTCAGTACAGGTGAGTAGGGAATGCTTTCCTACTGCATAAGATTTCATTTTCCATTTTTCCAAATAAAGATGAAAAATAAAATTATCCAAACTTTCATGAATTGTTCATGCAGAATATATTTCTACTACATAGACTGTTAAGTTTCATTTTGATCCATCATGAGCCATTACGTTACTTAAATAACATCCAGTTTTCAAACAAAAAAGGTATTTTTGAACCAAGAATTGACTTTATGATAAACTTATTGCAAATTCTTCTCAATGGCCCATATGTCCCACAAACTGTTTTATTTGGTATGACAACGTTTCCCTACAATGAAGAACAAGAACATTTTCTGGCTCCCTGTTTCTTAGACCACTGCCCATTTACTTTTGCCTGCACTGGGGTAAATACTTTCTTGGTGTCAGTCTGTAAAATAATTTCTGAAAGATTTGTTGAGTTTAGTGTGGTTCATTACTGTTAAATTTAGTGTGCCTAGTATCTGCAAAGATTATGTGCAAATGAGAGCATCTATAACTTTAATGCTCATAATTTAGCTCTGGTTTATGCTGTTAACCAGACTTATTGGCTTAGAAAATTTTAACTTATAACTTACAAAATTATTTGTTGAACAGAAAGCATTGCAACTGATGAACACTGTTGGGTATAATAAAAAACTCCCAAACTGATGGAATTAGTTGAATAACTATGTTCAACTTCCTTGAGTGCAGATCTGGGTAAGAAATTACCAGCAAATGGAGCAATACTCTGCTCCACCAATACATATCCAGTGAATGTTAGAGTTTCCGAGTATATGTTTCCATATCATAGAGCCTCCCAAAACAAATAACTTAGGGAAAAATTTAAGTGTTTGCCTACATAATCACTGGCACTGTTTCAGAGTTCCTGTGTCTAAATACTGACCTAAGAAAATGAATAGTATGTTTTAAATGCACTTGAAGTCCTAGAATTTTTTGTGGGACAAGGGGAGAAGGAGGCACCATGAGAGAATAGAAAACTTTGGCTTTATAATCTGCTTTCTTAAAAGTCAGCAAGATATTTTGTCTTTTTTTTAAATTTATTTTTATGGCTGTTGAATTTAAAAAATAGGAGAGAGAGAGGCTTGATAAAACTTTGAAATTCAGATTTTTTAAGAAATGTTCTTGTCAGACTGATGTATTTATGGTTATTTACCGAAATAACCCAGCAGTACCTGTATGTATGTTTAAGACTGACTAGAGAATTTTTGAAACTACCAAAAGAGGTGAGGAATTCCCATGTATGCCTGTAGGCTTGTTAAGGTTTCATCCTGAAATACTGGTTATAGATATTCTTTTTCACATGTGGACTGAAACACAGCAATTGAGTCCTTGTGAGTATAGCAGTTAGAAAACCAATGCTAATTTTGAGCATAATCCAAACCCAATTCTCCTTGTACTATTATATGAAATGGAAAAATTTCAATTTTCCATATTAATGTTCAAAATCAAGTCACTACAATAGATAACTACAGATCATGCAAGTGTAAATTGCAAGCTAATCCTATATCTTGATAATAATTGCTACTTAGCTCTTAGTTGTTTGATTTTTAATTTTTTTTTAGAATTGGGATATTTATTCGGACAATAAATTTGCACTCACAATCAGTTTACATATTTAAAATTCCCAGGTTACTTCTGAACCGTTCCTATGATTTTTTTCATACATCATAGCAAATCAATTTTTCATAAGTTGTGCAAAAAGGGGCCCAAGGATTTTGTCAGGCAGCAGCGCAAGCTGGCTGCTCCCTAAAGGACGTGGAGCCAGGACTGACAGCACAGCTGGCAGGCCAGGGGCCTCGCCAGCCAGGGACCACGGCACTGTCTCCGGCAAAGGAGCAGGGCAGGCCAGGGGGCAGTTGAGGCAGCCTCAGGCATCAAGTACCTCCGCAGACAGGCCGAGGCCATGCCAGGGTGTCGGCCTGCAGGTAGGGGTCAAGCTCAGACTCGGTGAGGGTATCCAGGGTCAGACTAAGCCCCCGGACGGCTGGGAAGGGCTGCAGGGATGGGAACAGGATGAGGCCGGGCTGAGACGACAGCCTGTGGATCGGGACTGGCTCAGACCATAGCTGGGCAGGGCATGGCCGTGGTGGATCTAGAGCCCCACACTGCTGCAGCGTTACTGGGGCAGGGACTCGCAGCCCTAGGCTGGGCTGAAATGGGGCCCTGAGCTGCAGGCAGGGTGGTGGGGCAGACCCAGAGGACTCTGGTCAGGACCAGTAAGGCCTGTTAGTGCCCTCATGGCCCTGACAGGATGCAGGTCTTGGGTTCTTATGAAATTATTCCAGAACACTAGCAATAATACATAACACTGTATCAAAGGACATTGAAAATAACACATAATGCCACAGCAAATTATACTCTTTTGTAGATCAGACAATCCAAAATAGTCAGAGATAGCTGGAATGAAGAATTAACTATAGTCAAATGAAAACTAAGTGTATAGTCGAAGACAGTTACATAGGCTCGCTCTCTCTAGTCTGTGGAGAGACTCTCAGATGATCCTAAGAAAGTAAATAAGGCTACATCTCCATGAGTATGGCTAAGCTGATCTAATCACAACTGCCTGGCTTCACATTCCTTCCTATCCCTGGCAACAAGCTGCTGCTGTTTGCTTTGCCTAGCACCAAGGACGGTGAGCTGGTTTAGGATCCAAACAAGCAGAATTGTAACTAAAAGTCAGTGAACAGTTGTGTGCGCAAAAGCCAATGCTGGTCCCATGAAGATGGGGAGGGAGAAACTTAACCAAACCTTCGTTGCTAGCTAGCTGCTAGACTTCACTCCAGGATGGAGGTGAGTCATCTGATGGATGTTACCTCCTTTTGTGGACTCTGGACGCAATGCTGATGACTAGCTAAGACTAGGTATCAAACCTTTGGATGGGAACTGTCAGGTAAAATTAATCCTATTTGAAATGTTTATCTTGAATCTTTTTCCTCTTAAAAACACTGATCTTTTTTACTAAGTTTCTCCCTAGAACAATTTTTGAAGAACACTAAACTTTACACTGAATTTGCATTGCAGGCAAAGGAACAAACAAGAACATTTCACTTTAGTTCAGTTTGACCTAAAGCCACGTCTTCTTGAACGGTGATTGTTCCAATACTATTTTCTTCCTGCATGAATTCTTTTGTATAGATTTGACTGTGTATTTCCTCTAGTGCAACACAACCTTCCTACCAGAGAAATGCCCAGATACTATCCCAGCTGAGATAGATGCTGAGATATTTTCAGTAGACATAGTTCAGAAATGTTCCCATTGTCCACAGATTGTGTGTCAATGCAAAACTTTCTGTGGGAAATTTCATTTATTAAAAATTTTATTTCCATGTTCCTGATTCAGGCAAAAATAGTTTTAAAAAACCCCACTGAACTAGAATTTTTGGCCCATTTGAGCAACCAGGTTTGTAAACTGCTCTGAGTATATTTTACTACATCTATATACAGCGACTTCAGCAAAGACCTTACCTGGCACCTCTACTTGTTGCAAATAAAAGCCTGATCCAATGGAAAGCCTCGTCTACTTCAACTGGTGAGTGTCACATGGTCATGGGCAGCTTTAAAAAGCCTGTAGCTGCTCCGTTCCTGAAAGAGTCTACATATATTTGGAAATTAACAAATGAGTGATGGGATTACGCTTCATTAGACAATTGCATCACAGCACAGTAGCGTTGCTTGTTAGAACTAATTATTTGCAGACTCCAGTAGAAAAATTACTTCCTAGAATGTTAAAATTTCAAATATTTTTGCCCATATTAAAAGAAAGATCTGAAAATTCAAAGTTGTCACTAAAAGGACATTCTAGAGTGAATAAGAAAATTTCAGAACCATTTTCTTAAAACAAAAAAAATCTTATTTAGAATTCTTACACTTATCCTAGACATATTTAGTATTTTTACACAAAAATAAACATTTTGAAGTAGAAAATCAATTTAGAAAAAACTGTAAACATGGTTACATTTGTATTTCCTCCTTTCAAAATACAATCTTATAAAAAATGAAATATTTTATGAAATATGTTTTGATTAAACAGAATGTTCAAGCACGTCTTTTGAGCAGGCCCAAATTTTTTACTCATGTTTTACATGTTGTGGTTTCATACATAAAATGCTGGTTTATCAGAATTTAAATGGATATCATATAGTTTAGTTTGTTATATTAAATATATTGATTTAAAGAAAATATTGAAAGATTTACACAGTTCTGGCCTGCTCAGCATAGAGGCCAGAACCCAAAATGTAGAGAAGAATAGAGTATATTGACAGCCTGAATTACATTCTGATAAGCTTAGTAGATCTGTGTAAGTTTTCATTCTGATTAGAAATATTTTTTTTTTAGGGATTATATAAATAATACCTCAGAATTGGAACTGGAATGAATTTCTCATTATAAGAGAAACACACAGTATTTTACAAGGTAAATATAACTGTCCTGCTTTTCTTCTGAGTAAGGAAGGATTAGGTGTATTTTAGTTGATTTATTCTTTAACATGCATTGAAATCTGCTATTGCTTTTTCAAAAATTCAAAACACTTCTATTTCATGTTCATCTGTTGTAGCTTGCCAGTCATGCAGGTAAACAGGGATACAGCTTTGTGACTGCAGACACAATGTAATTTTTCCTCAGGAACTGCACAGGCACTATCCAGATCCCAAACAGAAAAAGAAAGGTCCTTAATATACACTTTGTGGAATTTGCATATTGTCTTCTAAGATTAAATTATTTAAGCTTACTTCATTTAAGATTCACTTGATTTGTTGAGCTGAAAAATACTGACTTGTATATTGACTCTGTATTCATTCACCAACCCTCAGCTCTGTTGAGACAATGTGCCTGACTCAGGTCAGCACTTAGCAAGTCTTAAGCATGTTTCATTCTTATCTACTATTTTTCATCAAGATTTTTTTCTTCAGGCTTTAATTCATTCTCTCTCTTTCTCATTATATCTTTCACATTTCCACCCAGGTTTTTTTGGGTATTTTTTTTTTTTTTAGAGCAGTCTGTAACTTTCACATCAATATTAATAAAGAGTCTATTGCAAAACAGAATTAATCATCTTTTAATCAAGATAGCTGAACCAGTACAATTAACCACCCCAACTTCACTCTTCTTACAAAAAAAAAGCTTCCACCCAAAAGCCTGCTAGAAAGAGGATGCTTTGCAGAACATGCATGGGAAATCAATCCCTAAGCAATGTCTGGCTGGAGAGCTAAAAGGTATATTACAAAGCCAAGTACTTTGCTGGTATCTCTGTCATAGTTATACAAACAGGCTCCATCTTGAGTGCATCTCCTTATGCCAGGATACAGCATGGCAACAGAGTTTATACAGAACCTGGTAAGCAACACACTGGATGATGTTAACCTCCACTTAACTGTATTAAGAAATTAGAGTAGGAAGCCACACAAGTCCTTTTGCTCTGTGAGTTATTACCTTGCTTAGTACACGCAGAGCTCTCTCCAGCCTTTCTCAACTATAATCTAGTAACACTTAATCATCCCTTTCTTCTGCATCTTTTTTACTTCATTCACTTATAATCAATCTGAGCTATAATTTTAATTTTAATAGTCAAGTAATTCCTTCTTTTGTATATCTTTGCAGAAATTAATCCGTTTTCTCAAGTAACTTTCAAAGAAACAACTGTTAAGTCTTCAGTACTGTGTTAAGTGGCATGGATATGAATGAGAAAGGGTTATTGTCTCTTGAGGAGTGCAGACATTTTGAGGCTTATTCACTTGGCACACCCATATTACCCACTTTTGACTGCCTAAGTCAAAATAGCTCAGCCCACATCACTGCATCTGTTATTTTTTAAGATTACAATATCAATGAGTCAAAGAATACTTTGTACTTGACAACAGGCCAGGTTGGCAATAGCAAATGTGAAGGACATTTTGTCATGAGAAATCAGCAGGCCACTTACAGATTAAGGTAGGTCCTGAGTAAATCTGAGGAATAAGTGTTTTGAAAATACCACCCATTGATTCTGTAAGGAATACTAGAACCTGAGGCATCATTTCCATTTTTAGTGAGTATATCAGTTTTATTCTGCCTAATGACTGCTGCTTATTTAATACAGAAGTTACTGGCTAGCCATAAAAACATATCTTGAGATTCTTTTTTTTTTTTTTTTTTGTAGGACATCAAGCGCTATTCTTCCTAGTTTGATTTAATGCAATGCCATTTCACTGTAAAAAGAGTCAAAGAAAAAAATAGATGTTTTTCCTGGAAAGAAGCAGACTATCTTATGCCACTGATAGTTCACAGAGATGCAGATACAATAGAACCCATGCATTGTTAATGTGCGTTCTTCTGGTGCCAACAAGGAAGCTGGACTTAGTAGGACTTAAACCAAATTCAGGCAGAGGGATTTGGCCAAGGCAGCTGAGCACCAAAGATGTGTAAGTTAATTAACTGAACAGCATTTGGAAAATGTTCATTTATTCCTATGGAAACCAAATTCACAATATACAACTCCTTGTGTCACCTATTCTCCTCAGTTGAGCCAAGACAATGACAAATCATCTTAAGTGTGTAGCTTTATGTACTCTCACTGTACACAGAACTGAATGAGATACAGCCTCTGTTTTCCCTGTACAGCCCTTTTTTGATTCTTTAGCTATAAACACAGATCATTCAGTCATTTTCCTAACCCAGGAATGATTTTTCAGACTTACAAAGTTTCCAGATCAAGATTTCAAAATCAAGCCCTTTCTGTTTCTGTTTAAAATATCAACTCTAAGAGGAAAGACTCTTGAGTGAGAATTAATCTGGAAATTCTGCTGATGATGGACGAGATAAAATTGAACACAGCTTGCCCATCTGCAACTATATTGGCTCAGCAGTACTGACAAGAAGATAAATGTGTTTCTGTCACTAAGCTAGACATGGAATTCAGAAGATACATAAGAAACACACTTCTGCAGGACATAAATACAAGTATATAAAGTTGATTTTTTGGACTACATTCACAGGAAAAGCTTTCTCCTCAGTAGTTATCATTAGCAGGTGAGTGTATGCTATTTCTAAGGTAGGCCTATAAGAGTATTTCATATTCACATTTTGGTAACACTTCTATCAATTCACCTGAACACAACAGGGAAAACACAGTTCTGCTATATATAAGCAAGTCTTTGTCACAAACTAGATTCATTTTCAGTAAAATAAAAATGAAAAAAAAAGTTGCCAAAATATCAGGGATAAAAAGTGAGTTAAATCAGTTTCAAAATACCTATTAAAATTGCGAGAATTCCGTCCCTCTCTTGAACATAAAGGAGCTAGCCTATTATTTCATAAAATAAATATTTCCTCATAGAAAGGCATATTTCATTTCAAAAGCAAATTTTCAGATTTTTTTGAAAAGGTCTCATTTTTTATTGGGAAAATCATAGTGATGACTATTGACTACCTGCCTGGAATACTGTTGTGAATTTATCGTTTTACCTGCAGGGAGACAGAAAAATTGACGAGAGTGTTTTAGACACCTTTAGGAAAGCAGGGAAGAAGAGGGAAGACAGTTTGTCCTTACTCTTTGCTTGTGCCAGTGTTGCAGTCAACACAGTCTTGACTCAAGGAAGTTCACTTAATTTGATCTACTGCCAATTAGTATAAGCTTTTAAATCCTGATTGTCTTAGTTTTTTCCCCTCAATACTCACACAGTTAAACTCTAAGGGAACACTTCTCCAACTGACCGTTCCCCAGGCTCAACTTAGCCCAACATCTCTCCTCTCTTCCCCCCTAGCCTTGGCATTCCTTTTTTTAGCAGCACACAGTGGAGGAGGTTGTGACTGCTGTGTAATGATTTCCTTCTGCCAGTACTTGCTTCCTCCTATTTTCCCCCATGGCTCCCTGTTTCTGACAGCTCCTCTGTCTCAGCATGAGCTGTCTGCGGGCCACAGTCTTGCGGCACTGCCTGTGTTCGTGCCCCGGTGTGGGCAACCCACCCACAGGCCACGGTCCCTCAGAGCCATACCTCCCCTGGCAGGGAGCAGCTCTCCAGCTACGTCTCCAACCATGACGCTTTCCACATGTCTCCTCTGCTTTCTCCTCCATTTTCTCTTGAAACATGCCTCTTCACATTCCTTTATCAACTGTACTTTTAGCATGACCACAACTTTAATTGTGGTCATGAATTGTAAGCCCAACCTTTCCCCTCAAACAACAGGGATTAATTTTCTACGACGTGCTCACACGCTCAGTAAACCTCCACCCCTCACTCCTGGGAACGAGACCGTTGGGGTTAACATTACCACCGTTTGAGTAACTACTCCTCCCTTCCCTTGACCCTGAAAAACACACACCCCAGAAGCTTACAAAACCTTGCATAGCTCCGTCGTGATCAGCCCTCAGTTTCCGCGCCCTAGGGGTCGGCTTTCCCGGCCGGGGCGGTCACTGCCAGCTCGCCCGCTCCTCCCCCGCCAGCCGGGGCCCAGGGAAGCATCTCAGGCTGCTCGCGGATACGCAGGGGCCCGGCCCGCGCTGAGCACCTGCTAACGCTTCTGTCAGCAGCCCGTCGCTTTGAGGAAGGCCATCAGCCCGCTCTCCGTGACCCGGTGCTGCTGAGCGGTCCTAGGCCTTTGCAGAATCCGGTTGGGAGCGCGTGGTGAGCCCCGGACACCCCCCGGCAGCGCGTCCCCCACCCTCCCCAGGGTCTCGCAGTGCTCGGGCTGGTGCTGCTGAGTTTCAAAGTCAGTCCCGTCCCCCAACCATCGCCCGCGTTCTCCACCGGTTACTGCCGCAGGCAAACTTCCTCGACTCCACGCCTTCCACCGCTTTAACTTACTGCCCACTAACATAAACTTAATTCCCGACTCCTGTATTGAGGAAAATGAACAGTGGGAAACACCTTTCCTCCCCTTTTCCCAGGCTTAACTTGAAACACCTCTCCTCATCGCATCTCCCCTTGCTCCCGCCCCGGGTTACGTTCCCTTCCTTCCGATCCCGTCGGTGAGGCGAGGACGGGCAGGGCAGGGGTCGGGGTCGGTGTGCGGTGCCTGTCTGCCACTCACTCCTCGTCCTCCGCTGCTTGCTGCTTCACACTGCTCCTCTGCCTCGGCCGACCCGCGGCCGCAGCCCCCCAGGGCCGCCCCTCCTCCAGCACGGCGCGCCTCCTTCCAGACACGCAGCTCCAGCCGTGTCCCCCACAACCAGGGGCCGCGTGTGCGTCACCTCTGCGCTCCCCAAAGGCGGTCCCGTTCCAGCACCCCTCGCTTGCTCCGTGCTGCGTACCCCCTGTCACCAGCACAGCCACCTGCGTGATCGGGGGAGCCCCTGACTGGTGGAGGTTTTGGCGGGCGATGGGGAGCTCACACCCCTGCTGGAACCAGCTGGAACCTGTCCAGGGTAGTTCACGGCCTCTCCCCTCACAGGGCACGGGTGTGCCCAGTACAGCCCTCTGCTGGGAGGGGGGGCAGCAGGGGAGGGTCAAGTGCAGCCTTGGTGACCCTGGGCATTTGGTCAGAGGTTGCTTCCTTTAATGGCACTTAATGATCTTTCCTGCAGGAAGAAAGTGGCACAGACAGGACCCTTGCAGGCATGCAGGCAGTACATTGAAAAGTAGTGTTTTCCTTCTTTTGGGAGTAGATTTTGGGGGTGGGGGTGGTAGCTTTGTTCTTTTTTCTTCCTATAGGCAGATATATTTTTTGTTTCCTGTTGAAAAAAAAATGGAAAATCACTTTGTTTTTACATTTTTTTTAAAGTTTTTTTAACCTGCTTTGAGACGGATATGAATTCCAGTTAAAATATAATTGCAAACACCCCCCACCCCAAACTCCAGTTTCTAACCATGATTTCTGCTCTTAATACACGAAAACACTAAAAGACTGTGCAGCTTTAATCCTGTGTATTTGTCATCAGTTTAGAAGTCGTCTGTTAATGTGTGTAAGGGGTATGCTTGAACACTGTGCCAGAGCCAGCTTTGAGCAGGGGGAGTTCAGCTGAGCTTCTTTAAGAGGGCTTTGCAGGGGCATCCTCACCCAGTTCCTGCACCACCCAGGAAAGCTGTGAATGTTTTGGCAGAGTAAGGATTTCTAGTACCAGGCCACACACAGTGTTTTCACAGCAGGGGAGACTCAGGAAAAAAAAAAAAAAAAGACTGACAGACAAGGATCATTGCAGAAATCAGTATGGAGAAACCAGAAGCGTGGATTTTTACTGTGTACAAGCAGGAAGCTGAGGGCAAAGGAGTCAAAGTGGAGAAACCAGAATACATCTTAATGTTCTCTACCGCTTCAGATAAAGGAAAGGCTATTTGGTGCTGTCTTCATTAACTAGTAGTGGTATCTGTTAGGGATAGCTACAGCTTGTGCTGGGGTACCAATGGCTATAGCATGCATGATTTTTACTTTGAACTAGCTGTAGTTTGTTCCCGTGAGATAAGTGCCCATTAGCAGCTGGAGAACACCAAATGCGCTCTGAGTGCACCTTCTGGTTTAGCTTCTTCATCGAGTTCGTGTACTCTAAGACTTCTTTGCAATGTGAAAGAAAGTGTAGTTCAGAGATCTGCTTCAAAAGGGTTCCCTGATCTGCCCTGAAATAGTAATGCGGGTGCTCCCTTACTAGGCCAAAAGTGAAGTATAAATACAATGTCTTGACTCTTTTTTTTTTTTTTTTTTACCAAAGAAAATAAATACTAACTTTCTATTGACTTCAGTGTTTTAGCATTAAGACCATAGTAAATGCATGTGAAATAGCATTTAATATGTTAAGATTTTTACCAGTGCATGCAAATAGAAGGAAGCAACACTTCTGAAATACAAAATTTTTTAGGAACCTTGCTATTTGGAAAAAGAAAATGAAGACTGGGGATAATGCTGCATGCAATTGTTTATTTCTGATCCAAAAGAGGCTTGTTTTTTAGTGTGCTAGGGGAAGATCTTGTGACTCCATTTAGCTGGTTTAACTGGTTTGTATCGTGTATCATAGTTTGTTAGACTGGACTGTACATAAATTTGGTACCAAGATTATTTTCACACCAAGCACTTTCATAAGGGTCCTGGAGGGCTGCACTGTAATAAAAATCATAGAATCATTTAGATTGGAAAAGACCTTTAAGATCATCAAGTCCAACCATTAACTTAGCACTGCCAAGTCCACCACTAAACCGTGTCCCTAAGTGCCACATCTACAAGTCTTTTAAATACCTCCAGGGATGGTGACTCAACCACTTCCCTGGGCAGCCTGTTCCAATGCTTGATAACCCTTTTGGTAAAGAAATTTTACCTAATATCCAATCTAAACCTCCTCTGTTGCAACTTGAGGCTGTTTCCTCTCGTCCTATCACTTGGTATTTGGGAGAAGAGACCAATACCCACCTCGCTAAAACCTCCTTTCAGGTAGTTGTAGAGAGCAATAAGGTCTCCCCTCAGCCTCCTTTTCTCCAGGCTAAACAACCCCAGTTCCCTCAGCTGCTCCTCATAAGACTTGTTCTCTAGACCCTTCACCAGTTTCAGTGCCCTCCTCTGAACATTCTCCAGCACCTCAATGTCTTTCTTGTAGGGAGGGGCCCAAAACTGAACACAGGATTCAAGGTGCAGCCTCACCATTGCCGACTACAGGGGGATTATCACTTCCTTAGTCCTGCTGGCCACACTATTTCTGATGCAAGCCAGGATGCTATTGGCCGCCTTGGCCACCTGGGCACACTGCCGGCACATATTCAGCAGGCTGTTGACCATGTAAGGATGGAAACAATGCTAATATAGGAATGATATAAGTTTAAATGAGTAAGTCTGTAGCCAACAGAATCAAACTCCCCCATATTGAGTCATATGCTTTTTTATATGTTGAGACATACATGATTTTAGTAGTTCAGTATGTTAAATAGATGAATAAGGTACAAAAGGGTGTGTTTAAAAGGTGATTTTCTGAGTGTTTTTTTTCTCAGGTGAAACCTACACATCTGTCAGGTCATCTTGTCTCTGAGGAGGCTGTGAGTAAATAATGCTAGCAGGCTCTGCTTTTGAGAGAACTTACATTGATTTTAGAGTGCTGACATGTCTTGCATGGTTTCTGGAGTGCAAACATGCAACTTTGCTGTAAGGTCTTGAATGTGATTGTTCAGAGGTTGGAACTAATACAGACTAGATCTCTGATTGTCCCTAATTTTGCCTGATAACACAGCAATACAGGCATATTCAAATTCAGCAATGTGTTAGACGCTGTTGGTATACACACCATCAGTAATAAAGGCATAGTGATGTATGGAAATTAGTACTATAAAACTAAATGTGAGATCTTATCAAAGGGGAAGGCGATATTTATTTACAAAACCCTTATGCAAGTTAATTTTATGCACTCACATTCTCAAGCACCAAGATGTGTGTATCCAGCTGGTCTGGCCAGGATCACTTCTGCGCTTGGCAGTCGAGTCCTCACGACAGCTCTGGGTCCTCTTGACTGGCAATAACAAACCAGTCTTTGGGCAGATCTTCTATAACCTTTAGTAGTTATCAGCTGTTAGGGTTGTAATTTGGCTCAGAATCTTGCTTACTTCAGTCTCCATAGATCTTAGGCCACATTGCTTGCCTGCTGTCTGGCTGTTTTTTTTAATTTTTTTGGCATATATGCTTGAAATATATGTTTGCAGTTTGTTTTCCTGAACAGCTAACAGGAAAACAACTAGTATATGTAATAAACTGCAGTCTTGCTGCCATCTTCATGGTATTAGGACACAGGGTCTGTGCTGACAGTCATCTGTCTTTGATGTTTCCGAGTGCAAGCCTTTTAGTCTTGACATAATACATTTCTTAATTTTACTGCTGGCAGTGGTGTTCTGGAAACAATGTCCTATGTTGTCAGTACAGGGGGTTTAACCCTGTAACCCTTTTGACCCTTGTTTTATATTTCAGTTATAGTGCTTGCACAAATATTTCCAGTCATAATAATTCCAGACTTAGAAATTTTGTTGCAAACTTCTTCATTCTCAAATAGAGAATGATATGGCCGTTCCCTATCTTCCTGCTGCTGAAGTGCATCCTTAAGTGCAGCAGATGACATTAAACCATAGCCAGTTTAGGCAGCTCTCCAGACTCTTGGCATGGCACATTGGTGTTACCAGGTCCTGTGCCTTTTTCCTGTAGTGCCTGATGAAATGCAAAAAGATGGATCAAATGAAGGAAGATAACAGTTTGTGTTCCTGTAATCTTCTGCCATGTTTTACAGCAGTGCTTACCCCATTAATTTCAGCCTTACTCATTCTACTTTAAAATGATGTAGAAAAGTCAAGTCTATAGGGGCTCTTTTGAATGGTGTAAATTATGTATAAGGCTAATGCTCACCAGCTATAGACCAGATCATCAGCTGGTGTATTCAATACAAATTTACTGGCGTGAACTAAGTTTCTTTGAAACTACTGAGGATCTAGCTCAGAAAAGTAGCATGTCTTGGCTTTGAGCTCCTATTTATCAGGAGGTAAGTATGAGATGTCTAAAAGATGCAAGAGCCATAGAATAAAGAGGCACGTGTTTATGTGCTTTAGGAATTAGGAGGCTGAGGTTGGGAGGAAATAAGATGCACTATGGAGTTTTCTGCTCTATTTTAGATTAAAAGAGTGTCATGCAACAAAATACACGTTTTAAGATAAACTTTCATGTGGCTGAAAATACCAAATAAACAAATACTACAAAATATCAAGGCTAGCATCACTTTCCAGTAAATATAACTGAAACACATGAAAAAATTTAGATAATATACTTTACTACTTATTTTGGAGATTTAAATTACTCCAGTAAAGCAAACATTTTCCTATCTTCTCTGAACTAACTTGGTCTTTTTCTAAGAATCTCTCAGCCAGATTTCCTGGTATAGCCTGACTGCACTATGAAGTTTTGGTAACACAATTCCTTTTGTACTTAAATATCCAGATAGACCAGAGTTATGAACCTCTTTGGCTCTGTTGGAAGAAGATTAGGTATGCCAGGGAACATCAACATACCTAGGAATTAGTTTATGATCTTTTTCCTTGGATCATATTTGGAAGTAAAATTGTAAGCTTGGCTGTCTGAAGTGGATAGGGTCATAAGCTGGGATCAAGACCCTGCCTACAATTAAGATAATCCAAAGAATGCCTTTCTATAAAAAGGATGGTCTTCTCCATCAGAACATCCTTCATCCATTAGAAAGAATTATATTCATGTCTAAATAAAAGGATGCTGTTTTCTTTCTAGATCTTTCCTCATACTAAAAACAGCATTTTCACTTTCTCTTTTACTTTCTCCACATGTACACCTACTCCCAGAACAAATTCTTATTGCATTTAATGTGGGAGTAGGGTATCTTTTTATCTAGTTATTTCTTTTGAAACAGCAGAATTATTTCTGTAATCTTCTGTTCTGATGGAACAAAGAAAAAAACCATCTCTTTGTACTTTAACAAATACAGGAGTTGAAATTATGGAGCACTCACCCAAGTACTTAGGTTTCCTCAGGACTTACCACTGAAACAGATTACTTGCCTAATTTTAAACCATACTAATAACAGTTTATTTTTATTAATGTCCATTGCTTAATCAATCGAATCTTCCCACTGAAATTCAATTGCCAAACTCCTGCTGGTATCAGTGGTATCAGGATCAGACCTACATATAGCACACTCAATAGTTCTGTCATTCTTAAGAGGTTTTGTTTGGTTTAGAAGCAAAATGCTGTTTTGTCTGTGGATGTTCAAGAGCAGTACAAGAAGAGAAGAAGTAAATTTAAGACTGCATTTCAGTGTTCCAATCTGCACTGAAAGGATTCACCCGTGAACCTAATCTTAAGAGTTTAAACAGAAGTTGCTTCAGTGTGCTGATGTTTACTTCAGCCACTGGGATGAGATGTTTGCTCTAGAGCCAGGCTGAAATGCCTCATATGGATGGAAAGAGAGAGCAGCATGATTGCTTCCTAACTGCTCCTTACTTAATAACCATCCTTCTCTCTGACTCCTCAGGGTGCTTGGCCTCATCATGTCTTAATTTGCTGTTTCCACAGATGTTATTCCTTTAAATGAAATAAAATAAATCAGTGATCTTATACACCCCATAGATTTATATCACAAAGTGACTCTTTCAAAGTAGATTTTTCTGTTAACAGCAACTAAAAACCTACACATTTTCCTGTCAAATTTTCTGTGACCTCAAAAAAGGGGATGATTGAAACTGTCTCATCATCATGGCAAGGTTATATAAATTACGAAAGGGATTATAACATACTGAAAATCAACATTGAAAAAGAATTGAAATGACTGAAATGATCTTAATCGGTGTTGTTTGCATGTTATTTACTGAAGCACGTACAGCATCTGCAGCACTTCAGATCATATCAGAATCACTTCAGATCGGTCCCACACTTCACATAAATGAAGCTTCTCTTCAGAAATGGCAACTCTAGAACCAACTTTTTTGATAGCACCTTAGTTTTAGGAAATTGTTACAGAAACATTTCTTGATAAATTCTGTCCTGAATCTGATTTTCTTTCTGCTAAAGCTAATAAGAAGAGAGAAAGATTTAAAATATTAAATGTAAGGGTTGAGCCTTTTAAATATTTATGCATGCAGTTGAAAGAAGCTAACACAAATAGTGTTTAATTCTTCAAAAGAGTAATCATTTCTCCAACTTCTTGTTTTCAAACTTAATGTTATCATTAAGTTTGGGTTAGGCTAAACTGAAAGGGTTTATTGGATTAGATAATTCATATACTTATATATACGTATATACTGTGCCTTGAAAAAACATCTACTTTGTATTTTGTAAAGTACTATCATGCTTTACAAATACAAGTTGTGGAATTCAGAAATATATGAGACATGGAGCCTCTGCTGTCAGGCAACAGAACTAATTCTATTTCATATAGTCACAAATAGCAGGTTAAATTTGAAACCTGCAGCCACCTTTCTTTGCCAGAAGTGATGTGTTATCTTTACTTTTCACTCAGATTTGTTGCTAAAAACAAATGAAAGGAACCCCCATAGTACGGGACTTGAGTAGCATGTGAGTCTCAATCTTGAGGTGAGAGTTACTCTGTAAACCTTATCCTCTAATGATAAAACAAACCGAACCTGAATACAACTGAGCATAGGAAATCTAAGAATTTCCAGTTCTTTATGGAGAGTGGTTTTATTATTTAACCTCCTTCCAAAAGAATTGTACCCAGAGGTGTTCTGAGTGCCCACACAGGGCATGAGCCCCTGAATCATCTGTTTCAGTATAAGATACACTGAATGGCCTGCTTTCCTTCATTTCCAGCTGTGCTGCCCACCTCTCACTCTATTTATCTCTGTGGAAGTGCTACCAATACATTTAACTATCTGGGAATCATCTATCCCCAGAGAGTTACCTTTTTCACATCAGTTGAATGGTCATTGAAGGACTCACCCAGTCACTACAGGCTTGCAGTCAATATTTCTACCTTTATCATAATAATCTAGAGGTATTCTTGCCATCAGGGAAGAATGATAAACTAACTTATACTTACTGACTTAACCCGTTACCTGTTGACTTCTACATTTAATCTCTGAATGAATAAAAGAGACAAGATGTTGACAGTATTTTTTCTGTCAGTAACATTTAAGCAAATTAACAACAACAACAAAAAAACACAAGAAAGTAATCTTTCAAACCAGTCTATTGTACAAGAGCAGACTTTTTCTAGGTTCAGTCTGCAGAAGAGAAGGCTTGGGGAGACCTTATTGCGGCCTTTGAGTACTTAAAAGGGGCCTTATAAGAAAGACAGAGAAAGACTTTATACCAGGGCCTGTAGTGACAGGACAAGGGGTGACAGTTTTAAACTGAAAGAGGGTATATTTAGGTTGGATATAAGGAAGAAATTCTTTACAATGAGGGTGGTGAGACCCTGGAACAGGTTGTCCAGAGAAGCTGTGGATGCCCCATCCTTGGATGTGTTCAAGGTCAGGCTGAATGGGACTTAGAGCAAACTTGTCTAGTGAAAGATGTCCCTGCCCATGGCAGGGCATTGGACTAGATGATCTTTAAAAAGTCCCTTCCATCTCAAACCATTCTTACCATTGGGTGTATACAGAATTGGATTATTTTTTTTGTCATTGTCCTGGTTTTGGCTGGAATAAAGTTAATTTTCTTCTTAGTAGCTGGTATAGTGCTGTGTTTTGGATTTAGGATGAGAATAATGTTGATAACACACTCAGGTTTTAGTTGTTGCTAAGCAGTGTTTATGCTAAGTCAAGGACTTTTCAGCTTCTCATACTGCCCTGCCAGTGGAGGTTGGGGGTACACGAGAAGCTGGGAGGGTACACAGACAGGACAGCTGACCCAAATGAGCCAAAGGGGTATTCCATATCATATTATGTCATGCCCAGTATATAAACTGGGGGGAGTTGGCTGGAGCGCACTGTGGCTTGGGGATTGGCTGGGCATTGGTTGGTGAGTGATGAGCAACTATATTGTGCATCACTTGCTTTGTATATTCTATTATTATTATTTTCCCTTCCTTTTCTGTCCTATTAAGCTGTCTTTATTTCAACCCACAAGTTTAACTTTTTTTTTTTTAATTCTCTCCCCCGTACCACTGGGGCAGGGGGAGTGAGCAAGTGGCTGCCTGGTGCTTAATTGCTGGCTGAGGTTAAACCATGACAGTCATAAAGAAACAGACAATTTTTGTAACAGTATCCCAATTTAAGGTTATGCTACATTTAGTCTTCTGATATTTTAGTACAAAATAGTGAAAAATTCTTCAAGAGAGAAATGAGAGCATATTTAAATCATATCCCATGTTAAGAAAAGTAATAGACTGATACTGGCTATCCATGAAGAGATTCTCAGCTAATGTTCCAAGGTCTTGAGCATTTCCAAACAGTAAAAAATCTCGTGTCTGGTCAGGACTTCCTGATCCTCCCTTTTAACTTTGGAGGGTTTGGTCAGTGGTGTTTTAGGAGTCATCAATCATCCCTAAGAAAGTAGTAATTGGTAAGACTATATGGGCAAAATTGTGATACTAGAAATTCCCAGTATGATTTTACTCTTACGTAATTTTTATCCAACAGTAAATTATGCGTCTCTTTCTTCATGTGGTTGTCTAATCAGACTCTGCATTTTGAAAGAGAAAGAATTTGGTTACTAAATGTCCTTAAATATTTGGTTTGTTTGTTTTAATCAGTATTGAGGGAATCTGTGCTGTCCTGACCTCCTTTATAGTCAATGATTATTTCCTTGCCATTGTCCTGTCAACTTGCTGTAACTTCTATATTAGATTATTACAGAAACTGAGGTCTCAACCTACTGAGGTATCAATCTGAGAAAGATCTGTAGTGTAGGAAATAGTATAACATAATGGAATCTAAAAGTGGTTATATTGCAGCAAGGGTCAAAGTGACTGCTAGATTTTCACTACTTGAATGATTTAGTGTACTTGGATAGAAAAGTCTATGTGGCTTATCAGTTACTCATTAATAATAATATTTAAAATCAGCCTTTTCCTTCTTTTTCATACCTTACACTCAGTTTCCAAATAAGTGTCCAGTTTAAATTTTCAATTTGCAGTTAAGGGTTTAAATACAGTGCTGGCATTATGTGATGCTTTGTACAATACATTTTGATACTTGAGAAACAAGACATACTACCAAGTTTATATCAACTGTAAAAATGTAGAACAATTGCAACATAATATAAACAAAAATAATGAGAAGCAGGCAGTCCTGAACAATTACTATGGCTATCAGGGCTCTAAGTTTCACATGAGAATATCTTTATATTTAAAAATAGTTGTACATCAGGCCTCTTCCAGTGGAAGAATAATGGTAATAATTAAGCTGATAATGCAGTTTTATTCCCTCCTTCTGATGAATCTCATCACTTGAATGACAGTGAAATTCCTGTAACAATATAATAAATTATGGATGTGTTTGTAAGAGACAAGCCCCAAGTTACTGTACCAAAAGCCCAGACAATGCTCCCACAGAAGGTTCCAGAAATCCAGGAGCTAGTCACGGGGAGGGGCCTGGTGTCACTCCTTTTGAGTGACTGGTGTCTCAACCACTCACAGAACTGGGTTGAGAGAAGGTTCCAGAAGTCCAGGAACTGGCGCCAATAAATAGGGGCACAGTCCAGGACGTTTCATGGCCTCCCCCCAAACAGGCCACCCTGCAGCCCCCTGCTATCCCCACCCTGCCAGGTGTGGCCAGTGCAGTATGCCAAGCTAAACATAGTCAGCTGGCTTTGGAAGCAATTGTAAATAAGTCATTTTACCTGACTGACGTGTGCCTTGAGTGTGCAGCTATGCATTAGCAGGGAAAGTGCCTTTCTGCTAAAAGGTTTAATTGGTGTGAAAGGAGTGATGAAAACCAGGCTGTCTACTTACAGACATGCGTGCAAACGGTGACAGGTAAGAACCAGGTCTGCCCTCGTACGTGCTGCAGAGAGCTATATCCCTACTATGTGTATAGTTCTGCAGTTTCTGAGGTAATTTTAAGTAGGATTCTTACGGTTGTACTTTCTGCTAAATGAATGCCATGATCTCCAGCTGTGGAGTGCACGTTACAGAGCTTAGAAAACTCTTTCTCTCTTGATAGGAAATGTTGATTTTATCTTCAGGTTAACAGAGGCATTCCTCCACTTGGCATACCTCAGGTGTAGAATTGGGGATTCAGTGGATGGTCAAGTAAAGTCTCTTCCTATTGTTGATACTCATCAGTAGTGCATGCTACTGTTAACATAAGGTCTGTTTCAGAAAGGCCTGCTGCAGAAACACCTCTTTTCAGCATTTTCTTTCTCGCCATCTGAATGAGAGGCTCATTCATGCTTTTAAATATGTATATTTAGGTCTTTCCCCTGTTCATCTTACCTATAAAAGATTGAAAATGTAACTTTAATTTGGAGGAGACATGCAGTAATTTTTATGCTGTTTACTAGCATGCAATTTATCTCACTAGTCAGGAATCTTTTCTTATTATTTGTCTTGTAATTGAAAGGATACTACTTGTAATACAAGTGAGGAGTAACTGGTAAATCAAAGTTAATTCCTTTTGGTCATTAATGATCATACCATATATTGCTAGCATCACTATCTCCACTTTTTTTGTGATCAGCAACATTTATAACCCTGATTTCCTTTGCTCACCCTTTAATTTCTAGGGAAAAACACAGCAGCAATTCTGTATTTTTATAAGTTGACCCCCTTCTAGCTTCCAAGTATTTTAGGAAGGGTTTCATTGAAATTCAGTTCAAAAATGAATGTAATTTACTGCTAGTTGATAATAAGAGATCATCTGGCTTCAGCAAGGCTCGCGTGACTGAGTTTAATAAAACATTTGATGAAATTTTGATTAGCTCACATAAAGCTTAGTATTTGGGAAACATCAAGTGTGATTTGTGCTTTTGTATCATTCTAACCCTAATGTCCCTTGCGCTGAATGAAATAATCAGCTTAAATGTATGTACACTAATGATGTGTTTGTCATGAAAACATAGCACACAATTCCTTCATCAGTGCCACAGGAAAGTACAATGGATTTAATTCAGTGCTAGCTGCAAAATATTTTTGTGGTGGGATGTTCTTAAAAGGCAAGATAAATCTGAAAAGCTTTTCTGTGTGTAATTTATACAGACAATAGAGTGAGAAGCATGGTCTTTTCCTAGGTGTCCTAACTGATCTCTGTTTTACATTTTGGAGTTGGGAAAAGTATATAATTGGCTGTAATAGGATATGGTCTGAAGTAGGAGTAAATTCACCATCACTCTGCTATGACAGTGCTCGATACAAGTCTCCTGATGCAGTAGTCATGTATGTAACTTGTGAAATGTCTGGTAACTTACTCTCCCCATCTCCTTTCCTTCCATGGAAGCAAAGTTGGGCCAATATGAAACACTCTTGTGTGTCCCATTTTGAGTTGTTAATGACAAATGCACATTTGCATCAGAGATGTGACACGCCCCCCCCCGAAATCTTATAAAATATTCTGAGATAATATTGTTTTCATTGAGGAACGACACCTCATTAAAATTCAGGAGCTAGATTTCAATAACATTTCTTTAAAGAACACTGAAATAATTTCAATAAAGTACTAATGTTCTAGCTGACCTTCTTTGACAGAACATTGTGACTTTTCATTTCAGAATATTTATTCATTTCAAGATATTTGCTATGACATTTTATGTTATTCAATTTTAAGATAAATTGCCAAATCAAAATTTTACCTTTCAGTGCCATCAAGCCAACTGATTTTCATTTCCTTATTTTTTTTCAATTCAAAGTCATAAGAGTTTGGAAAAATGTTGAGCTTCTAATAGTACAAATATATGTACACATATATTTTTAATATGCACACCTCTGTAGAATGGATATTCTGATTTTGTCATCTGTTAACTGCACTGTTAGAAAAGTTTACATTTCTTTGTGATCCAATTAAATTACATTGGAATATCTATTTTACAGTATATTCTCTGTATTTTAAATAATTTTTTACTTTTTAATATTGGATAGAGATGTTTGTTTACTGGCAGATCCTATGTCCTGTTTGTTCATTGTATCCTGTAAGAAATATTTTATGATACCAACTTTTATCACTGCAAAAACAGCTAACTACAAAGTAAAGTAGAATTGGTAACAGTCTCAAAAAAGATTTTCACATAATTTTAAAATCATATGAATCTAGGGAGGAAATGCCAATCCTCTTAGTTGTCCATGTTCCTAATTTTGTGCTAACCTTGTTCAAGCTTTGCTTACTTTTTATTTTATTCTGTAGACCTTTAAAATTACAAATAAATTTCTTCTTGGGTTAAAGAGAGGGTATGTTGGCAACAGATAGTTCTGGTTAGAAGTTGCTTCTGCCCTTATTTTATGACAATGTTTTTCAAACTAAGTCTGAACCAATCAAAGCCTGGTTTCTCCATAGTTCCTTTTTCATGAAGATTATTAGGAAGCAAGAGTAGGGTGAAGTAAAAGTGTCTTTTTTTTCTGTTTATGGAGGAGACATTCTGAACTGGAATTCTTAAGGGAAGAGGGGCCAACATTGCATCTCGTGTGAACTGTAAACCATTTAGTGCTTACATAGCCTTGGATAGATTTCTTAGACTTGGAATAACATCTAGTTGACAGTTCTGATTTCCAATCTTCTTCATATGTCAGTGGTATCAAAAAACTAATATGTGGCTGGCTGTTAGAGGGAATTAGTTGGTAGCTTACATTAGTGAACCGCAATTAAATCTGGATGAAGAACACTCAGAATTTCTTATATTCATAAATTCTCATATTCCTAAATTCTGAGTTTGAATGTACACAAGATGTAATATTTGGATCCACGTTTTGAACAAACAATGTTTGAATGAACTCCGGATCTAGTGTCTGATCTAATATTATAAATATTTGGTATTTCTAAAATCCATATTTGGGTATAATTTGCAGTTATTATATCTACTGTCACTGTCATGTAGGAGCTCTAGCCAGGGATCAGAATTGTATTGTCCTAAGTGTTGTACAAGCCAAAAAGGTGTCACACTGGGATAGTTCACTTTTCCCATAAAATACTCCTAATGCTTTTAGCAAGTGAAATTGTTGAGAGCTTGGTATAGAAACTAATAACCACTAAAGTTAATGAGAGTCTGTCTTGTGGAGAAGTGGTTCAACCTCAGTGTTAAACTGTACATCTTCAAGTAAATGTATTAAAATTTGCAGTCTCTTTCATCACGTAACTTGATACTCACTCAGATCCTCATTTGAATGATTCAGTCAATACTCATACAAACGCACAGATGAAAAGGAAATGTCAACAGTACAGAAAAGACACTATGTCTGTCACCAGTAGGATTTATAGTGAATATAGTAGTCTCTGGAAAGCCTCCAGCATGCGACCTGCAATACTGGCATGCATCTCCGGTATTGTTAGGGTTCATATTTCATATTCTAAATTTCTGTTGTTATTTGACACTACCAATGTTTTCCTGCTGTGAAATACCATAAAGTGCCAAATGATTAAGTTTTGCTGTATTCATAGAGTTAAAAAATTGTTTAGAGGAAAAAGATTTTTAGGGTGTTTTTGTTGCCATCATTGTTCACTGATTGTAGGAATTCAACCTTCTTACTCTCTGGCAATTATGTAGAAAAATAACAAATATTTTAACATGAGAAATAACATCATATTCAAGTGCTCGTAAAAGATGTATGATGGGAAGTGTTAGAAACACAATGAAAAAAAACTTTGGTATCTGATTCTGGAAGGATTCAGCATTTCTCTAGCTTGTATTCTATTGATATTCTTAGGAGATATCCTATGGACTTCAATAGTAGCATTTAGATCAACACTGACCACTTGTGAAAATCCTACTTTTTTTAAATCTCTTTAATTCATTGGCAAAACTTGTAAGATACAGAAAGCTTAGTCTGACACCAAAAACTGATGTCAGTGGGATTTAGGTGTCTAAACCCTGAATGTACAAGATTAAGTAACCATCTAGAGCTGGAGACACATGAATGTACTTAGCATCTGTTTTTTGAACTGCAGAGCTGCCCCGGCATTCCCTTATGCTTACTGTTCCTGGGAGCCAGGCACCTCATTCTCATACAAGCTCCATTTTGATCACCAGATATGCAGAGCATTGCCTGAACTCTGCCTGTGTTCCAGAAGGTGCATACTGAAGCATTCAGGTGGCATCTGAGCCTAGCATGAAATGCAACTCAGAAATACAATCAGCAGTGATGCTTTTTGCATGTACAAAAAATAGCTTTGCAGCTGAAGCACTTCTCTCCATTCATTGACCTCCTCAGGCAAAGGGAATTAAAACCACCTCTTCAACTTCTCTGAAAAACTGTTGTAAAGGAGGGGCAAGAGGAAAATCTTTCCTCTTTCCATCAGAAGTGAATTAGTATGCAACCAAGAATGCAATTTGTAGGGCCAGAGGAAAAGAAATTTGAACAAATTGATTGTGTTGCATTGTGGTAATGTCACTTCCCTCATAGCTGGAAACAGTTTTGCAGGGAACAATGGGTGGAAGATGAAGGTTTACGCAAGCCCAAATTCACATTTCAATTCATAAATGTTTACGTTTGCAACACTTGTGAACACTAAAAAAGCAGCAGTTGAAGCTGTTCCTGAAAGTTCACAATCCCTCTTCATCCATTTCTATTTTTTATACCAATTTAGAGTGACTTCTACAAATGAATAACATTGTATTTGTAATCTGGCTATTACTAATGTGGCTATCTGGCTATTAATTAGATTTATATTCAGTGTGATAGTTTTGAAATGTTAGCACAGAGAGGGTGTTATAGCAAGACCTGCAATATAAATATAATTGTTAGGTTTATTAAAGAAACCAAAGGACAGCATATCTTTTAACCTCCTCTTGATCCCATCAGTAATATGACTGTTACTTAACTGGGTAAGAATATCTGTCGTGTCCTATATGGATCAAGATCCTGCCAAATGCTGTAATGCTTCATAATCATGTATGACAAGCCAGGAAGACAGTAGCATTAGCACAACTAGGAAAGCAGTTAGAGGCAACCTCTTCTGCTTCTGTTACGCGTTTCACCTCCTACATGTTATTTGAAAATCTGCCTATGGAACAGGAAATTCTGTTATGCTTTAAAGTAGTTGCAGTATTTTTAGAAAAATCACTTTTTGTGTGTGTGTGACATGGAGGGTGGGATTACCTTTTGCTAAAAGTAAATAATAATAAATATAGAACTATAATCTAAGATAGTTTTTGAGGTTCTGTCCACAGTGAAAGCCATTTCCAGACAGATGTCTGACATGTACTGCCCATTTAAATTGGGCACGTTCCCTTTATTTATCAGCCATGACTGTCAGTGATACTGGCTACCACATGCTTCTCCATACTTAACATGCATCTACCAACAGTCTTTGGTAATAAGACAACATAGCAAGAAGTGCATTCCAACCTGTATGGAATAAAGAGCTGTTTGCTGCTAGTAATGATGTAACCCAAACCTGGATCTTTTGTATGCTGATGTAAAAGGTTCTAAGTCTGATAAAATGTAAAAAGACAGTGAAAAAATAGTAGAGAAGAAAAATGAGTACCTAGGGATTCCATAGATCTGTGCACAAGTAGCACCACACCCAGGAGAAGATAGCTCAGCCTCTGACAGTGAACTGACAGTTAATTTTCTTACTCTTCTGAGAGATAATGTAATTGACTTATTGACTTTCTATTTACTGCCCCTAACTTTTAAACTCCCTAAAAAAAAGTATTGTAAAGAACTTATTTATCTCAGAAGGAAATAGTGAGTGATCCCACAGTCTAAAAATTCCTATGAGTCTTTAGTCTCACTCTCCCTCAATCATAAGATAAATTTGGTTCATCTATAACTTGACTGTAAAGCTACACTTTAAAAAAAAAATCCATTAAAAAGTAACAAATTTAACCTATTTTTTCTTAGGCTGTACAGAAACAGCCAAGCTACAAAGATAAAATGTCTGATCTTTAGGATGTAAAACATCATTATGAGCTGCATAATGTACACTATAAAAACAAATACATCTTGCTACATTCGGACACTAAGTTTTTTTGAAACATATTTCAAGATGTCTTTCTTTTTGTCCTAGTTGTGTCTTTTTGTTTCAGCTTCTTCAGATCTATTGCTGATTTTATACCTACACAACTGATTAGAAAGAATGATAAAAAACCTCAAACGTATGTGAACTACTTCTCTGGAAAATACCAAATACTGCAAGATAACCTCTAGCACTGTACATGAACCTGAAAACATGAACAGGAGCTGCAAGCTAAGAGCTTTCTCAAATGACAGGTATCTCACCAAAGCCAGAGTATTGCCTAGTCAAAAGGGAGTCTGGAGAAAAAACTAAAATTTTTTATCTGGACAGCACTAATAATTTAGAAAATAGCAGCATTTGATTTCTAAAATAACCTGGGATTCAGAGACCTTTTTTATATGCCTGGCATTGTTCAAGTACCTTTTCCTGACCTTAATCTTTCCATTATTTTAAACTTCCCTCTTCTGGGGACAGAATTTGGTACTTGCCAGAGAACCTGTGATTTCATAGGTGCATCAAACAACTGTAATTTTCATTTAGAATTTGATGCAAAAGGTATGACTGTGTATGAGGTTTTAGTTTGCTAAGCATCAGACTGGTTAAAATTATGACCTGGTTTCATTCTTTCTTTGTAAAATCACTTTTATCATAACTTCTGGAAATAAGAAATCAAAACTTGATCTACAGAGAACAGGAATATGAGGGAGAAACTGTAGTACTGAGGAACAGCAGTGCAGAAATAGTATCACATAAAAGCCAACCTTGGAATGCAGTAACAACTGTTGATTTTATAAATGAACTTTACTCCATCCTTGGTGAAAATATTTTCCTTGGTTTATTCCTTGATTTATTTCCTAATGACTTAATAAGCATTACCACTGCAACATGTTTCTGTCCCCAGAAACTCTTGTACTACTGTAGTATGTCTTATATGTCTGTGTAAGTATGAACCCGAATACAGAGTTGGGGTTATGTAAAGATATGGGGTAAGTGTACTATCGATACACTTGCTATTATTCTTGTGTTATATATTCACCTGTGGTAAGGAAAAGTCATTGGCTATCGTAAGGAAAACCTAATAGGTATAAGGATAGAAGTAAGGAACTGCTGTATACGTCAGGATTGAGAAAGTAAAATTAGATGGAGAAGTTAAAATTTTTTGGCCTCATGAAAAGGGAAGAACAGTGCGAGGTTGCTCAAATGTGATATGACTATGCTGTTCCTAATAGCATGTCAGGAACCATTTCTCTGAACCACAGCAAATGGAATGGAATGCAACCTAGCTAAAATATACGTAATTCTTTACTTGACCAAGACTTATAGCAGTACTGAAGACTTCATCTGCTAAGGCATGTAGATACTGCCAAAAATTCAAAATAATGGCTATAAAGACACAGAAAAGGAATACAGAACATTAACAGTACAACAAAGTGTAAAGTTAGATGTGCCAGCCTGCACTGAAGGATCGCAAGTACTGAAAAAAAAGAAGATGTCCTCTGCCTACCAGATATGCTTATTCTTGTTTAGGGGAAGCAAAAAAATAACATAAAGAAGAATCACATATTCTACTTCATTTCTATCTCTCTTGTACTGTACTCAGAGATTTTTGTGGTGGCCTCAAAACAATAACTGTAAAGGTGGAGGTGAGCTAAAGCTGAGGTCCCCAGCACCATGGATGGCCCAGATGAGAAATGTGTGGAGGTAGCAATGTTGGTGCAGTGCCATGCTCCCCTCAGCATGCATGCCTTTTCCAGCCCCAGTGTCCCTGGAGCTGTAGGCTTTGTGGCTCTCTGAACCTTAACCCTAACCCTAACTCTAATCCTCATTCTTCAGTCTTATATTAATGGTTACCACTCTCAACCTTTCCATTGAGTATTTCCAATGAAATGGAACAAGTAAATTAGTTGTGAAATCAGATCTGCTGGCTTTTTGGTGGTCTTTGATTTTTGCTTCATTATTTTTTTATTATTTCCAGGTAAAAAAATGAATAAAGAAGCATTGAATAAAACCATTGCAGTTTCTTAATCCAGGTAGGTCTTAGAATAAGAATCGATCATAAAACTAGTAGGGTAGGCACTGATAGTGGTCAACTGTATCTACTGTAAAGAAAGGTGAAAGGTTTTTCCTTCTTTTGTTACCCTCTCTCCCACACTGTTTGGGAAGTTTGAGGGTTTAGGACAGAGCTTCAAATCTTTTCTTTGACATGGAGAAGAAATAGGGGTATAAGGAGGTAACAGAAAAGTAAATATCAGGACTGTGTGCAACAGATTGTGGGAATAGAGGAAAACTTAAAAAAACCAACCAAATGATGAAAGAACCTAATCTAGGTATCTTTGGTTTTTTCAGCCTTAGCATTCAAGGTAGCAAGGTGAGTTTTTACAGGAAAATACAGCAAGATATTTTAGGCAATTGCTTAAAGAGTTGATGTTTTACCACACCTTAATGAAGATTAATGGACACAAGGTGCCATGGGGCAGTTAAAAGTGCAAGAACAACATAATTTGTTGTATCAGTCATCAGTTTATCTCAGTAAATATGTGTGACATACGGTGTAGATCTATAAATTTGCCACATGCTTTAATACTGTTGCTCCTTCTTTTGACTAATCAGTAGTCATATTTCACTTACTTCTTGTTGATGCCAGCAACTACTTCTAAAAACAATTTCCAAGCAGGGATAACAACCTCACGTGCTGACATTCCTTTAAACTAAAAGAGTTTGATTCAGATGCTTATTACAGCTTTATGTCAGTGACTTCATCTTTCAGGTGCTCTTGCAAACATCTCTTGAATATCCTGGTTCTATATGCTCTGAAAGTGAGAAACTGTCAGGAATCAACTTCATAGGAGAATTTAAAAGTAGTAGTGATTATTTTTATAGACTCAAAAGTATGAACTTTAGGAAGAAACATAGAAAGTCATTCTTTCATGTAATGCATCTTTTCTGTTACTAATTAAAATGTCAGCTTTTGAATGAAACCAGGGTATAGTACTCATATGTTGTCAGCAGTCTATCTATCGCCACAGTGATCTAGTCAGGGAACATGGAGGATAAAGGCAGTTAAAAGAACTGACTTTACAAGCAATACAGAAAGGCAGGGATATACCCTTTTCTTAACATGAGTCTACATATCCTCTCAAGATTTGTGTTCAAATATCTGGGGACTGACTGGATGGTATTATTCATTGTATTATTTCACCATTAATATCGTTGTTTGTTTCTAAGTATAAACTCTATGCTTGCATAAAATGTAAAAGCGACCACAAGGAGGTTAAAAAGCTCTTTTTCTCTATCATGTAAATTGTTCTTTGGTCATTAAATGAGAATGCTGGCATTTAAATTCCAGTATTTAGTTTCTAGCATCTACTATATTTTCCTTTTTCTTTTTTTTCTCTTTGCTATAGAGTCAAATTATAACTAAGGATATGGATCTTAAGGTTGTCAACACAGCGATGAGCTGCTTCTACAAGGTGGGTGGGAAAGCTCCTGCTTTTGGTAAAACAGCAGGTGACTTAAGTGGTTACAGAAAATCCTGGGGTACTTTGCCTGGTGGCTGTTATGCTTGATTTAGACCATCCAGAGTGGACGACTGTAAAGCAAATCAGTTTTAAATTCTAACATTTATTCCTTTGTGTGCCCTTTGCCAGGTTCATAGCATGTTAATTGAACTTGGAATTGAGCTCCTTTTCACTAACTCCTTTAAAAAGCTGCAAATTGTCAAGTCGTTTAGAAATATTTATTGATATGAGCATAGCAACAGTACAATAAAACTGTAAGAGAATGCTATTGAAATGAATGACTGTGCAGATTTGGACTGTCTAAATGTCATGGATGAAAGCTACAGCCTGGCTGAGGAGGGTTCAGAGCCAATATAATAGTCTTCTCCAATCACCAAAACACCTGGAGCAATAAAGCCTCCTCCCCAGTTTGATCTGATAACTGTAAACATTATGTATTCATCAAGTTAACCAAAAAAAGAAAGGAAGTTCCAATTAAAAACTCCAACATTTTAGTAGAAGGTCATTAGGGGTTTTTTTGCCCCAAAATATTCTAAAACCCACATTCCTTCAGTGCACTGCTTTTCACATGGTTATTTGAGTTATTATTTCAAAGGAGGTGGAGGAGTTTGATGTCTCCCTGTTGCAGACATGGATTAAGGCTGTATCAGTTTTTGAGTGAGCGTTGGCTTGTTACTCTTGTTGCATTTGTCTGTGTATGGCCAACAATGTATCTGGAAATGGCAAGGATATTGTTTCCTATTTTGTTTTCTCAACTGTGGCAGAACAAGTCAGGATTTATAGGAAGAATAGTGTAAATATATGAAGTTCCAGGTGATAACTTCACCTCCATACTTATTAAGAGAGAAGGCACAGGTCAGCGTTTGACCATATCGCCAAACGTACAAGTAACCCCTGATTTCATGGACAGATAGTTGCATATTTGAGGAAAGATCCTTCCACGGTAAGAGGCTGAGCATGGACAAAGGCTGTGATTCAGATGGCCTCAGTATAAAGGCTACTTTTAAAGCAAGATACTTCCCACCACTAAGTCATCTCAAGTTTTCTCCTTCTTTCCTTTTCATGTGTCTGTTGTCTCCTGTGTATGTCATGTCCTTGCACATGCCAGGCAAGTCACTCTTTCAGTCCAACTCTAACTTGACATATCATCTTGGCATGTTTTGAAAAAAATCAGAGTTTCCCACCCCTGCTTTTTCTGAGTTTCTTTGTCTTCCAGTCTTTCCACAGCTCTCTCCAGCACACACAAATTGGAACTGCAGTTGTAGTTTGGTTTAGAGTATTGGGAAGTTTTTTAGGCTTGTAATGCATAAACATAAGGAATGGACATTTTTCTGGACCATTCTACTGGTAGCATCAAATCAAAAAAGATAGTAAGGCCAGATTTCACTACCAGTTATATCACTGGGGGGTGGGCATAAATATATCTGAAAAAAATGGTTTGGAATTCCTGCACACTGAATTCAGTGGTTCAGGTTGCTATCTTCATTCTCTGATCCTCTTAGTTGTTCATGACTAATACAAGTTCTTTGCTGCTACTGGTAGACATTAAAACTATCTCTGTAATGGCAGAAGTAAGAAAAATGCCTAGGAGTCTGCACTGATCTTTTAATTTTCCATGCTGTATGATCTGAGAGATGGTCTGCATGTGCATGAACATGTGCATGTGGGGAGAAGAAAGAGGAAGAACCACTTCTGCCTGGGATGGTCATGTGCAGGACAACTCTAATTTGGGAAATATCTGTCTATATTAATATAGTTCTGATCCAATATGTTCTGTCTAGTTTTGAAGAATAGATCTAAGAGTTGAGATGAGGACTACTGCATGATCCATGACTGACTTAGGACTTCAGGCATCCATGGTATTGAGAGGGTTTTCAGATGCAGAACTGTATTCAAAACTCCTCTGAGAGCACCCATTACCAGACCAGCTGTCATCGGTGAGACATTATACAATGGTCAGATTGCTGCTCTAACTTACTCAGACACTCTTATATTGACTCACTATATTTCCAGGGATCCTTTTGATCTTTTTAGCACAAACCACATATGCATATTCAGTTGTGCTTCCATTGTAAAAGCTCTTTCTGTGTCGATTTTCTTTGCTCAAATGTTAACTCAATAAAAAGATTTCTTTTCCCCTGAAAAAAATGTATTTTAAAATTACTTGTGGGAAGTTTTAATGGAGTAAGCAAAAATGCATTTGAAATTTATGATTAGCTCATAGCTAAAAATTCACAGCTCATTTCCATCTTTTCCTTTTTTTTTCTTTTTTTTGCAGTAGATAGAACAGCCAATTAGTATGCTTCTGTTTTTCCTTTCATTTATTTAAAGTTTATTATAAGTGTAGATGTGTAGATATGAAAAATACTTAATACTTACAATAATCAGTTTTAATGTGTATTTGGGTTTGGGGATCCTGCAGGCCATTCACAGCAGCAAAAAATACAAATCTTCAACCTTCTACCAAACAGAAGATTTCTGTATTTAAAAAGAAAAGGTATAATTCACTTACATCACATTTTTGTGTCCTGAACAGCTTTCTAATCTAAATATTTCCTTCTGTCTTTCTATCTTCTTCTATCATCTGTCTTCCATCTTCTTCTAAATGTCTATAAACAAGTCTGAAATGTTCAAGACCCATCCTTTAGAGTTAACCACAGAATTACGACCACTCAGAATCACATACATCTTACCTTGTGGTAATATTTAGCTTCTCCACTTCTTTTTCATGGCATATTTTCACTCTAAAGATATGTTTTGCATTTTCACTTTTGGTAACTACTTTCACTGTAACTGTAGTCTCTGTTGGTCATGTCACACTCATTACCCATTAGTCAAGCTTTCTACCCTCCAGCTTTGCCTTTGCTGGTAAATTAAACAGTATCAGGGGACAATCCTAGGTATGAGGACATTCTTGAGCACTGAAACTCTCTTTTGGTTATACATGCATTTTTAGGATATTTCTTGACCAGACTCCATCCGGCCCAAATAGGACTGTGTTAGGAAACTTCAGGGCACTGCTCTCATGTTCATGGCTGAGCCATGAACATAACATTAAGTCCACGGATTAGTTTGGAGGCCACCCTGGTGCAGAAGGTAAGAAAATTTAATGGCATGGACACAGTCTGTTGGTCTCATTGCAATAGCTCAGTCCCAGACACATTTAATTTACCAGTGTATGTAGTCTCACATCTCTCCTCACTGTAGTTCATTCTGAAAACTGCTTATATACTTCCTACCCATATAGTTCATCCTATCAAACCTACTGATTTTTCTATGTATTTGTCCCCCCAGTATTTACATGAGCACTTACTTAGTTTTTCAGCCACATAAATCTCTCTTATACATAGATTTCCCTTTCCTCTTTTTATTCCTCTTCACACATTGACAGGCTCCCCAGATTCTTTTCCCAACTGCTCTATTTTACCCTATTATAGAAGGGTATGCTATCTGCTGGTGTGAATAACCACTTCCCCTATGAGGGGAAACAGGAATGCACTTTGCCAAAATGCTTTTGTCACTTCACACATTGCTTCCTCATGGCCCATAATACCATTGATTTGAATTTTAGTGTCCTATTTGGCTTTTTTTTTCTTGCCATGAACCTGTCAGCTCTTTGGTTGTAATTATTCAGGTGACATAGAGCAGACAACTGTATGCTATAGGCGTACTTCTGGTGTTTGCAGAGTGTCTATACTTAAAGTGATACAGTACAGATTTGAGTGTTATGCTGATATGCCTGAAATATGCTTTTTTTCCTGATGGAATAGGTTTGGTATAAATCAAGGCACCCTCTAGAGCACCCCTCTTGCAATGTGGACACGACCATCAAACAGCTACTGCTCTGTGAACACATGCATGATGTGTGTGCCTAGAACAGGCAACTTTAGCCAGTCAAATTCATCACTGGTAAAGACATCATAAGTATGGTTCTGGAACACAGCAAGTCAAACCTTGCTCCCTCCTCTTGTACATTGCACCTGTTTGTAAAGGATTCAACTCATGGGTATCAGCTCAGTAGCAGGAATCAGCTTAGAAGGTTTTGCATTCCAAGTAGAAAATGTAATTATAATATCAATTATGAATCAATTAAAATCTATATGACCCTATGCACACACAGTTTTGCTTCATTATACATGACATGAGAACTGCATTTCTGGATGAAATAAATGTCCATTCTTACCTTGTTTCCAGCAGTGGATACCAAGGCAAGAATATGTGAATATCATAAATCAAGATCTCCCGGTTTCCAAAGTTTTGTGACTTAGGGTCTTCCTGAATCAGAGATGGTCTCTGTGACAGCAGCCTGTGATAGATTTTTTCTCTCATAAATGCTTTCAGCCTCTTTTCAACTCATACCTCCACAGCATTCCATGGACAAAGCCCTTGCTAACTACCCAAAGGTGACCAGGGACTGTTCTAGACCTCCAGCCAAAGAGAGCCAAGTTATTATGAGTTTAAAAGAAACTCTTATGAAACACAAGACTTAGAACTTGTAGTTTGTTTTTATTCAGCAGCATACCAAAACCCCATCTTCTGGTGCAGACATAGTACAGAAGAAACACACATTGCAAGCTGAAGCCTAAAGCAAAAGCAGTCTGCCCTCACAGCCAAAAAGATTTCAGGGGGACTGGGGGCCCAAAGAGAGAAATAATGTGTTAACATAAGGTAGAGAGAAGGGGGAAAAAATGAAAAGGATGAGTGTGCAAGCCTAGGTATTTTTTATCATTATTATTTTACATATATTTATAGATGTTTTACTATGTCAGTGAGCCATTTCTGATTTAAAAAAAAAATGAGGCAAATGGAGAAAAAATTTCTGATTTTACTAGTGCATAGAAGTCTGGAGCAGGTAATTATGCCTAAAGGTACAGCACATAACATCAACATGAAAAATGTACAGCCTAGAAAGGAAAAGCAAAAGTAGAAAATACTGTTTAAAAGTCTCCTGCTAGCTGTAAAGTGACACCAGCAAGTTAAGAGTCACCTGTGTAAGTGTGTGGTGCACTGCCACACTCTGTTGGTCCTCAGTGATATCCAGGCCCTTGCCAGGAGCTGAAATAAGAGAAAGTGTTAGCAAATACAGTGATTGGCCAGAGTAGAGTGCCTCCTGGCAAGAAGTAGAACAACGACCTGTGGGAAGAGCTTGTGGCTCAAGCAGTGGAAAGAGTATCAGATGGATGAAACAAGGCGCACCAAGGAGTAGCTCAAAGAATAAGAAGCCGTGGAGAGAAGTTAGTGGTGGTTGCAGAGCAGAGCAAGGAGCAGTCAGAAGAAGGAGAGGCTATGAGAGAGGAAACAGGTCACACCACAGGAAGACCCAATAGTCCTGAACTATTGAGTGGCAGAGAAAGCAACTAGCTATCCTACCAATGTGAGGCACTTATAGTTACACTGAAGAAATTAATGTAACAGGGCAAACATTCTATACTGTTTTTTACTTTTCCTCATTTAATAAAATATTTTTGTTAAACATATTGATGAATGTTTATAGGTGGGAAGAAATGGTGTCTGAAACTCCAGCTAAATGCTGCCAAGTGTTTGGATAATAGTTCAAACCACTGTTTTAGCAGTGGCCTCTTACCATTTCAGCCTAGCTCTTGCTGCAATCAGTGACTTCTTCACAGAAGAGTGAGAGCAGACCTAAAAGTACCATGGATATCTCTCTGGAGTGGAATATCCCCAAGTCCCATCACTGTAATTGCACCATAGAGGTCTTCCTTTTGAAAATCATTCATTTCTGTAACACTAACTGTAATAAGCTTGAAGGATTCACCATCATCTCTCCATTAGAAATAACCGATGTCAAAGCATTCATGCACATAGTGGATCGTTACCCAGTGATAAAAACAGTCTCTGTTAACACCCAGGACTTGTGCATCATACAAATTGAATTATTTCTAAGGGTTAAACAGAACAAAGCAATGAAGCTCTGACCTGTGGATCGATAAGGAACTTACATCTCCAGCAATGTGTGGCTCTTAATCAAAACTGTAGCTGCTCATTTATACTAAAATAAAAGGTCATTGATGTGCTTTCAGAGAAAAGATTGACAACCTTCCAAAGCACCAACATTCCCTGATCCTTAAAATCTTTTAATGAGCAAGAAATGTACAAGAGGAAGTTCTTCAGACTGAAAAATACAATACCAACTTAAATGAAACAGAGCAGATATGAAACTGGAAATAAACCTTTCAGTCCTTTGACTCACAAAGCTGACACTAACAGAAACTTTTGTATCCAAGTTCCCTTTAAGAGCAGTGATAGTCTGAACTTGTCTTGTGACTCTACTAGGAGCTAAATTTTAATACAACAGACATCCATCTTTAGGTAAAAACAATTAACACTTGATGTTTAAAGTAATACGCCTTTGAACAAATGTTGCTCTAGACAGTTTTAATCTGGTTCTGTATGAAACTATGTTTTATTTTTCATGCTATCAGTAAATGTCTGAATAATAGCCACAATATTTGTACGCTCTTGACATAATGGCAATATCTGTAAGATAAGTTTTTATGCAACAGTTATGCCAGCAATGTCAGTAATGAGTTTCAGATTTGTTCTGTTAGGGAATTAGTAAAAAATAACTTGCCTTCATATAAACAGAGGAACACACCTAAAAGATCTTGTTCTTATAGTTACTGTGAAAACTTTGTCAAACTAAGAGTTAAATGAAACTTCATTATTTGTGCTGTAGAATTTAAAAATGGATACTAGGTCATTCCAACTCCCTAAGAACTAAGCATCCAAAATATCACCATTAAAAGTAGTGTATCATATTTTGGTCATACTGTATTGTATATTAGTTAGTATCAACAGGAAAGTTTGAAAGTGGTGGAAAGTTCTGGTCATTAATTGGACTTACAGACCAAAAAAAAAAAAAAAAGAGGAAAAAAGAGAATTACAGGCGTTTGGATACAAGATTGTTAGTCTGTGCCATATGCATACCACTTCTGATATGTGTGGAGTTTGTTTTAACAATAAAAAAACATGGATTAACATATGACAGAAGATAACAGACCCAGTCACATATAAAACTTAATCTTTAGATTTTTTTGTCTTTTGAGAAATAAGAGCATAGATTCTAAATAAGCACAGATTTCAGTGGCTCTGGAGGGGATAGGTTAAACAATAGCAACAAATCAAAACATTTAAAAAACTGATAATGATGAAAAGGGAAAATATAAAATACAATTTAAAAAGGACTAGAAAAAGAATATTTTGCAGGTCACTCAGGGATAGGGATCGGGCGGTTACCACCTTGTTTATGAGTTCTACCTCCTCCTCCTCTTCTCGTGAGGGCCCTGCTTCAGAGTAGCCTGCCTCGTCCACTTCTTCCTCCGTCCCCTTCTTAGTAGGAGTTTCTTCCCTTACTAAATGAGCTGACTTTTGCATCCAATACTTCTTTTTGTGTATAGGGATGACTGATACAGCATGGGTTCGTTCCCTGGTTCAGCTGCAATGCTGTCACAGGGGTTGGAGTAGCCACAGTGCTTGTCACCTGGGTTGGAGTAGCTCCAGTGCCTGTTGTTTTGTCATCAGATCCAGAGACCTTCTCCTCCCCTTTAGGGTACTGAATAGTGTTGAACAGGGCTCAATAGGCATGGGCCAGGCCACAGCATGTTGCAGTGATTTGTGTCTCTCTGGAATTGCCAGGGTGACAGCATACATTTTTGAAATATTTTACTAGTTTTTCAGGATTCTGCACTTGTTCAGGGGTGAAGTTCCAAAACACTGGAGGTGCCCACTGTCCTAGGTACTTGCACATACTATCCTACACACCCTGCCATTCATAATTATCCAGCCTCAGGGCACATCTCTGGGTGGTATTGTTAAATAGTTGTTTAACCTTAAACAAGACCTGAAACACATTCAGGAGACATAGCAATAGCAATAGGAACATGCTGGTTTGAACATCTCGAGGATATTAAAAATTCTCAAGAGCTATTGTAACTAGCCTGGAGGCAAAGGAGAAGGTGAAGGAGCAGAGGAAAAGTGTCCCCCCTTGTCTCCCCCATAGATTGGCTCTCCGAGGAGAAAAGGTAAAGGGTGTAATTATTAATAGCTTCCAAGAGATGGTTCCCGAAGTACGGAGATGATGGCAATGCTGAGTACAAATACCAGATTAGTCTCACGACCAGTAATTTTATCATATCATAAACCAGTGTTACACAGTATATCAAAATGATAACCTTAATCCAGCCCCCAGAGGTGATAAACAGCACAACAGGGAACATATACAGCAAGTAAGGTGTTACATAACACAATTCTGAGAACAAGCAGAACAACTCCGAGAGCAAATAAATCACCATTGTGACCAGCAACTATTAAAGTAATATAATGAATGCTTATAAAAAATTTGTTTTAACATGCTCGGATCAGATTTGTCATTATCTCAACCCTTTGAGCCCCACATTGGGCAGCAAAAAGGACTGCCATGTTTTAACCCCAGCTGGTAACCAAGCCCTACACAGCTGCTCGCTCACACCCCCCCCCGGTGGGATGGGGGAGAGAATTGGAAGGGTAAAAGTAAGAAAACTTGTGGGTCGAGATAAGAACACTTTAATAATTTAAATAAAATAATAATAACAATAGTAGTAGTAGTAGTAGTAGTAATAATAATAATAGTAATGAAAAGGAAAATAACAAAAAGAGAGAGAATTAAAACCCAAGAAAAACAAGTGATGCAAATGAAAAATTGCTCACCACCAACCAACTGATGCTCAGCCTGTTCCCAAGCAGTGGCCCCCCCAGCCAGCTTTCCCCCTAGTTGATATGCTAAGCATGATGTCACATGGTATGGAATACCCCTTTGGCCAGTTTGGGTCAGCTGTCCTGACTGTGTCCCCTCCCGGTTTCTTGTGTACCCCCAGCCTCCTCACTGGCAGGACAGCATGAAAAGCTGAAAAGTCCTTGACTTAGTGTAAGCGCTGCTCAGCAACAACTAAAACATCAGTGTGTTATAAACATTATTCTCATCCTAAATCCAAAACACAGTACCATACCAGCTATTAGGCAGAAAATTAACTCTATCCCAGCCAAAATCAGGACAATGTGCAAGGAACATAGTAGAAATGCCATATGCTGATGCATGTAACGAAGAACAGACAAGAGGAACTGTGAGTCTGTGGGCAGTTACAGGACTATGACCTCATCAGGATGACAGAGGAATGGTGGGATAGGTCACAGGACTGGACTGCTGCAATGGATGGATACAAGCTCTTTAGGAAGGACAGGGCGGGAAGGCAAGGAGGGGGTGTTGCACTGTATGTGACAGAGCAGCTGGAATGCATGGAGCTCTGCCTTGGTGGTGTAGTTTAACCCTGGTGGGCAGCTCCACCCCACACAGCCACTCACTCACTCCCCCCAGTGGCATGGGGGAGAGAATCAGAAGGCCAAAAGTGTGAAAACCCATGTGTTGAGATAGAGACAGTATAATAGGTAAAGCAAAAGCTGCATGCACAAGCAAAGCAAAACAAGGAATTCATTCACTACTTCCCATTGGTAGGCAGGTGTTCAGCCATCTCCAGGAAAGCAGGGCTCCATCACGCGTAACAGTTACCTAGGAAGACAAATGCCATCTCTCTGAATGTCCTCATCCTCTTTCTTTCCCCAGCTTTTATTGCCGAGCATGACATCATATGGTATGGAATATCCCTTTGACCAGTTGGGGTCAGCTGTCCTGGCTGTGTCCCTTCCCAGTTTCTTTCACACCACCAGCCCACTTGCTGGTGGGGCAGGGTGAGAAGCAGAAAAAACCTTGACTCTGTGTAAGCACTATTCAACAGTAACTAAAACATCCCTGTGTTATCAACACTGTTTCCAGCACACATCCAAAGCATAGCGCCATATGAGCTACTATGAAGAAAATTAACTCTGTTCTGGCGAAAACCAAGTACACTTGGAAAAGGTCAGAAGCCAGTTGAGAGCCTATGGGTGTTCTACTGGGTATTTCCTATAAACCTCCTGATCAGGAAGAACAGGTTGATGAGGCCTTCTTCAAGCAACTAGAAGAAATCTCACATTCACAGGCCTAGGCCCACATGGGGGACTTGATGTCTTCTGGAAGTACGACAGCGCAGGACACAAAGAATCTAGGAGATTTCTGGAGTTCATTGTCAACAATTTCCTGACATAGGTGATCAAGGAGCCAACAAAGGGAAATGCTAAGTGCTGGATCTGGGGAGGTATAATCCCAGGCATCAGAATATGCAGGGGGTGGACCTGCTGGCAAACAGATCTGCAGAGGACCATCGGGGTCTTGGTGGACAGCAAGCTGACCATGAGCCAGCAGTGCACCCTCGTGGCAAAGATGACCAACAGCACCCAGGGCTACATTAGGAAGAGCACTGCCAGCAGGTCAAGGAAGGTGATCCTTTCTACTTAGCACTGGTGAGGACACACCTGGAGTGCTGGTTCCAGTTCTGGGCTCCCCAGTACAAGAAAAATAATGGACCTATCGGAGTGAGTTCAGTGAAGTATGCAGCAGACCTTATGAAAAAGTTCCTCTTACTGAAAATGCATTGCATACACGGAATTTGATGCATCATCAGAAGGGACAAGAACACTGCAACAGGTATAGAAAAAGGTATCAGTGAGGAATCATTTTGTGATGAATATTCACTTATGACAGACAGTACATCAGGTGGGGAACAGGGAAATACTGTGGCATGGGGGATTCAAAGAGGACAAAAGGAAAAGCTTCTTCTGTAGGTGAGTAGCAAAGCACTGAAGCAGGTTATATAGATGGGTAGTGGAAGTTTTAGGATGTTTTCAAAACTGAGCCAGACACAGCTATGGCTGACCTGATCTGTTGTTGATGTCAGCCCAGCTTAGAGTGGAAGGTTAGACTAGATGACCTACAAACATCCCTTCTAGCCAGTATTTCTATGATTGTATGAATGCTCCATGATGAAGACAATAATTTTCAAACCAATAGGTCTGTAAACTTCCTTTTCTCCTTACTGCTAATTTGAAATACCAAAACCAATTCCTTAGGTCATATTCATGAGTCAGATAGCAATGCCTAGACATGACATGTCATTTCATCTTTAGAGAATATAAAATAAACTCTTTTGCTAAGCTGATAAGAAATAAACTACAAGTAGCATTACAGCTCAGGAAAACATCCAGCTAAAACATCTTTTTTTTTTCTAAAATAAACCCCAAAACAACCCCAAAACCAAATAAACTGAAGCTTACAGCAACATGTTAAAAAATCATGTAGCTTTTGTAAAATTGTTTCAGTGAGGTATAGCATTTCTAAGGGATTAAAAATCAAAGTGAAAAATGTCACTGACATTTTCAAGCCACCACTTTTGACTTTGTATTTATTCAAGATACATATTTCTTGTGGAAATTGCATTCTGATTCCTGTTAATTGTACATGTTACTCACAATATTTTTATGTTTGAAAATGAAAATTATGTTTAAATGAACATTACATTTCATGTTAGATAAAAAGTTTTGCTCAGTCTGGAACTCCTTCTTTTAAAAAATATTTTCCAGAATTTTAAAGAAATACAGTGTTTTTAGATAGACTCCTTTTTGTCAGGTTCTAGTTTATAATTTTTTAAATTTTTTGCAAACTGGTAATTAATATAACTTCTTTCCTACAGTCTAATACAAAAACAAGCCATAAGGAGTTATCAAATTTACATGACCTCTTGTAAATAGCATAGGTTTCAAGGTAATCTAGTGTGTGTACTCTAGTTTACAAGCTGCAATGATTTAAAAAAAAAAAAAAAAAAGACAGTTATCCTTTCCCTGATCTGATTTGTCTACACATGATCATTTTCATCACAAACTAATCTTTACAGTGGTACACTCTTATTTTCTTATTGTTGTAAGGGTCACTAACCTTGCTGAACTGCTTTGGGTCTTTGCCTCCAAAGGCTGCAATACTTCATCGATGACAACTTAGAGTAGGTCTTAATAACTAGACACAAGAGAACATAAATCCATTCCCAGGGTGACCCTGACCCAAGTCCAGGGTTAGACCTGAACAATGCCCACTCAGAGAAGTAGTACTTGCTCCTTGTCTTCAGTCAGAGTAGAAAAGATTGTTGCTGCCATTTTTTAAAAATTCTTTTTAGCACTATTGAAATCAACTCTTTCAGGCTCTCTGTCCATCTGCAGCTGGACCAATATATAATGAAAATCATACAGTGGTAATGGGGAACAGTAGCAGACCATCTGTGAAAGAGAATGAATCTCTAGCCCAAGCAGCTGGGTCATTCATATGGGGTCTAGACCTTGGGCACAGAATCATGTTCCAATCTTTGCACTGGTCAGTCAAAGAAGGAAAAGAAATCAGAGTATCTAGGGACTGATTTTTATTTTTATTGTTGAAAAACCCAGAACAAGAAACAGCTGTGTTATCAGTTTCATTAGCTGTGGCATAACTGTTAAATATAATGCAGAAATATTACTATTTAATTGGTGTACTAGGTCTGCCTAGGATGGATTTAACCTTGATAGCAACCTATATAGTGCTATGCTTTGGATTTGTAACTAAACCAGTATTGATAACACACCAATGTTTTGGCTGTGGCTGAAGAGTGCTTGCAGTGTCAAAACTTCCACTTTTTCTCTCTGCCCCCACCCCTGCAGTGAGTAGGCTGAGGGTAGACAAGAATTTGGGAGAGGACATAGCTGAGACAGCTGACCCAAACCTGCCAAAGGGATATTCAGTTGCATATGACATTATGCTCAGCAATAAAAACTTGGCTGGAGTGTGTGGTATATCCAAGGTAGCCATTGCTCAGAGACTGGCTGGGCATCAGTCTGCTTGTGGGAGGGTGGTGAGTGATTATCTTTGCATCATTTGCAGGTTTTTTATCTCTCTCCTTCATTTATTAAACTGTCTTCATCTCAACCCATGACTTTTTTTATCTTTTGCTCTTCCCCATCACACTAGGGAGAGGAGTGAGCAAGCAGCTGAGGGGGTATTTAGCTGCTGGCCAGAATCAACCCTCGGCAGTTAGACAGGTAAGCAGTTCCATAGCAACTTCAAATCCCTTGTAATAAAAATAATGACAAAACGCCGTCATTTTCATCCCGTCTTGGTGTCTCACGTACTTCCAAAATTATTAGATTTTTATTGTAGAATATGCATTTTAAAGAGAGAGAAATAAAATACACACACTGTTAAGAGAAGATGGTTGGTCCTCTTTGAAGATCTTAGGTCTATGAATTGGTTGGTAAAATAGAAGCACATTAATTAAAATACCACAGGCAACCACATTAAGTAACACACATGCAAGAATGTTATTTCCTTAGTAACTTAATGTAATTTTCTCTGGAGAAAAGGAATCCTATTTACATGCTATGAAGGAAATTCATTAAGATCACAATGTTTGGACACTTATGAGGGTGGCAAAGACCACATCAGCATCATTAGATAAACCATGTTTTATACATATGTATATCAGTTTTCTGCTCAGCAGGACGCAAGTCTTATATGAAGTTTTATTGTTTTATACTCTAGAAGAAACACTGAAGAAAGCTCATGCAAGATGAGCAAGATGCCAGCAGAATCACATCTTAAAGGAGGTATCACAAATACTGAATTTTGGCCTGATATACCATACTTTGTCCAGACAGAATGCACCCCAAATAAACATTTTAGCTGTTAAAAAAAAACAGGAGTGAATTTTAGCGGAAGTTGAATCCAGTAATTTTCAGGAAAATTGGAATGTAGCCCCATGTGTTCACAATATGTATTTTTAAGAAAGACGCATAGTTTATTCTCTTGGGACCAGTATATCCAATGATAGGTCCTATGAAATTTTTGTGGATAATTATTAGAAGTGCATTTCTGGTTTGAGTTTTACAACAAGACATTCCATAAAACTCATTAAAAATTCACTAGTTCATCTATTTTTTTTCCACTTGATCAGCTCACAAGAGCTTTCTCAAAAAGATCATACCAATAAGTCAGAAATATAGGAAATGAAATCAATCATTTACTTTCCTAAATGCTCTAACTCTGCACATGCAAAACAACATGTCCAGTTACAAAGGGAAGAAATATTTGGTCTTCTAAAATAAAAATAAAATTAAAGCCAAGAATCATTCCACTGAAATCAGTCATAGCATCCCATGTAGCAGAACTGGCAGACCTTCTTGTGAGTTTCAGTCCCCTTGTTGCCACTTTAGTAATTCTTCTCCATCACTACACCAACAAACTAGCCAACTGTATTTGTAGACATTTTCTTCATCGTTTTATTTTGGTTTTCTACTTTCACACTTACCTCAAGACACTTAAAACTGAACAGTAATAGGAATGTAAAATCCATCTCATAGGGCCACTGCAATTTTTCTGATTTATGTAAAATCCAGATAGTTTAGATGCTAATAAATAAATAAGTTATCAGTTGCTAATTTCATACCATTTCTGCAAAATACATATAGCACTCAATTTGGTTCCCTGCATGCAGTTCAGTCATTGCTGTGTAATACTCCATATTCCTTTGATGCTCTCATAAAATGAGAATATAAGCTCAAAGGAAGCCTTGATGCACAATTAATTAGTAGAGTAAGGTATTTTGCTTTCAATTTGGCCTTTTTAGTAAATTGTGATATGACACCTATTCTTCATTTACCTTACCAAAACTCTGCATAGCTGGTTTTCCTGAAAGGACAGTTTTATCCCAAATTAATTTTACAAATGGCACTAGTGCAAGGAAAAAAATGCCCTACAATAAAGACCAAGGGCTTAAAATTTGTGTTCATATTCAAGTAATGTGTTCTGAGAGCAATATTCAGTAAGTTTGTGTTCCATGGCTTCGTCACTGAAGAAAACAGAGACACCACACAAAAGGCTACTGTCATAGCCTGTATTTATGCCTGCAAAGGCAACTGGTCTCTCACTGCTTCCTCTTGTCAGGGAGTAACTCCAGCTCTGAAGAAGAGAAGAAAGGCAGTTTTCAGGACAGATTCCAGCTGTATTTGTGTAAAGCAGAAGAAAGAAACACGGCTCCACTCTTTTCTCATCAGGACGGTAAATGGGAAGGCAGCACACACTGGGTGGAAATTTTCTGTCATACCTGATCCTTGAGCAGGGCAGGTACATACCAGTGTCATGCAGACTCATTTTCAGAATACAAAGTAGCTACTAATATGATCTAATTCAATAGAGTAACCAAATCACTGAGGTAAGAACTAGCTATATGTGCAATTCTTTATCCATTTTAATTAGTCCTATTAAACTCAGAAATTTACTTTTAATAGAAAAAGGTAAAAATGGAGACCTTTGATGTAGTCAGTAAAGCTCAGTTCTTTGACCCCACCATTTCATGCAAAACCAAAGTCTGAGCTGCCATATATAAGGAGCTGTGTTAGGGCTCAGTCTGGTTTTGGAAAGGAACAGCCTGTAGATACTTCATCTGATATGGACAAGCCTCTCGCACTTCTCATACCTGATAGTTCTTTATGGTAGATGCTAAGACAGTAGCATGATACAGACCACCATTAAGCTCTAATTCTGGCATAAATCTGAGTTCACTATATTACAGCCAAACCCTCACAGTCCAGAAAAAATATAAAGTTCCTTTAACATTGTCTCGTCCTCTTGTATCAGATCACCTTCTAGTTCTCTATCATTGGCTGTTTTAGCCTTAGTAAGCCATACTTTATGTGACAGTAAACAATCTGGCAGTGTCTTAAATGACAATGTTCATACATCCATCAGTCTCTCTGTTCACTGCTGACATTCTGAGCATGTCTGCTGTCCTCCAAGAAAACCAGGTCTGTTAGTTTCATATACTAATTTTCTGTAATACTTCACTACGTGGTACAACTGCCTGTGGCAAAGTAGCAATAACTACCCACAGCAATCCCTTTTGATTATTCTCTTGGTATGTATTTATGATTGCTTCTTCCAGCTGACAGAAAAGGATGGGCTTTCATTTAACATAGTTTAAATTAACTTATAAATCAATCATGTCACCAAAACCTACTGACAAACAAATTGTTTACATTGCAATACCATTCTTTTCTGTACAAAGAAATTTGTTAAGGGCAGTTAATCAAGCAAAAAAAAAAAGTAAAATATTAACAGAATGGGGAAGGCTACAATTCTTTTATTTGTTCTTAACCATGTATGAAGAGGTCATAAAACAAAGCAAGGCTATTAACGTCTCATACAATCATTTGGCAGGAAACTCTATGAGCTCCTTAAAATATCATCCTTGTGAATTATTTGTGGCATTTTTCAAAATGGTCCTTTTCTGTTCTCATTTTCTACACCTATCAATTGACCGCTACAAGGAAAAGCATTTTTTTATTACTATACTCATCCAAGAAAAAGGGAAAAAATATTAGTGACAGACCTTCAGAGAAACAGAAAGCAGCAATAGTTTGTGTCAGTCCATTTGAGAGCAGATGAATAAAAAGACAGTAAAACCAAGCTGGTAATATTGCCCAACAAATACATTATGCCAACCACAACTTTATTCAGGATTAGTTAATGTAGTTTTCACATAGCTTCTAGGAGTTTTAATGTACCCATTGTCCTTCCTGTTGTAGAAGATGAATCAGCAAAATCTCTCTTAAGCTCCCACCATGAGTATGGTAAATTTTGGTGCAGTTTTGCCTTTAACTGTGAATCTAAATTCTAGACTAATAACAACATTTTTTAGGCTGTTATATTTTTTTAATAATACTGCTGGTACAATATGTCCAGAATATCGGAGCTCCTCTTTTCCCCAGTTTTTTTGCAATACTGCTTTAAAAAGCTGGTCCTTGTTTTCTCAGAGGCACCGCCAGCTTGGCTGACAGGCTGAGCTGTGAGCACTGCAGTGGGTCCGTTGGAGTCAGCCAGAACCAGCTGTGTCTCACACAGGACAGCCCCAGCCTCTCCTAACAGAGGCCACCCCTGCAGTCCCCCCCCGGTACCAACCCCTTGCCACCTACACCCAATACACCAGGATATGAAGAAAATTCAGCTAATCATTCTGGCTCTGATTTGTGGATTCAGCAAAAGATTACTTTCATGTAGGATATTTAAGTTAATGTTAAAGAGGAGTTTAAATATAAATTAAAACAACTATTACAATAAAGAGGTGAAAAAGACAATAAATCAAAGAAAAGGAAAATCAATCCTGTTGCCTCAAGGCGCATTCATTTCTTAGTGAAAAAAATTCTCAAATGCATTCTAGCCTATAGGAAGTCAGGCCTAGCCAATTCTTAAAAATTAGGAAAGTGCTAATTATTTTGCTGGCAAGGAGCAAGTCTGACTCATCAGACTTGATGGACTTGTACAGAGGACTTATCTAGGCCTGGCATGTTGGACTTACTGCTCATTTACAGATCAGCAAGGTAGTACATGAGTTGGAGGTCTGACATCCTTGAGTCTTGAGTCTACTGTGCACTGACAGCCTGTGGCCAGGTTGTAAATCAAGTTAAATAAAACTAAACTAATACAGCATCAAGAAAAGCATTGATTAATTTGGTAAGTAGTGTAGTCTTTCTGTTCTCTTCTGCTTACTGAGTTTGGTAAGACCTGAGTCAGAACTTGGGCTACCTTCATCTAGAAGATATGCCATAAATCTTTAAAGAATTTAATATAAGCCTTTCATAGGATTGTGTAGCAAGGATGGAAGTGCACAGAAAGGGCTATTTGTTAATGACTGTGACAACGAGACCCATAATGGCTATTGACAACTCTCTGGAAGTACTTAATGTTGCACAGAATGACAAAGTAAAACTGTGTTGATAAAGTAGTTGTACTCAACAAAACAAGGGGAGGACAGACAGAAAGACAAGGTATTAATTACCTCTAAGCCAGAGACAAGTGTGGAAAAAATCTCTCTAAAAGTAATGGTTGTTATTTAACAATGTAAATTCATGTCCAAAGTTTATTTTGTGGCTTTTTAAACAATGGCCTGACTGTTTTGGTTCTATATAAACTGTATCATCCTTCAAAAGTTATAGAATATTGTTTTCCACTGGGGACTAAATGTGGTGATTTTTTGTCAGAGGTGGTCATGGATAAACTTGATTCATCATAGCATCATATCATCAGCAAGTTTATACCTAAAAAATAATTATTTTAAAACCAAACCTTCAAGAAGCTCTTCTTTCTTATACATACAGTGCACTGCTAAACAATACTGAGAATGAAAATTGTAAGTGAAACATATTGCTGCCTCCTGAAAATAAGTATTTCTTCTTAAAAATGAAATCTAGTATCTTTCCTCCTTACAGCGGAAACATTGTACTGAAGAGAAAAAGAGAGCAGAATACAGTACCTTATGTTATTCTCTTATACCTATGCAAATTCCCATTAGTGTCAATGGAAGAACTGCAAGTATAATGAATAGAGAATAAATCCTATCATGAACAATTTAAAAATATTATTTTGAGCTAATATACTCTGGAAAGAAAAAATCCTGGCAGCCTTTCAAAACTCCAAGAAATTGTAGTTATACCACTCCTGCTACGTTTCAGTTGCTTGACATGCCTTTTTACTATGCTGAACTGACTAATGTTCATAGGGAAAGTGACAGGAACTCCACTAGAGTGCAACTCCTATCTCCAGGGCAGAAAGAACATGAACACTATCAGTGCAAGTGCTAATTTCTTTGCCAGTTTGATGTGAAATTTAGGTAGGCCACATCTCCTTAGGAGGCAGAAGGTAACAATGACAATGTGAACAGCACTAGGAAGCAGATGAGAACCACTATAATTTCATTTACAATCAAAACAGACATCACTTACTACCAATGAATGTGGTAAGGACCCAGGTCTTCTCTGCCCGCTCAGTGCACAGACTGAGGCCAAAGCTAGTTGGAAACAAGGGTGTGACTAGTGTAGGTACCATGAATATATGAGATAGGAAGTGACAGCTACTCTGTCCTCAGCTTCCAGCAGAAGTCCTCTCCCCCTCCCAGCAGCCTCAGGGGCCATTTGCTGTGGAAGTCACTCCCCTTTTCCAGTCACGTGGTCTGTTGTGATTGGCTGGCAGGACCAGAGACCCACTACAAGTTTAGCAGGAAGTACATCAGACCCAGAAGGTCCTTCCCCTATATACACAAGGGGCTGCCATTTTGGTATGGCAATCATTTTAGGTCAAGGTGCCACCATTTTATGGAAAGCAGCTGTCACTTTGTTAAACATAGCACTGCGCTGTGATTGACTGATGACCATTTCTTGACACCGTCATACCCATGTATTCTTGGGCAGACCTGTGATTGGCTGCCCACTTCTTTTGGACCAGGAAACACTCAGATATATAAATATATACATCTATATACAATATATACATATATAGTGTACATTAAGGAATGTACAAATATGTATAAATACATATTGTATTTAATTATACATAGAAACACTATTTACATATATATATACACCTATATATGTACAAATATATGGGTTTTTATATATATACACATGTATTTATCAAACTATAGAAATTAAATACACATAGCCATAAAAATGTGGGTACAAAATAGCTACAACAGTCTTAATAAGAGCTAATGGAATGAATAATTAAAGTTTAAATATGAATAGAAAGTAATTAGACAAAAGTAAAAGACTGGTTCAGGGTCCCCACTTTACCAGGCTGCAGAACAAGCCATGGCACGTCTGAGGTGCGGGAACTTCAAGAGGGCAGATGGGTGCCAAAGAGGGATGGGGGACAGGGCACATGCAAGTTGGAACATACCCAGGACCTGCAGACCCCTTCTAGGAGGCCACCAAGGGGGCCCTGGTGCAAACTTACAAAGAAGAGCCCAGTCCAGTGAGCTGGAGTGAGAGGCCCCTGCATCCTGGTCCAGCCCAACAGGATGAACATGCATAAACATGCATAAATAATCAAATGGACATTGCATTTGGATCAAAACTGTCTGAATAAAACTTAACTTTTCTGGGTTTTTACAGTGGTGATAAAATTTATCCAGAACGACTAGAGTTACAAGCTGTTGAAGGGCTCTAGCTAATGTATGTCTGGTTCAAAAAACAGAACAACATAATCTGAAGCAAATTTAGGGAGCTACTCAAGAATCCATGTGCCAAGATGGCAGCATAACCATATGAATACAATACCAGTAAGTTCTTTCATTTCACAGCATAACATCTTAGAACTGAGTGGGATCTTTCTTGATTAGATTTATACTACCTAGAGTCTACCAGTGAAGACTCTTCATGACTGGAGAAGTCTTTTGTAAACTGAGACTCCTACTCCTACTTGATTTGCAATGGGGAGCATCTGGCTTATATCTGAAATAATAATTATCTTCTTCTGACACATTTACGAGTTTTCCCTTCATTAATTTTTATCTGGGAAATATTCACTGCTATGGTAGGGTAGTTTTAGAACAAACACCTGGTTTTTACAACTCTTATCAGAAATTTGCAAGGTTTCAGGCAGGGAACAGCTTAAACTTAATGAAGTGAAAACCTTAACCCTTTGGGCCTTCTTTTGAAGTGTCTCAGTGATACCCTTTCCAGTAGCTTTGAAGGGTAGCTTTTTCCTTTACTTCGTATATGTTGTTCTACCTCAGTGACTCATAGCTCACAAGGTGCCATTATATTCTGCAAACCAAAAGCAGCAGAAAGTGAAGTATAAAGCGGAAGTCACTGAAAGACCTGAAGGATCTGAAACCTTTGCCAGGATTCAAAATTTATTCCTGATTCGTTGTCTTTCTGAGTGCAAACAGAGAATGAATTTACTGCCTTTGCATCCCCGTGTGGCCAAACCTCTATACATTTTCCTATATCCCTCTTAATAACCTCTTTCAAAGAAACCTTGAAATGTGCTGGTATTTATTTCTTTTTCAGATGGTTCGCAACATCTGGCAGCAACCATTAAAGGTATCTAGGCTACCTCCCTTAAGTCAGTACTGTGTGAAAATGCAAAATAATTATATTGTGAGCAGACCAGAATTTGACAAAATTATTTATCAGGTCATAAAATATACAAAATAGCAGACAAATTTCTTTTGAAAGTGTAGTAGGAACAATCTGAAGCTGATTAGATAAAGTGGTTTTTTACTTCAACCACCTTGTAAAATATACTGAGACTGCAGTCTCTCCTAAAGAGAGAATCCTTGACCAATAAAACTACAGAACTTATTAGACTGATGTAGTGTCTAATGCATACAGCCTCATAACACAGCCAAGTCAGGATACTATTCAGCATACAAGTTACTTCCCATATTTACTACACACATAAATATATATTGTTTCATGAAAGAAACCAAACCAAACCAAACCAACAAAAAAAAAAACCTACAGAAAAAGACTGTTGAGTTTGTTAAGTCAAACACTCATTGTCAGAGTTAAAGTATAAACCAGAAAAAAACTTGCTATTTGAGGAAGGACTAAAACACAGTTTAACTGTCTTAGTGACAAAACTTAGGCTTTCATCATCTCTGAGTCATGGTGCAGACATCCCTCTGAGAGCTGGGAGAGATTTTGTGTATTCAGTTTTGATCAACTCAACCTATTTTTTGCTTCAAGGTATGTTTGGTTAATATTTCTTAATGTATGTAGCTGGAAGTTTTTGTTTTGACATTTTCAAATTACAAGCTTCAACTTCTGATTTCAAAATATTTCTTTCCAAAATTTAACTATGAAAGTCTCATGAAAAAAATAATGGCTGTCTTGACACATATGCACGCTGCTAATGAATGCATGAGGAACTGCAGCTCTGGCATTTGCTGACCTTTCTGTACTTAATTTTGATCTTACTTGAACATTTTAATTTTTAGAACACAATTTTCTGTGCTTCCTATTAAAAAACAAAACAAAACAAAACAAAACAACAGAAGAAAAAAGATAAGAAAAGAACCTCCTTAATCTGTTGAGACATCTCATGCACTACCAGCACGATAAAAAAAACCACTCCTCTATTCAGAAAGGATCCGTGTAGTCCCATCCAAAGGTGCTCTGTGTCCTCCACAAAAAAATTTAATTTGAGCTTTTAGATAATACGGTTTTCCTCTTAGCTTTAAAAGAGTCTGCTGTTTCTTTCTGTGACCTACTTGACTTTGTTTACAAAAGAAAAAAACACACCTATTACCTATTATGCATGATATATACTATGCAAGCACATATCTTCTAGAAATTAAAAACATGAAAAATCTTAATGTTTTATTAGTTCCTAAATTTAATACACAGGGCATGGAAAATAGTTCATTTTTTAAAGCATACTACAATAAGAACATAATTAGAACAGATTGATGTACTAAATGTAAATTCCTACCTTCAACTGTGAACAGAAAAATTTCCTCTTAAGAGATCAGATCTTTACACCAAAAATTGTAGAGCTGCATACTTAAAAAATCCACTTTTATCTGTCTCCATTGCTGCCACTGGACTTGCTTTTGTCATCTTGCTTCACCTAAGTAAGTACTCTAAACAGAAACACAAAATCCTGCACAAGGTAACATCAGATAGCATTTATTAAGTTGCTTTTCTTAGGAAAAAAAGGGCTTATGTGATACTTGGTTTATCCCCAGCTAATGATTTTCAAAGATGCTATCTAATTTAACCAAATTTTGCAGACATCTTGAATACTTCAGGAACTATATAGGATCTTAAGGAAATTTGACTGTGCCATTTTAGTTTATTTATGTACATTTTATTAAATCTTTGAACTAATCATTTGGCCACTTTGCATTGAAACACAGGTTGATGATTTCATGCTACAACTCCACCTGCTTATTTTTTAATACCAGGAATTTACAAAAAAACTCCATTATGTTTGGACTCACTGTGAACTAGCTACTTAGTATATTTGTTCTTAATTTAAAATTATGTAAAATAAATTTTTAAAGAATTTCCACTTACAGACTTCATTGTTTTGATCATATAGTTTTATGTTTTGTAAGAAGCTCATGGATAATTATGGAAATAACCATAATCAAATTTACTCAAAAATTCCATTTGTACTCTGTTAGATTGTCTCATTTGTAGAAGCAAAGACAAAGATACATTTGTGACAATCAAAAAATCTAAACATCAGAAAACACTGATTTCTACCTGAAATAGCAGTGTTCACAGTTTGATTAACTGAATGAGTTAGTATTATTCCATCATTTCATTGCTTTTTGCAAATCTTTGTTTGTACATAAAACCATAACCTTCTCAAGTTAAGAAGATGGTCAAGCTCCATAAAGTAGTTTTAATAAAAATCAAACCAGAAATGCTTGATTACTTCGCTTGCTCTCTTTTATCTTTCTCTTTTCATGATAATAGGTTGGAGACAGTCCTGTGTATGTCTTCTCTGCTAAAACAGGTGAAAAGGTTGGAGAAGATTATGCAATTATCAGTTAACTATGCCCTGAAACACAATACTCTTGTGGAGGTTCAGACACCACACTCAGTACCTGAGCTTATACAAAGTGGTACCAACAGTAGTAAGTCAACACTGAGACAGGTTTCAACCAAAGAACCTGTTCCCAGGATGCAAGTTAGACTTACAAAGCCCTCACCAAAGCTCATCGTGCTCAGGCTATCAGTAGTTGACCTAACTAGATTAAGTCTAGCTCAGCTAAGTTTATGAACAAGCTGATGTTTCAGGCTGCACTGTAGTACAGGGAGACTCAAACTACTCTGAGAAAAGAAAGCTTTGCAAGAGTTGTGTTTCTTACAAATTAAGACATGTAATACAGTAGGCCACAACCAAACATACAGACACTAGATCTCTATATGATACTTTGTTTAGGGAGGGATCAGAGGAGGATGCAAACAGAGTAAATATGTTGGAGCCACCAATATTTACCAAGAAGGACTACAGTAGCAATTGCAAAGGGAGACTGTGGGGTGTTGACCCTGGCTGGATGCCAGGTGCCCACCAAAGCCACTCTATCAATCCCTGTCTCAGCTGCACAGGGGAGAGAAAATATAATGAAAGACTTGCGAGTTGACAGGGAGAGATCACTCACTATTTACCACCATGGGCAAAACAGACTCAACTTGGGGAAAATTAATCGACCAGAGTAGGGTAATGAGAAATAAAACCAAATCTGAAAACACCTTCCCCCCACCCCTCCCTTCTTCCCGGGCACAGCTTCACTCCCAATTTTCTCTACCTCCTCCCCCTCAGTGGCACAGGAGGACAGGGAATAGGGGTTGTGGTCAGGTTGTCTCTGCTGCTCCTTCCTTGTCAGGGGCAGGACTCCTCACACTCTTCCCATGCTCCAGTATGGGGTCCCTCCCATGGGAGACAGTCCTCCACGGTCTTCTCCAACATGAGTCCTTCCCATGGGCTACAGTTCTTCACGAACCACTCCAGCGTGGGTCCCTTCCACAGGGTGCAGTCCTTGAGGCATAGAGTGCTCCAGCGTGGGTCCTCGGCAGGGTCACAAGTCCTGCCAGAAATCTTGCTCCAGTGCTGCCTTCCCATGGGGTCACAGCCTCCTTTGGGCACCAACATGCTCCGGCGTGGGCTCCTCCATGGGCTGCAGGTGGATATCTGCTCCACCATGGACCTTCATGGGCTGCCAGGGGACAGCCTGCCTCACCATGGTCTTCCCCACGGGCTGCAGGGGAATCTCTGCTCTGGCGCCTGGAGCACCTCCTCCCCCTCCTTCTTCACTGACCTTGGGGTCTGCAGAGTTGTTTCTCTCACATGTTCTCATTCCTCTCTCCGGCTGCAGTTTCTGTGCCACAGCAACTTCTTTTGCCTTCTTAAATCTGTTATCCCAGAGGTGCTAGCACCGTCACAGATGGGCTCAGCCTTCGCCAGCAGCGGGCCCGTCTTGGAGCTGGCTGGCATTGGCTTTGTTGGACACAGGGGAAACTTCTGGAAGCTTCTCACAGAAGCCACCCCTGTTGTCGTCCTGCTACCAAAACCTTGCCACACAAACCCAATACAGAGACAAAGTGGCTAGAAAGTGCAGGGTGCAAGTTACAGATTCAGAGATTTTTCCTGCCCAGGTGTATTGGTAAACTCTATTTATGTTAAATTTTACAGACTACCAAGAACATACAGACCACTAGAAACGCATTTTTACACTTCTATAGTTGTCATTATGTTGTCATTAAGACAGAGATAAGTATTACAAATCAAAATCTCTCTAAGATAACTAGGGATGTGGGGTGTCATGACAACTGCATTTTAGTCTTCTTTGAAGTAGTATACAATTTAGGAACTTTTGTGAATGTTAACCATTGCACTCCTGACAACACAGTAATATTTTTCTGTTGATATATTGAATCTACCTCATCTTAGTCAATGAGAACTGAACAGTAAGTCTCCATTTCCACGTTAGTTATTGCATTTGAAAACTTAAGAGGTTTTCCTGTTGGAGTTTTATAGGAAGGATGGATAACAAAAGCCTCAAGTGGTTTTTATCAAATGCTTCCTTACAATCCTCTCAACATAGGTCAGCACAGATACTCAGCTGCACATAACTGAAGCCGCATATCAACAGAAATAAAAACATGTTCCAGAGCACAATTACTGAAATTATAAACTTTGTTTTAAACAGATCCACTCAATTTTGTTCATAAAATGCTTTTTGGTTTTGATTACAAAACCAATCTTTTTTCTTTCATTTTTATTGTGATTCACTGCTTAACAGTTTAGAAACAAAATTCTCCTTTGTTCACACACCATCTGAAAAGTGGGATCTTTCAAAAGAGCTGACTGTTGACCCACTTGTGTCTATTCATGTCAATATGAACCTTACTCTGACTCTGGTGGGGTGGAATTTCTTCTATATATTGTTTGCTTTTCCTTGTAATTGAAGTTCTTTCAAAAAAGGCAAAAGTTTCAGTGTTGTGAACAAGGTTGAGAAGAATGAATTCAACCATGTCTGGGCACTTCAGCACTGGCAAAAGTAAAGAATTAGCAGTTATGACCAGTGCTAGTGCACATTCTCTGTGCCAAGATATAGCATTACAAATAGTAAAGTGTATTCTATTGAATATTACACTGATTTCCTGACCGGATTTCTCTACCCTCTACTGCCAGAGACTCTGCAGGTGATTAGCAAGTCTTCTGTGCCTACTTTACTGACCGTCTTTTGCCTTTGCCGTATAAAGAGTAACTTTCCAAATGCAGTTTTCTTTTGTACAGCGGTAAAGTGTCCAATACAATGCAAGTCCAGTTTCACTTTGAAACTTTTAGACACCACTGTAATACAAATAAATAATATTAGGTGGCAAAAAATATAGACGTGTTCAAAGGTCAGCATAGGAAGTCATGGAAAAAAAGAGGTTGAGAAATTATAACAATTAAGTTGTTAATAATTTCCTTATTGATTTCAATGGAAAAAAATACCTTAGTAGGTAATTTGTGTTAAAGCTGATGAGGAAAACACCACATGAACAAGTTTCTGAGAGAAAATGTATTTTTCTCAAAATTTTCTGTAAGATTTCATTTTGGGGAAGAAGTTACTTTCCATCTGAAAATGAAATTAAATATTACATTTTCAGTAAGTTCAAGCTATAACTGGAATATATTTCATTGCTGAAATCACCCAAAGGGTTCAATTTGAACTGGTTCAAAACCAATAAATTATATCTCCCTAGCACATTGCTTTACAAGTATTAGGCTTTGGCTATGTATAGACTCCTTGCCTTGAAGATTTACATGTCCCAGAGTACACTGGGATATACACACATAAGAAAAACAGGCACTTGCATACCTTATAACAATTCTGTTTAATATGTTGTGTGCATACCTTTGCCTGGAGTTAAGAAAGCTTAGATTCAAGTCTCTCCTCAGTCTGATTTGGACAAACCTGGCATTGTAATGGGAATGAGGCTGAGCACAAACTTGTTCTGCATCTAGCATGTTCTTGCTCAGTGTCTCTTCCATTACGCTAACTATGAGTGTGGTTTTGCTTTAAGACAATTCTGTTTTCTCACTTCTTTAAGTATCTGGTTTTATTCTAAGGAAGAATAAAACATTTTTGGTGCCTTAAAATTTGCTTTGGAATAGAACTGTCATATTCCTTTCAATACTAATGACAATATGTTTTGAGCTAAGAAGAAAACTGTGTAACATTAGGAAATCCCTTAGCAATATTTACAAATGGGATAAAACTCCAGTTGTATAAATCTTGCACATTGGATATTAATTTCAGTCGCAAATATTTAAAGCCCTTTTCACTGTTTTGAAAGGTTATATACTAAACAGATTATGCTTCTCAGACTTACTCTAATCAGAGTTATTGCATTATAACTCTTGGTACTTACTTTAAACCCTAAAGAACTTGTATATCCTTTAAATTCCTTGAGAATGTTCTCATCCCTTATGAATGGAAAATATATCATTAGCAAAGAAAGCTGTTTTATAAAGTCCATGGGGTGTAGAATTACTAAAAAAAATCTGAGATACAGCTTATAAAGTATATTAAACCAAACAAAACTGTTAGACACATGAATGATGGGGAATGAGGCTGAAGAAGTGAGGCATACAAAGATAATATTGCATTAATATTAAATTTAATTTAGTTATCTTTTTCTTTTTTTTTTTATGATGACATCATGAGATGGCTAATAGGAATGAGTTGAAAAGAAACAGAAATTCTTATCATCAGGTGAAAGAAAATTCAAAGTCCTTAATACACTTGAGCATGGGCACAAGGTGATGGCCATACTAGATTTCTGAAATAACTAGTACATGAAATCAAAGATTCAGTAACAAGGATTTAAAATGTTTGTCAAGTCAGCAACACTGTTGTATGACAATGGAATGACAATATAGTACCTGTATTTAAGAAACAGAATATGAGCCATCTGATTTCTCTACCATACAAGATATTAGAATGTATTGTACAGCAAAGGTCCACATAGAGTTAAGATAAATAGAATAACATAAAAGATAACACTGATTTACGAGAGAGAGATCATGACAGACAGACTTGGTAGTTTTCTCTGAGCAAGTTACTAGCTTTCTGCAGGGAGAAAATATGTGATGGCCACAGATAACTTGGGTCTATCATTTGATACTGGCCATATGGGAAACAATTAGGAAGGCAAAAATGCTGATTAATGCAACAACAATAAGCTGAACAAGCAACCAGCTAAATGAAGAAGAGCTGTGGGGCTAACAGAAGGTATTAATTAAACTATTAAAATTGTTAATAGTAAATAGTTTAGATGTATTTTCAGTACAGAAGGATGAAATACAGGAAAACCTGAGTAACCTTCATGAACAAAGTAACAGGAAGAAGTTTTGAGTTTTCCTGCCATAAAATTCTCCTGCTCTGAATGCTTAAAGGTTGATAGTTCCAAGCAAGCAAGTGCCATATGTCATGTCTAGATCCTATCAAGATTGTCAGAATAACTATTGCCCTGTTTTTCCTGCATTTTCAAATGCGGCAAAATTTTATAGAACTGATGTACAAAATGAGGCCTCTCACAATAATGGAGAGTTTACTTTTCCCCTTTCACTACATACCCAGTGGCTAAAACAATTAACAAGTGTATGAGTAGCCAGGTCTGTTGAAGGAGATTTGAACTTGAATTCTTCATCTCCTATGCAAGCCTCCTTCTTTCCCATTTAAGGTTATTTTAGGATATCACTTTTGATCTTTCTTAAATGATTACGCCAGAGAGATTAGGACAAAAACTTTAGTCCATGCCACTGATATGGAGAAGACTTCTGTCCTGCTTTCTTCTCTAGTTTTAGATTGAATGTATATTTTTTATTTAAATATTTTAATTTAAATAGAAATTAGAGAGCAGTAATTAGAACTCGGGATTGATCTTTCCTAGCTAAATATCTTGAACAATGGACTATAGAGTCTTGTTTAGTTTTAGAATCATAGAACAACTTGGGTTGAAAGGGACCTCTGGAGATCATGTAGTCTACTTCTTCCACCCCAAATCACACCCCTAATCCTACCCCATTTGGACTGGGTCCAGTTAGAGCAGGTTGCACAGGGCCATGTCCTGTTGAGTGCTGAATATCTCCAAAGATGGAGATTTCATTAACTCTCTGGGAAATGTGTTTTAGTGCTTGACCACCCACATAGTAAAAAAAGCTTTTCTTTATAAAACTACCTTGTACTCACTTTCTGATCCAGTCCACTTTTTGCATTTCTTTCTCCTTGTTAGGTAAATCCAAGTAGAAAGTGTTATACTCCAATACATTCTACTGTACTCTGGAGGAGCATCATCCTGAGGAGAGAGATGTGGCCTAAATCTCATCAGGCTTAACTGTGCTCGAGTTTTGAATGAGTGTGTTCAATATCAGATTATTCTATACAAATAGTTGATTCATGCGGCTCAAAAATATATTCTGTTTTCTTTCAGAAGCATGGTTTTATGTGCCTTTGAATGTTTTTTGGCACCCAACTTTCAGAAAAGTTCAAGAAGGTTGATAAGGGGATCAAATACATTTACAGGCAGTCTTAAGAGAGTGGTTGCCATTAAAAATAAAGTCCCATTCTCCTTGTTTGCTAGTTTTAGGCAACTACAAGCTAAGCTGATGTGAGCTGGCCCTTTCTACAGTTTGCTCCCATTTGGACATGTGAAAATTTCCCTATGTGCTGTTATTGGAGTCAACATATCACACTCAGATTCCTGGTTCCCTTTCTGATGTGTCTTACCTATTACTGTACTGAATCTAGATGACAACTCTTTAGGGATTATAGCCTTAAGAGTGACTGAGACTCATCCTGAACTGGGGAGGGGATAAGCAAGAAAACCAATATGAACTTTCTACCAGTGGACCACAAGGCATGTGCCAGGCATATAGTGCTTTTAAAATAAATAAATAAAGTCCCTCAATCCAGTCAAATGCCTTTTCTATATCTGTTGAAAGAATTATACGAATTCTAGCAAAAAGTACCAAACTTTAGTGGTACTTTGTGCCTTTACAGTCATCATAACAAATGACTACTGTCCCAGTATAAACCCAATTAAATATTTGTGAAGTAGGATAGGAGACTGCCTTTCCTAGGGTAAGGGTGATAATGTCTCCATACTTAGTGGGTGGAAGGGAAGAAATCTATAGCTCAGACATTTGCCTCTTAAATGACCTTGTAGGCATATTGTAATATCCAGCTCCTAGGTGGAAGAAAACTAAACCAGTCATAACAAGAATTGGGGCAGGAGACATGGCTTATAATGTACTGCTGAGAACCCATTCAAATTGGCAGCTTTATCTGATTTTTTCCCCTTCATTTTATTAACAACTTCTACTGTTATGTGCCTATTTAAAGAGATAAATTGTTCTGAGGATAATTTGGGTAAATTGATATTTTTTAGATTTTTCAGAGTGGACTATTATTAGGATGCTGGAAGCTATGTAATCAGCTTTTAATGGAAACAAAGTCTTAGTTAACATCCTCATTACTCCGTAGCATAATTAACTCACAGCTTTTTTAACAGTAGAAGACCAACACCTGTTTCACAATAAAAACCTGTAGTGTATATCCTTTTGAATGATTCTGTTTACATCAGTGTATTCAGTTTAACTTTCAGCTCTGGCTTTACTTTCATTTTCATGTTTCTTCCTTATATTGTGTGGGTAAGCTACAGAGGAACCTCAGTTTGAGGAAGAAATTTTTGTCTCACCTTACTTTTGGCAAATTAGTTTGCTCCTCAGCTTTGTTCTTAGATAAACAAGGAAAACACTGCACTGTAATGGCATGCCATGTTCCTTTCCAGAAGAACCATAGATATTCAGTTTTTTCCCAGCTGTGAACACAAAATATTTTGAATATTAAAATATAGTATGATGACCATAACCCCTCTGTGGTTTACTGGAGAACTCCTGCCTAGTACCTTGCCCTTTTAACTTCAAGAAAGTCTCCATAAAGATAAATTTTTATAATTTTTACATATGACCTGTAAAACCCTATTCCCCTGAAACTGCTTGAAACGGGTTGATGCTGATGATTCCCTGCTACAATATACAATAGCAGCTTCACTCAGAGTAGTTTTTGCAATGAATGTGTTTATTTTACAAATGGACCCATGCATGCTGTGTTATGACAGGCAAGTGGTGAAAATCTCCTACTGAGGAATGCCCCTAAGCCAGAAGGTCTCCAGGACATCTGATGAGTGATCTCCTGTTGCTTTATTTGGCTCTTGCTGGTACCCATTTCACTGCTGACTGGACAAATGCCATTCAACAATAAAATATCCTTGCCTGGAGGATTTGACACAGATGGCTCTGGTCAGATTGGTCTGTTCAGGGTAAGGAATCAAGCCCATGACCTTTTTTACTGATAATGGTATTGTAGTCATACTTTTCACAGAACAGCTGCTCACTGTTTGAGTTTCCATTGTACTTCTTTTTAATTTTTATTTCTTTGTTTTTTTTTTACCTGAGACTCCATATCATCATAGATAAATAGAAAATGATCTATCAGTGGGCTCAAGCCAAAGATAATACATTATTCTGCTATGTATAGTTATAAAAATAAAATATTTCTTTCCCCTTTTTTTGTGGACAAATAACACTTTTTATTAACAATTGGTTAATCAGTGTGAAGATTATTATATCCAATCCTTTATAACATTTTGGTGATTAGATACAAAATAATTACTAAACCTACCAGACTGTTACAAAATGTTATACAGTTACAATTAATAAATTGCCATGCAATGAGATGGTAAAAACTGATACACCAAGCCAGTTCTCCTTTCACAGTGGTACAAACCAAGGAATACTCCATTGAAGTCAGTAATGTGATTCAAGTGAAAGGAGAATAAATTCATAACTACACTACCATAGACCTTATCTATGTAGTAATGTGGTGAATGACTAAACTCAGAAAGTTTCAGAAATTCTCTGAAAGTAGTTGTTATTGATTGTATTTACCATTTAATTTTTCATTCCACAAATCATCTTTTTTTCTTTTTTTTTGAGTCATCTTTCAAAAACAACTTTTATCATCATAATAAGTAAAACTGAATACATTCCTGCCTATGGTATCTAAAGAGATACTTTTTTAAAATCAGGTAAGACAATAAATGTGACTTTAAGGCGTCTTTCATAGTGAAAGTATCTCTTTAAAATAACATATTGAATCTTAACATTACAGAATACTATGGTTCATTGCCATGTTCATATATGTTATATCCCTCTGTTTAGCAACCAGAAATTGATTAAATGAACCCAGATTTAACATTTTAACTGAATGTGTCAGGACAGCCAAGCTGCAACTGTTGGATTGTAAAACTCTCCCATCACCTCCCATCTTAGGACTCTGGTGGTCTGAATACCTGACTGCAGAAGGCAGTGATCCAGCAGCATTAATTGAGGCAAGTATCATCAAGTTATTCCCTGGTCCCAACCATAAGCCTAGGCTAATCTCATCCTAGAGTAGAATGCTAGAATCACTGGGAATTTTTAGTGAATACCTCTTTGAATTGCTCCCAGAGTATTGGCAAGTGCCTGGGGTATGCAGTAAGGATCTTGTGTCTCTTGGCTAAACAGAATAATTTAGCTCTTGGGCATGTGGCACATAAGTCAGGAAAATAAGTCACCCCTGTAGGCAATTCTAAACAATTACCTTGCAGAGCACCATGCCAGAGTTTTGGTATGGCCACACAGATTTACTTGTAAAGTAAGGTGAAATTTAACATCTGGCTATCAGGATCTAGTTTAAGAAATTTTAAACGTGCATGTGTGTAGCTCACTAAAAGGGCAGAGTTTTTCAAATTACTTGCTTATTATGAAATGTTTACCCAACTCTGATGATTAGTCATTGGTTGGCAGAATTTAATCTTCAGAAATACTAGAAATATTTTTATAAAGAAGCAGTACAAATAACTGGAATGTAAGTTGCTTCACTTTAATGTCTGTACATTCTCAGGTCTCAATTGTTACTATAAAGTTGTTTTGAATTAAAACTTGGAAGTTTAAATTGAAAACTGTCTTGTATGTTGTAATCAGTTTTTGAAAAATGTAATCGTAGCACAGGATTCCATTTAAATAGTTATTTCCCATGGTGTAATTACCAGTGAAGAAGAATAGAGTGGCTAAACTACAGTGAGATTGAATTTACAGCTGCTAATGCAGCTCTACTTCAGGGTACACTGTTAGCTGAAAGGCAGACGTGGGATCTCCCAAGGTTATGGGCTTTAAGTCTCAAAGCCTCCAGCAGATTACTTCCTGCATAACTACATATTTCAAAGAGCTCAGAGGCTTGACTTTAAAACAGAAATAAGTATCCCTCAGAGAAGGCACCAGTACATGATATTAAAAAAATTTCAACATTAAAACTGTGATATAAGAATCAACATCTGTTCATAGAAAAATATTCCTAACTTTTTTCTTCTCAAACATTTCCCATGTGAAAGGTATATGAGTCTCCTGGTTCTTACAACTTCTAATAAAATTCCAAACTCAGATATGTAGAGAGAAGGCTGGAGATACAGAGATAATCAGACATTTATAGACATGATGAGAGATATGTAGAAATGTCTACGCAACTCTGATTACATCTGTATCTTCAGACTTCTCTTATCCACTAATAGTAGTATGTTTTAATGCTATTTCAATGGTTAATTTTGACATAACAGCTTTATTGTTCCCTTAAGATCACATAGGCAACTTCTACAGTGGTTTGTAAGATGATAAAGGGAACACTGTCTGCATTATGTTACACAGTTCTCTGCTCTGTTGGCCATGATCAGAGTACCTTCAAGGAACTATCAAGCAGACAGATGTCCTTTCACCTGTGGTTACATTTTGCTTATAAAGGAACATATACACCTTCCTAAAAAAAGAGTTTCCATAATCTTAAGAGAAAGTGCCTGTCAGATAAAAGCACTGCAGCTGCTGAATATGTTTTTATATATTAAAGCATTTTAAGATTGTGGGTGTATTGCAAGTAAATGATTTAACTACATTCAGCTGTCCTGTAAGTTGTTTGTAATTACTGATTTTGCTTTTCAGATGTGCATAATAAAGTTCTCAATGTAGCTCTTTCAAATGCAGCAGCAATGCTGACTCTTCAGTACTCGATAGTTCAATCACACAGGATATCTTCATATTCAAGTGAGGCAAAAAATAAAAAAGAAAGATAGAGGCAGCAGAAGGTAATGCCTGGTATTATTAGTGGCTCAAATTTGTTTGCTTTGCAATGATAGCTCCAGTCCTTGAAAAATTTTGATATTTTTAATCATATCTCTGGCAGTATTCACAGCTTCAATATTTCAGTAAGTCCATAAAACGTTTCCTTCATACATTGATAAATTTTCCCACATAGACTAGAATAAATGGTTCTTTGCAGTCAAAAATGATATCAAAATATCTTGTCCCAAACAAGCAAGATGCTCATGCTACACAAAGCCAAAGCAAATCTTAAAAGTATCAAAGAAAGTTGATTTGACACATACTCTGATCTCCAGTAATCAGCCATTTGTACCACAGCCTATCACAGTGATATTCAAGCACCTCGTTTTTCCCATTTTCCCCAATAAGGCAATTTTTTTTTCTTGGTTTCCTATAGAATCAAAGCATGTGTATTCATGCTCTATATATGTCTTGCTGTTGATAACATAGCAAAACATATAAAAATTTGTGGAGCCTTCCAATTATAATTAGTAACTAACACTTTATTTCTTAAGAAGTATAAGCAGGTAGGCTAACACAAAATAAATTGAGATTCTGCCCATAACTTCTTCACGAAATACAGCCATGGAAAACGTGGTTTTATGAAGTACTAAGAAATTTTATAGACCAAAAGATTGGAATTATTGTGGGTCTGAGGCCCACATAAGAAATCACAGCATTTCAGCTCAAGCTAAGAAGAGATCAAAAAGAGTTCATCCTGAACAGTATGTTTAGCTTTGAAGAATTATTTAACCTTTTCTTTTTTGGAATTTTAATTTAAATGAAGTTTCTGGCAGATGATTTGACTTTCAAACTGTTTCCACTTCTTGTTTTGAAGATGAGGGTCTTCTGGTGGGACAATCTTATCACTACCTTTTTCTCAGTCCCCTTCCACCTCTAGCTGTTCTACTCATAAGATGTCGGTACAAATGTTCCTCTTACAGTGATTGGGAAACAAACTTTTACACTGTTTGTAATGAAAATAAATGGTTTCAAACTCGAGTTAGAATTTTGCTTTAATCACCTCAGGATTTGGTCAACAAGTGAAGCCACTTTTCAATCTGCGTTAATTTGATGCCAGAATGTACACATAATTGGAATTAACAAGCATTTTTTGTGCTTATGAAAAGGGCCAGATAAACAGACAAATGTCTTTCATTTACCTACAGAGCATGCAGCATTAAATGAGTTGGAGGAGTTAATTTGATGAGGATAGGAATTAAAATGGAAAGTAAGGCTAATAAACGCTTTTAAAAGTACTTTATTTTCACAGACTCTTCAAATTCTCTGCAAATACAAAGTAGCAATTATGAAGACTGTTTTGTACATAAAAGGCAAAGCTTTGGCTATCTTCCCCAAGCCAGTTCTGTGATTAGGTTTTAGGACAACATACCTTTTCCTTAAAAGAAAACTGTTCTTTCAGCTCTCTGCACTGTACAAAGAACTTGAAACCCCACTGTAGTGAAGTATGAACAGATGAATACAGGAGTATTTCAGCACGTATCTTCTCTTCAGTGTGCTGTATGATTTAATCCATTGGTAAATATATTTTAGAGAGATAAAATACAATGCCAAACTAGGGCGGGGATCAATAAATTGAACTCCAGTTGTTCAAGTTTTTAGCCTGCAAGAGTGTACCCCTGAGACAGAGAGTATTGATGTTTATGTTCTGATTCAAAGTCTTTGTGTAGTATCTGGCAAGCAGTGAGGGAGCTTCCTTTCTGTCTTAATCTTCTCTGGCCAGAGTTACTGCCTGAAAACTTGTTGTTAGGACAGATCACTGTGCTATTTATGACTACTTCTGTTCAAGGGCTTGTTTATATATTACACAATAACTATTTATGTAGGGGATAAAACCAGACTGTGCATCCTCAATAGGCAAACTACGGTCCATCATAAGCTACAGCTCATCAGAGAAGCAGAAGTCAGTTGAATCAAGCTGTTCCTTAGAAACTGGCAGTGAGACTAACCGTCTAAAACGACTATTAACTGAAGTTAATATTAACTGAAGCTGACTACACTGAAGTTTCTGTTCAGTTCGGTATTGCCAGAACTTCATTCATATTCAGTGAACCAGTATAACCACAACACAGAAGATGGACCTAATCTAAGATGTGGCCTTAGACAACACTAGTCACTTTAACTGCTCTTTTCTCATGGAAGGCCTCTAGGTTCACACAACTGCATTAAAAGGTAGGGTTTGCCTCACATAAATTCACTTGTTCGAAAGTTAAATGTCCAGGTGTTCTCTGTAGTGAGAGATGCCTCTGGAGAGCAACCATCCCATTCTAAGACAGGTATTTGAAATGGTTAAGCTACATCACACTTCCGAGATTCTTCCATGGTTTGTTTTGTTTTGTTTTGTTAATGTCCAGAGACTATTAAGAGAGCCAAAATGTTTAGCTTCAACTGTGTATCAACCCTCTAAATGATTATGTTGACTGAAATGAAACCTCTCCAAATCTATATGGTTTTCCCTTATTTTCATAGTTGTATATCTCTAGTCCTCTCTTCTTACTCAGATAAGCATTTTGATCTCACTGTGCTGTTCTATTCATTCTCCTAGCGGTTCTAGGCTTGACAGCACTGGTCTGCTACTGAAAAAATCCTGGTATTGCCCTAGTGGGACTGAGTGAATACTGGAGTTCTCATTTAACAGTTTTTTCTGATAAATCATGAAATGTTTTTTTTCTTTGGAAAAAAATCTGCCTTTTTCTGCTTTTTATTCCTACCCAAAATATGTATTAATTGCCAACTTCACGTGCAATATTGAATTATATTCCAAATTATTCAAACCTTTTAAGTCCATTTTTATTTGTGGATGAAAATAACAACTTTTACTACAAAATTAAATACTAAACTGGTCAAGTTTTCAAAAACATTGTTAAAATCAACACAAAATATGTCAACATTTCTAGAAATTGTGTCATATTGACAAGGGAGTAATCAACAGAGCTCAAATTTAGGAATAGTTTCACTATGACTGCATTTACTATTTGCTACATGAAGATCAACATTCAAACCTGTGGCTGAGTTAGCACATCCTGAAACATTACCATGGATCAGCTGAACTGTCATAGCTCCATGTAAGCACTTGATCTGTGATGAACTATACCAAGGTAATTATAATGAGCTTAAACTTAGTAAAATTACTTCAAATGTGACAAGCCTGAAGCTATTAGTGGTTAACACTGTAACTTGGTACGGAATGGTTACATGCTATTATAACTAAGTCCTCAGGTTAGTTATTCCTGTGAATTGTAATACTAACATTTTTTTAAACTCTGTTCCACTGCCTTTTTCCTATTCCATTTTATTTAGAAGAGAGAAGGAAATTCTCAAAATGAAAGCTAATGTACAAGAATAATTTCTAAAAAACCAAGGAACAGCAGCTATTTAAAACAAATGAACATGTAACAAGCTTACAGCACTGTAACAGCAGGATACAGGAGAAAAAATGTAAAAATAGCCACTTCAAAAAATTGTTTATTAAAGCGCTCGTCTCCACAGCAGGAAATAAAAAGAAAAATACTGAAACAGCCACCTTAAAAATGATTTATTAAAAAATGCATCACCAGAGATGTACAGAAAGAAAACAGTTTACCAACCATCTTAAAATAAATTTATTCAACTATGGCCCAGCAGGAAACACTATAAAAAGTAAAATTTCCACTGTGTGAAAATAAATAAAATATTTTAAAACAAGGAAAAATAAAGTCCTTTTAAAATAGTTTTATATAGTTTTTGTATTTATATACATTGTATTGTATCAATTCACCAATGGCTTCATTCTTCATAATGTCGCATTCCCTGGCCCCATTCAACAAACATGTCTAATATACATTTAAACAGAAGCATGTGAGAGGTCCCTGCTACCTCAAGTTTAAACATCAGTGAACTCACCATCTTTCATAGCTGATCTTTTTAAATTATATTTTAAATTATACCTTGCAAGTCTGTTTTCAAAAGGATAATAGAGCTGTTCTAGAAGTTTCTTTTCCAGCTCAGTCATAATTTTCACTGGAATCTGTCATTTGTGCAGTACATTTCAGTTGTATTTGTATGAATTTTTATGAGAGCGGTACCCAAAGTTGCATGGAAGCACAGTATCCTTAAAGAAGCCAAGGACTGCTTATGACCAGGTAGGAGCACACCAGGGCCTCATTCTGCTATGACATACTATGTCATCCCACTGCCCTCAGTGAGGTTGGTTCTGATACACGGTGTTGGAAGTGACAACAGAGTCAGTCCTTTCACTATCAGCTTGGCTTTGCCATTGACTTTGTAAGCTTGGATATATTTGTTAGCCCCATAGCTCATGGTTTCCTTATTTTTACAAATAAACAACAACCAACTACTTTTGCCACACTAAGATGGAGCATTCGGGATCTTTGTTCCAGGCCATTGCTTCATATGCAAGTAAAATGAACCTCAACCTTATAAATACTCAAGCTCTCAGTCTCTCACCAGGATTTTTGTCCCACCAGTGTGATCTAGGTTTGTCAACCCGGAGAACTCCTTTACTATCTAGATTGCCTGAAGCCTCTCCTGTGTTTAGGAACAGGCTTGGGGCAGCAAAGGGTGCAGTGATTCTGTTGTGTTCCAGTAGATGTAGATCTGTTACCTGCTTTATCCATGCCAAGCCTTGGAAAGCCACCATGCCTACTGATGCAGTACAAAGAGAAAAGTCAGACTCCATGACTTCTCCCAGCAATACTCCCTTCTATTCCCACATGTCAGCCTTTCTGTGGTAGTAAGAACAGGAAATCCTTACTGTAAGACATGTTCCTCTAATATTTATTCTAGTTATCCCTGTCTTTCCCCACTGGGGCCAGGAGCACTCAGGCCCTGGACTCTCATTCTTGATATGGCTCAGACAATTTTGACCACACTGATAAAAAGCTCTCCTCTGTTTGTGTGCAGAAAAAGAGACTGTGGAAAAAAATGACATGAAATATGTTTATGGTCTTGGCAATAATGACGAGCCTTCTAAGTAGCATTACTGCAAAACCAGGGAAGATAAACTCACATTATACACAGTAAATACCTCTGTGAATATAAATAGATATTTGTGTGTAGATATATAATCACAGAGAGCAAAGGAACTAAGAGAAAGATGAATCTCAACTGCAGGCTACTGTGTGACAATGTGGTTATTATAACATATATGTCCATGAAATTAAAACATTTCACTACTTTAGAGGAAGCTAAAATAAATATAGTGAACCTCTTAGGGATTGATTCTGCATATAAAATTCGAGCAAAGTTCCTATTTGCATGAATAAAAGCTTCAGGATCAGGCCCAAAGCTTATTTATTTCTTCCTCCTGCTGTATAATTCAATAACTAGAACTGCAAGGTAAAAAATGTGTATAAAATGGAACCTATTGAGATGTGGCTGTTCACTTTGTCAAAAGAAGAAAATTGTGCAGTTGGGATATGTGAAATCAGACTTCAATATCTCTTTATGATCTCAAAAAACCATAACACCAGAAATAAAGTTCATTTGCAGTAAAGTTGGTGTTGCTGTTTCAGCAAATTCCTTGTGTGAGTGGCAGTGATGATTACAGCCAAGGAAATAATTCCTAGCAAATTATTTGTTCAATGAATTTCACCGTTTCTTCTGCCCGTGATTTGTCTGTGATCAGATGGCGATTCTCCCAGTGTTATTCTTCATTCAGAATTGTTAAGAGATGTCATCACTCAGCACACTTTAATCCAGGAGACATTCACAAACAGCTATTCAAAGGCCACACCTAGCCTGAAGCCTGTGTTTGTCTCCAAGAGTTTGTCAGGTAGCAGGTGTCTCAATAGTGCCTTTTTTCACTGGCTTCTCACTAACCTTTGCAGAACATCTTGGAGAAAATGTATGTGACATCCTTTCAATAAAGGCTGCCATGCTGAAAATACAGTTCTTTATGCTAACTCCAGAAAACAGAGGCTTAACATAAGTTATGGGGAGAAAGCTTAAAATCATTAACAAAGCAGTTTTCTTCACCAATTTCTACTTGAAATCAAGTCACTTTGAGGAAGTGGAGAAAGCAAGCAACAGAGCTGACAGCTCCTCCTTAGAAATACTATACAGTACTTTCCCCCTGGTATTTCCTAATTCACCTGTAGGGTGGTAAGGGAGGGAAGCTGGGATCTTGAGAGCATCAGGTGGTCTCAATTACCATGGAATCTTGTGAAGAAAGAAGCAATCTTTAAAGTGTAAATTGTCTTTAATGTCCTCCTCCCCCTTCCCCTCCTACTTTCTTCTTGGTCAACCTGCAGTGCACACAGGCTTCAATAGATAGCAATTCCAAGCCAACAGGCATCAGCTATGACTGAAAACTTTTGCATGTTTTCTGTTTTCGAATACTTTGTATCTACATGAAAATGTGGCTAGTGACACAGAACACTAGGACTTAAAATGTTAGCCATGTATCTTTTTTTTGATGTAGATTCATGTTAATACCCATATTTAGTACAGTAATGTTTACTAAGGATACCAAGGATAGGTGGATTGAGCCAAAAAAGGCATCTTCATTTCTTCAGCAACTTCCTACTCACCGATCAAATATATATCTGTCTATTGTAGTATTGCAAGAGATAGCTAGCTGGCTAGTAAAGGAAAATTCTTATGGGATTTCATCTGCATAAAGTAGTAGGATCAGAGCCCTCAACACAAGGAAAATTTCATAGTGTTTCAGGTATTTAAACCTTCATTAAGAATACTTCATATCTCACTGAGAATATTGGACATATACTTTAGTTGTGTTGTGTATTTCCCCTACTGTGCACTACCAAATGCTCTTTTTCCCATAGTGATTTTGGAAAAGGAAAATATAATGTTTCATAATAGGTTTCTTATTATTTTTGAGGTTTTTAATAACAACATTCATGAGGTATTATTGTTCTCCTTTTATAGGAAAGTTCTTTTTTGGTTGTATTAAAAATCGTTCATCTAAGGAGTTTAATAAAATTCCTATATAAAGAAGTTCTTATATTAATGTGTATTTTATACCACTTCAGCTGTAGTTCTATCTTTAATTTCATATAAGCTATTTGGAGTTGATTAACTAGCATATAATCTCTGCCAGCCAAATACATGAAAAGTTGGTGGTGTATTTTTAATCATCTATATTCAGAGCTGGAAATTAATTTTACTTTGATTTTTTTTAAACATCTCCTGATTAAAACTTAAGCAGTCAAACATCTCAGGCATTTAACTTCAATGTTGTGTCCTCCTCTATCAGAACAAAATTGGGCATTTTCCTATACACAATAGAGGAAAAAAAGCAATTACTATCAATCAGTGACTAAGCAACAGATTGGAGTATTTAGAAAGACTCATTCATACACAGATTTGCAGCAGTGTTCAGCTCTTCTGATTAGATTCCATAGATTTTAAATTGTAGCTAATTAGGCTGTCATAGGTTCATTAATGGCTCTACTGATTCAGCACTCCCTCACCTGCATGCATATTAAAGCTCATTAGCTCCCTTGTCTAAAATACCACCTGCATTAATTGCTGCTGATGCACTAGGACTCTTCAGAAGGCTCTTCTGACAACTAGTCTACCTGCTTGTAATACCCATTGCCCCCAGAGCTCTTCAGGAGAGCTAGCACATAAAGTTCATAGTGTTTCAAACATTGTAATACTGCAGCTGTTGTGAGGGCAGTCAAGCCTGTTTTCTGCTTAACAGCAGGAAATAAATAATTAGCGATGCCTATACGGTAATGCTTACCACAGGACCAGTTTATTTGCTCTGGTGTCTCACTACTGTAAGCTACCTAACAATATCATGTACTAACAAAGTGCTAGGGGAGATCCAAAGACATACATAATCTATTATGACCAAGAAGAACAGATGACCTAAAGTTAGAATAGGACTGTTTTTCTGTGACCTCTTTAGATTAAATGTTTGGTGGGTTATCTACCATAAGGACAGTGGGCCAAGCCTGTGACACAGTTCATTCCTGCTAATCCTTTAGTCCGTTGTTTTATGTAGGTGTTCTCACAGATATCAGGGTGCTAGATTATGTACCACAGGGGTTACAGTTTACAGCTTGAGTGATAAAGCAAAGCTGTAACTAGCTGGAAGCTACTGAGGAAGATTGCTCTAAGAAACAGTTCTTCCTGGCTCCTGATTTCCAAGCAGTTACAATCAAAGATGCACCAGTAAGATAACATGTGGCATAAACTCAAAATACATCTGATAACACTACTGACAGCAATTTGCATTGCTGAAAGGCTGTTAAATGCAGACAATGTCTTGCTTTCTCATGGAGAGTTTTGGGATAAGCAATGGTAACCTCTCATAGAAGGTATAACCAAGTATAATTTTATCTTCAAATTAATTGTGCTGAGGAAGCTTCATTGTTTTCTCCCAGCAGTTAAATATATCTCATTTCAAAGTACTATTTCATATTTATAGTCATATTTTCATACATACTTCTATTATCAATCTCCCAAAGTTTCTTTTTTTTCACTTCTTGATATCAAACTAAATTAATACCATTACTTTGAAATGAAATAATTTCATTCTTTAAAATGCTGAAATGGTAATAATTGCATTTTTACATTTTCTTTCTTAGTTCATTTACACAGACATATATGTATGCATAGACAAGCATCTATGTCCCCCCAAATTTTTGTGTATATTACAGCAAACAGAGAATTCACAAAGTTTTGCTTGACTTTTGTTCACTGTAAGGAATATTTTGGGGGCGATGAACTGTCCTTGTATTTGCTTTCCCTTGGAAATATTCAAAATCTCTCCTGAAATTTGTTATCTTTTACAAAATTTTGAATAAGATATTTGGAAGATGGAGTACTACAAGTGAAGAAAACTCTATTTCATACTCATAATTGTAAATTTACCATACAAACTGGCATTCCAGATTTACTTCTTCAGTACTGAAAATACTTGATGGAATGGAGAATCCCTGTGCAGTAAAAGCTAAATCCTGTTTCCGTAAAAATCACTGCCAAAACTCACACTTAAGTGATGAGTGATGCCTCAAATAAATACAAAAATACAGAAAATATTAGAACTTTACAATTACTGTTTGAAGCTCTTCCTCGGACACTGAGTTCTTACCTATCCCTTTAAAAACAACAAAAACTGAATTATCAGTGAAAAACCCCTATTTGAGTAAACTCCCACTTTGTGCAACAACAAGTGCTGCCATAGTTGGAAGACACAGAACAGTTAGAGCTTCCACAGTTCTATTCCTCTCCTCTGTTTACTGGAAACACTCAAGTGTTTGATGACACACATCACAATTCCTGTTGTGAATGCAGTAACATCCTGTTACAATTTTTTTTTTTCTTTATTAGTGTAAAAGAAAGAAGGAACAAAGTGTTGTTTAGTTCAACCTTCCTTAGTCCACCTCAGTCCAAGTCTTGAGTGAGTACAGAAAAAAAAACCCAAAACATATTGTTAGTATAATTTTGTTACGATCAAAGGCATCATCCATAGTTATAATAGTAGTGTCACTATGGTGAAAAATGAATACTTCAGAAAATGTTCCAGCCTGTCACAGGTTAGTGTAATGGGAATCTAGAGATGCAAGTTAAGGTTTAGGGATAATACTAAGCCTTCCACTGAATTCTGATCAATACTTTGATCTTGCAATGCTGAATGCCACTCTGGCAAAAAAGAAACCACTGTATCAACAGCAGGTGGCTTAAAAATACCTTGCATGTGCACCAAGGCACAGACAGATGGAACCAGCAAAGCAAACCCACGAATGATGTTTTAGAGCCATTTTGGCAAGGTACAAAATATATTCCCTTCTTCCCACCTGCGTAACTACTGACAGATGTCAGCAGACCTGGGATAAGAAAATGAGAGCTCAGTTCCCCACCTCTTCCTACCTTATTTATCCTCTCTGGTTCTGCAGAGCTCCAGAGTGTGGAAGGAGGGGCTTATACTAAAGGACTCCATGTGGAGCAGACTTTTATTCTTGTCAAGGCAGTAGTGAGTGAGAAAATGAGGTTTTAATGCTGTATTTCCCTATAAGTTTTATTCTTTCCTTTCCCTCTTCTTTTAATTAAATGCACTTGTGGCCTGAAAACAAAAATATTGTCTCTTCAACTTTCAACTTTTCTTTAGAGCCTAGTTGTATTCCAGAGGTAATCAGACTTACTAATGTCTTTGGATGACATTCTTCACTTCAGCCTGTCACAGATTACAGCTTTTATTCAAATGTGGTTATGATCATGAATCAGTTTCAGTGTATGTGGACAGGTCACTGATTCTCAGGTATTTTTCCATTTAGACCTAGGTTATAACACTGTGGCAGTACACCCCACCCCCCGGCAGGAAACAAAATTTCTCTGGGCAGGGAGGAGAGGGAAAAAAACCCAAACCCTAGAGGCTGTATGTTGAAAATTGAACTGACCAATGGAGATGTGCCAGGTACATGGAAGTGACCTTTTGGCCAACAGGGATTAAAACGACCACAGATCAGATTCAACAAGGGTATAAACAGGGCCCCGCCGGAGGACATTTTGAGCCAGTCCTCCTTGGAGCAGCGGGTCTGCAGTCGGGGACTCTCCCCTTGGGTTGGGATGCCACCCTAGGTAACTCCTGCAGATTGAGAGCCCTCATCTGTTAGGTGAGTGGTATGCACATTTTGAGTCATTTTAAATCTTAAGAATTCTTAAGTCAACTGTGTAGTACTAATTCCCCTTCCATCGTTGAACCCATGGTTCACAAATGTTATCGGACTTCTAACTAACTTTTTACTGAAGAATAAATCTGAGTTTTAACACTTGTTGGATTTGATTGTGCATGCCTCTGTAACAAACACATACCAAGTAATGACAGCTGACAACAATTTGCACCTTTACTGGCAGTCTCAGCTGAGTGACTACAGCAGAGACCAATGCATGCACTTATCCTTAGATGTGGGAGTTGTGACACAGCAATTAGCAATGTGAGGATGGCACACTCTCGCTGCTGCTTTTTTACTAGTCAATGAAGGGGATTCTTTTGGCAATCTAGTGTTTTCATGATATATTTCTCTAAGAGTTTTTGAAGTGTAAAAACACTCAAACTTCTCTATTTCTTCTAGCTTTAGTGCTGTGTAGAGTTTCTGATATTTCCCAGAAGTGCTGGCTCAGAAGATCTGTTGCATCACAATAGACTTCCCATAAGGGAAACACTCAGGTGCTTCCAGCACTGCAGAGAGAATAACAAAACATATATTTTGTAAGCATATACAGGATCAAATTGTTACCCAGTACTATACCAGGAAGACAGGTTATTGGAAAGAATGTATTTCTTAGCCCATAAACAGATTACCATGCACTATTCCATACAAATATTTTTATGTATAAATCACAGAAGTATTTATCCATGCTGAACAATAGGATTATTTTTCTCCTCTCACATGCACATACACACAATCATCCTTGTGTTTTGGAAGAGAATGGAAGGACAGTTGGAAGGTTCAAAATGTTTGTTTCTTTTCCAAACATCTGCCTTTGAGTACTACAAAATAAGTGTTGGCTGAAAAAAAAATCAGAGGCACTCCTGGAAGGGAGGATGTAGCTCTTCCTGACACTTTTTCCCATAGAGTGCATACTAAAACCTTTCCCTAAACCCAGGATTAGTTATTACAGTCTGCTCACCAGGGCACAGAGATGAGCCACTGGCTGCCAGCCAGTAAGCAACGTGGCTTCCTGCCAGCTGCCCTGCCACTGCTGGAGACCCACTCTGCAGTGACAGCGTGGGGATACACATGATCTGCCCCAATGGTTTTGACATGTCCCTGGTCATGCAACTTTCTGTGGGCCCCAACTGTAGTCTCATTTGCACCGGGCAGTTCAGTCCAAAATATCGACATGAGGAGATATTGTCATTGTTCATTAGTGTCAATGGGAACTGACTTTGGATTAGACCTGCAGATTTTGCACTCTATTGGAAATGTACATTTTTCTCTTTCTTTTTTCTTGGCATAGAAAGAGAATATAAGGGCCCCTCATTTTTGTCTCTTTTTTGGTAACCTGTTCAGCCAGCATAACTAAAACAAAGCATGGTTTATACAGTCAGGTATGAAGCACAAACTAGTTTCGATGCACATTATACTTCTATATTTACTTTAAATAAACTAGAAATGCCCCTGCTTTTCATTTCTTAAAATATTTTGACCGTTTATCTTTGAAATTGCAATGTTAGCAGGAAAAGATCCTCTCAAGTTCTTGCTGCAGTGTCTTTTATTATTCTTACACAAAAGGAAGTGCAGAGCGCCTTTGAGACCTTAAAGAAACCCAACCGAAAGGACAGGCCTTTGAAGTCTAAAAAAACATGTATAATCTACTTTTACTTAGTCTAACAGAAGAACCATATTTACCATGCTCATGTCATTATGGATTTTAGGTTTTTGTTCTGAGTACAAGGTGTATGATAGTCTGGAGATTATCAATTTGGGATACATTTGAAAGTTGACTTTGATCTCCTTAAAGCTATCAATCTCAGCTTTGGAGGGAACAAAGAGATAAGAGAAACTAGAAACCTAATTTGCATCTGATACCTCTGGAAAAAAAAGAGAAAACAGGGAACTAAATAACTAGAAAGCCAGAAGTCTTGCTCTATTCACCACAGGGTCTTTGTAAAATTGCTTGTTTTATAGCTAGAGAGACATCCAACAGACTGTAGTGAGATAAAAACCAGTAACTCAATTATAGCCATGGGCAGCCTTATTCTTTATATGGCTCGTAAAACCAGGATTTGTTTTTAATGATGAACTAGAACCTGTATCTTCTGCAAGATATAAGCCAGAAGCCACACAATAGGGGCATTTATTTAGACTTCAGAAAGAAGTCTGATAAAAACTGGATGTTAATTATAAAAGGGAATACAAGAATAACACTCTGTTAAGAGCTCTGTTTGAAAGTGTGTTTTGATGATTTTCCTTTTGAATCAATTTCGTCCACTCTCTTATCACATCACACCACATCTTCACCAGTGATTCAATACCAACACACAAATACTGCATGGCTTTCTTCCCATTATCAATATGAATGAAGTACCCTACCAGAACGGGTCAGAAAAGCCATTGCCCTTTCCTTGTGTAATAGTTTCCTGAAAAAAACACTTCTCTTGTGTTGTCTGTAAGGAAGTGACCAGGTCAACATGCACTTCTTCAACCTTGCCAACTATAACATAAAAAAATAACAGTGTGTACATTGGAAAACAATGCCAAATGCCTAGCACAGCTGAATGCTTTACTGCACACAATTGTCCCCTGAAGAATAAGTACAAGGCATTTGAAGGAGATGCTAGTAGTGGCATTTAATACAAAGGGACAGGCAACTTTTCCTTGTATGGCACTCAAAGCCTTCAAATGGCTGAGTGACTACAAGACACCCCACACAGTCAAGAGGATAGAGAGCTCTAGGGATAGGTCATGAGTGGATACACAGCACCAGTTCACCAGCCAGCTTACAAACACACAGTGAGACGGCTGCAGCAGAGCTAAGCTCTGGGGTAATCTGGTGTAGCCAGCCTTACCATCCACGCCAGCCACTTCCTTCTGCACCTAAAGACCCAGACTGCCATGTAGTCTGCAGCTTGAAAATACACTGTCAAGCCCTCCAGACAAGCAGTAAGAGTCTTCATTTCACCATGTATGAAAATACCTGTGGCCAGGAGCGATAGCTGTCTGTGTCTGTATTACTGCCAGGTGGTCTTACACTCTGATGATTTCAGCCTGAGAACCAATGAATAGAACAGAATAGTGTCTCATCGGCCTCATTTAATTATCTCACAAGGGAATTGCTCATGTGGATCAGAGGACATGAATTGGGGGGCATACTTACTACTAACTGCAGAACTCTCGCTGATAGAAATGGGGGCAAAATTTAATTCATTTAAACTAAAAGTGGAAATCCCTGTAGGAAAATGAGAAAGGGTTACATAAAGTTGAAGGAAGGACATTTGACAGTCAAGGTAAGCCAAATAACTTGTAATGTATAACATGATGCCTTCACTTAGCTGAAGCAATATATCTCACTTCATTCCTAAACAACTGCTGGGGAAGGTGGGGGTGGGGTTTTAGGGGTTTCGCAGGAGGTAATTGGGGGGGGGGGTTAAATGATAGGCTGTAGGTTATTCAAGTCAGATGAGGGACTTTCACATTTATCGTATGATATTCATACACTGAGATCCTGATTAGAGCGTACAGTAACTTCAGTGACATTTGGGCTGTATCAGATGATACAGATAACATGCTGGTATTAGTGCACATTCTTTTTTTGTGTGTTTCAACCTTTCTTTATTTATCTTCCTGTGTGGTGGGTTGACGCTGGCTGGACACCAGGTGCCCACCAAAGCCACTCTATCAATCCCTGTCTCAGGTGGACAGGGGAGAGAAAACATAACGAAAGGCTCGTGAGTTGAGATAAGGACAAAGATCACTCACCAATTACCATCATGGGCAAAACAGACTTGAATTGGGGAAAATTAAGTTAATTTATTACCGATCAAATCAGAGCAGGATAATGAGAAATAAAACCAAATCTTAAAGCACCTTCCCCCCACATTTCCCTTCTTCCTGGGCTTAAGTTTATTCCCAATTTTCTCTACAACCTCCCCCCAGCAGCACAGGGGGTCGGGGAATGGGGGTTGTGGTCAGTCCATCACATGTTGTCTCCGCCACTCCTTCCTCCTCAGGGGGAGGACTTCTCACACTCTTCCCCTGCTCCAGCGTGGGGTCCCTCCCATGGGGAGATAGTCTTCCACGGACTTCTCCAACATGGGTCCTTCCAACAGGCTGCAGTTCTTCATGAGCTGCTCCAGCATGGGGCCTTTTTATGGGGTGCAGTCCTTGAGGCATGGACTGTTCCAGCATGGGTCCCCCGCAGGGTCACAAGTCCTGCCAGAGAACCTGCTCCAGAGTGGGCTCCTCTCTCCGCGGGTCCACAGGTCCTGCCAGGAGCCTGCTCCAGCACGGGCTTTCCACAGTGTAACAGGACACATTCACCTGCCCCAGCATGGGGTCCTCCACATGCTGCAGGTGAAGATCTGCTCCACCGTGGACCTCCATGGGCTGCAGGGGGACAGCCTGCCTCACCATGGTCTTCCCCATGGGCTGCAGAGGAATGTCTGCTCCGGCGCCTGGAGCATCTCCTCCCCCTCCTTCTTCACTGACCTTGGGGTCTGCAGGGTTGTTTCTCTCACATGTTCTCACTCCTCTCTCCGGCTGTAGTTTCTGTGTCACAGCAACTTTTTTTCCCTTCTTAAATCTGTTATCCCTAGGGCACTACCACCGTCGCTGATGGGCTCGGCCTTGGCCTGCAGTGGGTCCATCCTGGAGTCGGCTGACACTGGCTCTGTTGGACATGGGGGAAGTTTCCAGCAGCTTCTCACAGAAGCCACCCCTGTAGCTCCCCCGCTACAAAAACTTTGCCATGCAAACCCAATACATTCTGTCTCATAGCAGAAGATGTTCTCTTACCTTTCTCCTCCATTCTGTGAAAAATGTAGGGTATAAAGTTCTTGTTGTTTCAAATGATTCTACAGCAGCAAGACCTAAAAACTCACTGATGTATTTGTAAGCTGTGTAAATTGCTGTCTGAAACAGAGATATCCAAAGTGTAATGTGCCGAAGTGTGAGACCTCTCTATGGATGTAGAATTCTGTTTCTTTATTTTTATATACATGTTTTCTAAATTTAAAATTCACTCCATCTGACAGTCTTTTGTTAAACTTTTGTGTATTGTCTGAAGATCTCCATTTATGGAAATAATCTTCTTTTCCAGTAATATGAATCAAGAGCAATTCTGAAAAAGTCTGCAACATCTTTGCACCTCATGAACTCAACTGCTTTTTAACTTATCTTGTCACTTATAGTGCCATTCAAAACTGGGTGCAAAATAACACCATAATGTCAAAATTTTGTTAGACTAGTATGAATAACAAGGTTAACTACAGCAAATTTAGGCCCAGTGTGGTTCCAGCAATGTAAGTGACCTGAGAAGAGAAATTATGGCCAGTTTCTTGTGGTCAGTTTGTAACGGTGAGGATCATGTTCTTACATTTCTGAATAATGCTGAGGATCATTTCAGTAGTATATTTCAGTTGTTGACATAAGCTATGATGCTTTAATTCTTTGCTACAAATTTCCTCACTTTTGATGTGAAGAACTTCAACAGATCCATACTCTAGTTTCACCCTAGTAGATTTTCCTTGCTGAATTGTTTCTAATGAAATGTATAGAACTAGTTCAATAAACAAATCCATGGGTCAGTTCCACTACAATCAATGAAACATTTCTGTCAACTGTGTATTCTAATTCTAGTGCTGGGTTTCAGTGGACCAGAAAGCATGCTGATGAAATATAATGAGAAGATTATTTTAAAGAAAATAGGGACAGAAGATGGGAAAGAGTAGAGGAAAAAGACTGAGAAAATTGTTCCTTAAGAAAGAAGTCATTCATCAGGGGCCTGATTCAAAGCCCATAAAAGCCAATGGAGTGCCCTGCAGTAACATATAGATTGGCTTCAGTTTAATATTTGTTTCAGTCTCAGAAATGCAAGAGTTGGAGCCCAGTTAATGTCCCTCTATTTCTGGTTCCCAGACAAAATGTTTATTTCTTTACTTGGTGTTTTGGGTTTGTATAGCGGGGTTTTGGTAGTGGGTGAGGGTGTTGCAGGGGTGACTCCCGTGAGAAGCTGCTAGAAGCTTCCCCAGCTCCAAGTCAGACCCGCCTCTGGCCCAGGCCAAGCCCATCAGTGACAGTGGTAGCACCTCTGGGAGAACGGATTTAAGAAGGGGAACTGGTAGTGAGTAGGGGGATTGGAAAGTGGGAGAAACACCTATGCAGATACTGAGGGCAGTGAGGAAGGAGGGGAGGAGGTGCACCAAAGGAGGGGATGCCCCTGCAGACTGTGGTGAGATGGCAGGCTGTCCCCCTGCAGCCCTTGGAGGTGAGTGAGGGAGCAGATACCCACCTGCAGCCCGGGGAGGAGCCCACACCAGAGCAGGTGGATGTCCCCGAAGATGGCCATGACTCTGTGGGAAAGCCTGTGCCTGAATATTGGCCCGTGGAAAGGACCCATGAAGGAGCAATTCAGGAAGGACTGTCTCCCGAGGGACCCCATGCTGGAGCAGGGGAAGACTGAGGAGCCCTCCCCCTGAGGAGGAAAGAGCGGCAGAGACAACGTGTGACGAACCAACCGCAACCCCCATTCCCTGTCCCCCTGTGCCACCGGGGGGGAGGAGGTGGAGAAAATTTGGAATGGAGTTGAGCCAGGAAGGAGGTAGGGGTGGGGGGAAACTGTTTTAAGATTTGGGGGTTACTTCTTATTGTTCTTGTTTTGATTTGATTTGTAGTAAATTAAATTGATGGGGTTTTTTCCCCAAGTTGAGTCTGTCTATTGCCCATGACCATAATTGGTGGGTGATCCCTCCCTGTCCTTGTCTTGGCCCATGAGTGTGTCTTTATATTTTCTCATCATCATCCTACTGTGGCTGGAGGGGGCGGGGAGTGAGCAAGCAGCTTCAGGGTACTTTGTTACTGTCTGGGCTTAAACCATGACACTTGGTATTGAATATTTATCTGAGATCTACAGTATTATGGGTTATAAGATAATAAGACCTCATAATTGTTGACAGAAAAAAACAATGAGTTACCGATCTCCTTCCTGAGTAGAGTAAATAAAGGTTTGCTTCCTTTGGTGACTAAAGTACTTGGTTCTGATTGGTTTATTCATCTTTCCTGACCCTTTTTTATCCTTAAGTCTTGTTTTCCAGCACACTTCTCTCCTCAAGCTTCAATACACCAGAGCTGAATTAGTCTAGCAGGCAGCCTTTTAGTTTCAACAGATATAGAAACAAGAAGGATGCACTGCAGCAGAAAATTAGGTGAGCTTTATTCACACCCCCTGTAATAAAGTAGATTACCCACCACAAGGACTAAAATGTGTGGACCAGACCTCCCAGAATGAAAACACATGCATCTCCAATAGGAACTAAATATTCTTTTCAAGGGACACTCCCACTGTCCCAGTTCTTGTGTCAAGGATGATAAAATATATCACACAGATTTATTGAGCCTAGCTCTATGCTTGTGCTCAAGGAAAGGAAAAGGACACAAAAAGTCATGCCTCTGCACTTGCCTTGAAGCAGCATTACCATCCTTACAGTTGTTAAGATTGCAAAGACTGCTGGGAAGCTAATGCTGGCATTCATTAGCCTCATCAAACTGGTTCAGTAAAAGAACAGTGTTATGAACACTTAACCTGACATCTTCTGATAAGAGATTTAGGGCCAAACAAGGCTTTTGTAATCTTTGCAGTTGCCTGGAAGTCAGTGAAAATATTGTTTAGTTCTTACTAAAGATTTAACACGAGTCTGACATGGGGTGCTATTATGGTACTACTTGTCTAGAAATACTGTATGGATTCAATAAGAGAAAGCCCTGGAAACTTAGTAAGTGCAGTGAAGCTTCTGAAATAGTGTCAATGATTTGGTTCAGTTTAATTTTCTGTTTGTACATAAGGCATATGAAGATGTTATGCATGTATAGGGAACTATTTTGGAAACCTGAAATAGTATATCAAATAACACACATTGAAAATGTATCCTAAAAAATGAGTTTCCGTTGTACTGTGGTATCCTATTCTTACAAAACTAATTCTCAACATTCTCCAAAGTTAATTAAACTTAAATGTTTACAGTTACATTTAATAAAAAAAGTACCTTCATGCTTCATAACTTTTTTAAAAACGCTGGCCAACAAATTTCTCTCCCCAAACATAGGTTGGAGATTTTGTAATAGAAGGACCTTTGTTATAGATCAGATTAAGAAATATTTTTCTAGTGGAGCTACAGGCTCAGGAAATATCTCTACTTCCATATGGAAAATACCATATAAAAGTAAGAATAATGATGACTGTGAAGAAGAGGAGGAAGAAAAGTTGAAGTTCAATCTCAAAAGCTAGGTAGATTGCAGTCAAAGTTTAGCAATGCCATTTGAAATCATTTTTCCTCCTTTGAAGTCAGCAGTTTTGAGATGTTATCATCTGCTGATTGTGAAATCTTATGTGATCATATTCTGATTAGTTCTTCCATTCCCTGTGGATCATTGTTCACATAACTTTGTAACCTTTTCTGGGTTGATTCAGTAAACTATATATAGAATTACATGGTAATAAAGAATGATTTGTACTCTCTGTCTTTCATGATAATCCCCTGTGGGGCTGATGAATCTTATGAAAAAAGTTGCTTTTGTCTTAGGTGAAGTGGTTTTGTAGTTAAACAGAGGAATTCAATCAACAGAGTATTTATATAGCAGCTTTTACCAGTGCTGAAACCACTCTCGCTATTTCTTTGAAAAGACAAGGAAAAAAAAGTGCAATATTATATTATTTCATCTCTATACAATCTCCCTCTGTCCTGAGATGGCATGTCCATGTCTGGTCTAGCACTTGTGGTCTGAGTACTGCAATGTTTTGTTGTAAAAGAAGCCATATCAGGATATTAGGAGAAAAATTCACTTTCATATTCATAAAAAGTCACTATTATATTCATTATTAATTCTTAAATTGTAAAAGTAACTTAAGGCCACAGTGATGATGAGTCCTTTATGCTGGATACTGTATGAACTTCTAATAAAGTTCAGAAAACTTCTACCATCTTCCAAATTTTAATGCAGTCAGCATATGAGATCAAACCTCCATCACTAGACATTTCAGACAACTTGTAAGAGACAAGTTGCCTCAGAAAATTTGGGCACTATGAGACTGTGGAGCATGCAAAGTGGCAGTTGTTTCTTCTAAGGTTCTCAGCTTATGATTTTCAAAAGAAGCTATAGGAATATATTGCTAATGAAGATGCAGCATTTCAATGAGTATGCGAGCTGAACCATTACATCTTTGTGGTTCATCCATCACCACATGACATCTGACACCTTGATAAATCATCATTTATTTCTAACTTAGTTTATGCATGATATTTCTGCAATGTAGGTGATTATACTTTGTTACGGATGCTAATTTTCAAAAGCTTGCAAAAAGTGGATCATTTTCTGGAGACCGAGTCAGAGAAGATAGTAGTAATGTGACATTTGTAGTATTTCATCTCAAAGCTAGCAATTCAACTTGGGGTCAAATCAGAAGAAACTGAAGGTATGGCTATCCAAAGTTTTTCGATCATCTACACAGAGTGAATTTATTGTCTCCATTCAATTCCCAGTGTCTCATGTAACCAAGAAATGTATGCAACTTTCTCACCCAATTTCTGGCATAATTTCAGGGAAAGGGTATTCCTTTCATAGGCATAAAGATTTCTGTAAGTCAGAACAAGTGAGAGAAAAAGGGAAGGCATTTTATTTTCCCCAAAATTCACAGACAACATATTCTATACATCTAGTTTATATTGCAGTTCATGCTTTATTTGTGGGTATCTTCATAATCATAGCACTAACTGTATCTAAACCCCTAGGTGTGTATGACCCCTGATCTCAAAGAGCTGTAACATTTAGAATTTTTATGTAAGAGTGAAGTAATGAAAAATAAGACATCAGTGATGGAAGATCTACAAGGAAAAAACCTGATATACTCATGTAGAAACCATGTGTTGGTGGGTTCAAAACATTGGTATATTGCATAGGAATAAGTTCTAAGGCCTCATAAAACCCCAGATGCTGCTTGATTCCACCAATGCTATTTGGCTCATTTTCTGGTGGCAATCAGAAGAAAAATAAAACCTGAAGACAAGAAAATAGGAGTGTCCCTTTTGTCAGGGAAGGCATGCCATGATTACCTGTGCAAAGGAAAATTCCACCAGCATAAAACCAGGCAGATGACTAGATTAGATGCTATGCTGCATCTTGAAACTAAAACTGAAGGAAATCCATCACATGCTCAAGGCTACAGGGTAAAAGCTCATCTGAGCAGTTAGGTTTTGTGCGTGGCAGTAAAATGTGTTTCAAGGAACACAAAGAGGAGGATGCAATAATGAAAGCAGGAACAGATTAGTAAGAGAGAGTGCTGGTGGGTTGGATGGACATTTTTCATGATGCCACAGAAGAAAAAGTAACACAGAAGTAGGAAAAGTATGGGTATTAACTAAAATAATCGAGGGCCTGTCATTCTGTCCCTCTTAAAGCACTTACACATGTGAAAACAACTTATATACAAAGTATGCTTTGCTAGAATTTCCAAGCATGTGCCATATAATCTTTTCATAAGACTGCTCTGGTTTACCAGTGTGAAGAGGCTAACAAAAGATCTTGCAATGCTCACAGAGAATAAGGTTTGTTTCACAATGGAAAGTATACTCAAACAACAGTAAATACATATTTAGTCATTCAGATGCACTTTAAAATACACTGAACAGTTCCCACACATACTGTGACTTGTTTTTAAACCTCACTTTCATAAAAATCAATACATTTCAGGAATTGCCTGTAGGTTCACACCAGCCTAGTAACAACATATGTTTTCATTACACCCGTCTAACATAATCACTGCTATAATACCTATTCCCAAAATAATTCTCCTTCCCCATCTCCCTTTTCCCCTACAGGTTAGAACTAGTAGCAAATCTCAGTCTCTACCTACAGACAAGGAAGTGTTTCAAAGGATGATGGCTCTCTTAGGCGAAGGGAAAAGAATAAAGAGGAAGCTGCAAGTGAGCTGACAGAATCAAGCGAGTACATGACGCTTGATCAATGCTTGCCATTGTGAGAGACATTCTTTAGGGAAATTTTCCATTGCAGATGTCATACGCTAAATGAAGTGGAACGGAATTAATACAGAACCTGCAAGACTAACAATGAAATTTTCAAGGCTGCAGTTCTTTGTTGCTCTTCCCCTTCTACAACTGTTCTTTAAGTTGACTACATTTAGGGATGAATTGATACACCCTAGCTTTAAGCCTTTGATATTTAAACCGCTTATGATCTCAAACACACATCACAACATTGATTTGTTTTTAATCAAAAAACTTTCAACTTATTCATATAGAACATCAATATCAATGTATCATAAAAAATGTTGAATTTTTTTTGTAACCAACCAGTATGGCAGGAAGACAAACTTATTTTAGTTCTTCTCTGTAGTCTTTTTTTTGACTACAGGTGGGGGAGGTGGGAGGGAACAATGATGATGTAGAAACACTGCAAATTTTGTGTGAAAAAAGGTAACTGTATAGTTTTTTTTACAGGCACCCTCGTGGCCAAAAACAGAAATAAGAAATCCCTTAGATAAAATGCCAATATTATTCCACAAGGAATAATTCCATCAGCAGTACATGTAAGAAAGGTGATGATAGGACTTTTCTTGCATTAGAGTATTGTGTCAAATGTATCATGTTGGTCATGATCCCTTGCTGTTGTTGTTGTTGCCCCCCTTGTTGCATGTGGTGACAAAAGAGATTATGATAAAATACCGGAGAATAAAAGGGTGTTTGTTATATACTCCTTCACACAAGGAGATGGGCATTGTCTTTTGTGTGTGGAATTAAAATACTTGACAATCACTTCCACAATCATGCTGCACTAAGCCCTTTTTTTTTTTTTCTTTTTTTCCTTCCCTTTTTTAACAGGATATTTTATTTGTTTCTAATTCCGCTTAGGACCCACTTTAGTAATACTTTCTGCCTTAGATTAATTACCCTGATCTAATTCATTTAGTGGAGGACAGCTGTGGTACGTGGGTTGCCCACTGATGTATTGTGTTAAATGACGCCCATCTGTCATTGCAGCATATCAGCATGGATTCAGTGTCATCCACTTCATTGGCTCTGCTGAGATGCGAAGTACAGCTACAATGTTTACCACTGTTGTTAATTTAATATCTACACCTTTAATAACCTGACTGCTGTCATTCGCTGAACAATGATACATGATGGCCAGTGAACAGCCAGATAGAAGGCATTAACTTGACAGCATAGCAGACCATTTGGTACAGTTAATTAGCACACTTCTGGGCAAACTTACTGTTGAGGGTCTTGTAGGGCATTCCCATGCAAAAATACCTTATTGAAAATAAAGGTAAAAAAAAAAAATCCCTGTTAACAGTGATTCTGACAAGTATGATCATTAACCCATCCTGTTGACTCAGAAGTGGTAATTTTTTATAATAGCCATTTTATCTTACTTACCACTGATCAGTCTCCTGCTCTTTCCTTGTCGTGGTTTAACCCCAGCCAGCAACTAAGCACCACGCAGCCACTCACTCACTCCCCCCCCACCCAGTGGGATGGGGGAGAAAATCGGGAAAAGAAGCAAAACCCATGGGTTGAGATAAGAAGAGTTTAATAGGACAGAAAAGAAGAAACTAATAATGATAATAATAACACTAATAAAATGACAACAGCAATAATAAAAGGATTAGAATATACAAATGATGCGCAGGGCAATTGCTCACCACCTGCCAATCGACACCCAGCTAGTCCCCGAGCGGTGATTCCCCACACCCACTTCCCCGTTCCTATACTAAAATGGGATGTCCCATGGTATGGAATACCCCGTTGGCCAGCCTGGGTCAGGTGCCCTGGCTGTGTCCTGTGCCAACTTCTTGTGCCCCTCCAGCTTTCTCGCTGGCTGGGCATGAGAAGCTGAAAAATCCTTGACTTTAGACTAAACACTACTTAGCAACAACTGAAAACATCAGTGTTATCAACATTCTTCGCATACTGATCTAAAAGCATAGCACCGTACCAGCTACTAGGAAGACAGTTAACTCTATCCCAGCTGAAACCAGGACAGTATCCACCCCTTATTCTATACCATTGACGTCATGCTCAGTTCCCATACCTTTAGTTACATCCTGGTCAATCATCAACACATTTTCTATCCCTTTGAGACATATGAACAATGAACAATGATATATATATATATATAAGTATACACACACAGAGATATCAGTTCTTTAGTTCATGGGTTATGTTCATAAAATGTTTGTTGAGTTCATTTAGTTTCCGACTCTGGGCTCCATCTGTCATACCAGTCTGTCTGGGCAGGAGGGATGGTGCAAAGTCCTCTCAGTCGGTAGAGCAGAATTGGGCTTCAGTGCGGTGTGACGAGCAGGTGACATTTGACGCAGCAGGAGGATGGTGTGCACCGTTGGATTGTTGCATGCTGGAGTCAGTTCTGGTTCCATCACTACTGCGCTTTGCTCAGTTTTATCATAGTTCATTCTTGCTTGATCTAAGTGATTCTTACTATAGTACTATGGATATAGCATATAACAATTATAGTAATGATAACATACAGTAGCAGGGTTATATAGCAACTAATATCATACAGTTTACTTCTGGCTATTCTCACCTAAAATCAAATCCCCTTGAGGCACACATCGGACTTCTCCATCTTTTCGCATCACCCACCAAGTGCACCCAGGCCCTTGAGCAAAAACAATCCCACGAATGGGTTTACCTTTGCCTGAGGCAGGAGTAACCCAGACTGTTTTCCCTAACACGTTCTTCATGTGCACTACAGGGACTTTATCCCCTTCTACAGTATGTAAAAATTCTGATTGGGCAGGGCCACTCCGATTGGCAGATCCTCTGGTGTTGACTAACCAGGTGGCTTTTGCTAAATGTGTATCCCAATGTTTGAAAGTTCCACCCCCCATTGCTCTCAATGTAGTCTTTAACAGTCCATTGTATCGCTCAATTTTCCCAGAGGCTGGTGCATGATAGGGGATACGATACACCCCCTCAATGCCANGCTCTTTGGCCCAGATGTCTATGAGGTTGTTTTGGAAATGAGTCCCATTGCCTGACTCAATTCTTTCTGGGGTGCCATGTCGCCACAAGACCTGCTTCTCAAGGCCCAGGATACTGTTCCGGGAAGTGGCATGGGGCACAGAATATGTTTCCAGCCATCCGGTGGTTGCTTCCACCATTGTAAGCACATAGCGCTTGCCTTGGCGAGTTTGTGGGAGTGTGATATAGTCAATCTGCCAGGCTTCCCCAAATTTATATTTCAGCCATCGCCCTCCATACCACAGGGGCTTTAACCGCTTGGCTTGCTTAATTGCAGCACATGGTTCACATTCATGGATAACCTGTGCGATAGTGTCCATGGTCAAGTCCACCCCTCGGTCACGAGCCCATCTATATGTTGCATCTCTTCCCTGATGGCCTGAAGTATCATGGGCCCACCAAGCCATAAATAGCTCACCCTTATGTTGCCAGTCCAGGTCCACCTGAGCCACTTCAATCTTGGCAGCCTGATCCACCTGTTGGTTTTTTTGATGTTCTTCAGTGGCCCGACCCTTGGGTACGTGAGCATCTACATGACGTACTTTTACAACCAGATTCTCTAGCCGGGACGCAATATCTTGCCACAGTGCGGCAGCCCAAATGGGTTTACCTCTGCGCTGCCAGTTGCTCTGCTTCCATTGCTGTAACCACCCCCACAGGGCATTTGCCACCATCCCTGAGTCAGTATAGAGATAAAGCACTGGCCACTTTTCTCTTTCAGCAATGTCTAGCGCTAGCTGGATGGCTTTCACCTCTGCAAACTGACTCGATTCACCTTCTCCTTCAGCAGTTTCTGCAACTTGTCGTGTAGGACTCCATACAGCAGCTTTCCACCTTCGATGCTTTCCCACAATGTGACAGGATCCGTCAGTGAACAGGGCATATTGCCTCTCATTTTCTGGCAGTTTATTATACAGCGGGGATTCTTCAGCACGTGCCACCTCCTCCTCTGGTGACATTCCAAAATCTTTGCCTTCTGGCCAGTCCGTGATCACTTCTAAAATTCCTGGGCAACTGGGGTTTCCTATGCGAGCCCATTGTGTGATCAGTGCGATCCACTTACTCCACGTGGCGTCAGTCGCGTGATGTGGAGAGGAGACCCTCCCTTTGAACATCCAGCCCAGCACTGGCAGTCAGGGTGCTAAGAGGAGCTGTGTCTCAGTACCAACCACTTCTGAGGCAGCTCGAACTCCTTCATACGCTGCCAATATCTCTTTTTCAGTTGGAGTATAGCGAGCCTCGGATCCTCGATATCCTCGACTCCAAAACCCCAGGGGTCGGCCTCGGGTCTCCCCAGGTGCTTTCTGCCAGAGGCTCCAGGTAGGGCCATTCTCCCCAGCTGCAGTGTAGAGCACATTTTTAACATCTTGTCCTGTCCGGACTGGACCAAGGGCTATCGCATGAACAATCTCCCGTTTAATTTGTTCAAAAGCTTGTTGTTGTTCAGGGCCCCATTTAAAATCATTCTTCTTCCAGGTCACTTGATAGAGAGGGCTTACAATCAGACTGTAATTTGGAATATGCATTCTCCAAAAACCCACGACACCTAAGGAGGCCTGTGTTTCCTTTTTATTAGTTGGTGGAGACATAGCTGCTATTTTGTTGATCATGTCCATTGGGATCTGACGACGTACATCTTGCCATTTTATTCCCAAAAACTGGATCTCCTGTGCAGGTCCCTTGACCTTACTTTCTTTTATGGCAAAACCATCTTTCAGAAGGATTTGGATTATTTTCTTCCCTTTCTCAAAGACTTCTTCTGCCATGTTGCCCCATACGATGATGTCATCAATGTATTGCAGGTGTTCCGGAGCTTCACCTTTTTCCAGTGCAGTCTGGATTAGTCCATGGCAAATGGTGGGGCTGTGTTTCCACCCCTGGGGCAATCGATTCCAAGTGTACTGGACACCCCTCCAAGTAAAGGCAAATTGTGGACGACACTCTGCTGCCAGAGGGATTGAGAAAAATGCATTAGCAATGTCAGTTGTGTTATACCATTTGGCTGCCTTTGACTCTAGCTCGTATTGAAGTTCTAGCATATCTGGAATGGCAGCACTCAGTGGTGGCGTAACTTCATTCAGGCCACGATGGTCAACTGTTAGTCTCCACTCTCCATTAGACTTCCGCACTGGCCATATGGGACTATTAAAGGGTGAGCGAGTTTTGCTGATCACTCCTTGGCTCTCCAGTTGGCGAATCAACTTGTGGATGGGAATCAGAGAGTCTCGGTTGGTGCGATATTGCCGCCGGTGCACCGTCGTGGTAGCAATTGGCACTTGTTGTTCTTCAACCTTGAGCAACCCCACAATCGAAGGGTCTTGAGAGAGACCAGGCAGGGTAGACAGCTGTTCAGTGCCCTCTGTCTCCAAGGCAGCTATACCAAAAGCCCATCGATACCCCTTCGGGTCCTTAAAATACCCTCTCCTGAGATAGTCTATGCCAAGGATACACGGAGCCTCTGGACCAGTCACAATGGGGTGTTTCTGCCATTCATTCCCAGTTAGGCTTACTTCAGCTTCCAATACAGTTAACTTTTGGGATCCCCCATCACACCAGAAATACAAATGGGTTCTGCCCCTTTATAACTTGATGGCATTAGAGTGCACTGTGCGCCAGTGTCTACTAGAGCCTTATACTCCTGTGGGTCTGACGTGCCAGGCCATTGAATCCACACAGTCCAATAGACTCAGTTATCCCTTTCCTCCACCTGGCTGGAGGCAGGGCCCCTCTAATTCTGGTCAGAGTATCCAGTATTCACTTCTCGTAAAATTGGCTCAGAAGTCCCTTCAAGAGGATCAGAAATAAGATCAGCCCTTCTACTCTGTTTGGAAACTGGAGCGGCATTTTTCCTGGTAGAATCCCCTTTTGTGGTGGTTTTTCCTCGCAGTTCACGTACCCGTGCATTTAGGACCGAGGTAGGTTTTCCGTCCCATTTCCTCATGTCCTCTCCCTGATCACATAGGTAAAACCACAGGGCACCTCGTGGTGTGTACCTTCTATATTCTCTCTCTTGGGCAGAGGAGCGCTCACTCCTAATAGCTGAGACATTGGTCCTTACAAGTGGGGAATAGGACATATCCTCTTTGAATTGCTGGAAATCCTTGGACAGCTTCTCCACAGCTGAAATGCAGGCTTGTAGGGAGGAGGAGAGATTTTCTTCGTATTGATGGAGTTGGCGAGCCACTTCCTCCACTGTCGGTGCCTCTTCATCCTTCCAGGCCATTATTGCCAATGCGTTGGCATAGGATGATGGTGCGCTCCGTACAAACTTCCGCCACATGGGTCGTGTGCATTGGACTTTATCTACACCTTTGGGTAATTGTGCATTGTCTGGGTCATAATGAATCGTCTCTAGCACAGCTAATTCCCTCAGATATTGAATACCTTTTTCCATGGTGGTCCACTTGCTTGATTGACATATAACATCTTCCTTAAAGGGGTACCTTTCCTTCACACTTGACAGGAGTCGCCTCCAGAGGCTGATGGCTTGTGTCCCTCTTCCAATTGCCTTGTCAATGCCACCTTCCCTGGCAAGCGATCCTAGCTGCTTGGCTTCCCTACCTTCTAATTCCAAGCTATTAGCCCCATTGTCCCAGCATCAGAGGAGCCAGGTGATAATAGGCTCACCTATACAGCGGCCAAAGTCTTTTCGCAGATCCCGCAGCTTACTCAAGGATAGGGACCGCTTTATTACCTCTGGTTCTGCCTCTTCCTCCTGTTCCCGTGATGACCCTGGTTCATCTTCATCCTTCGCTAAGCGAACTGATTTTTTTGTATATTTCTTTTTCTGTACGGGGGCAACTGATGCTGGTGCAGGTTGGTCCGTTGCAGTATCGCTCACTGGGTTTTGGATAACCGCAGTGTCTGTCACCAAGGTTTGGGTAGCAGCAGTGCTCGTCACTGGGGCTGGAGGGACTGCAGTGCCCGTTGCTGAGGTTTGGGTAGCTGCTGTACTCATTGCCGGGGCTGGAGGGGCTGCAGTGCCTGTTGTTGAGGTTTGGGTAGCCCGAGTTCTCGTCGCCGGGGCTGGAGGGGTCACGGTGCCTGTTGCCAAGGTCTGGGTGCCTGCAATGCTCCTTGCCGGGGCTGGAGGGGCCGCAGCACCCGTTGCCGAGTTTTGGGTGACCACAGTGCTCATCGTTTTGTTGTTAGGTCCAGAGATCTTCTCTTCCCCTTGAGGGTACTGAGTGGTGTTGAACAGGGCTCGATAGGCATGGGCCAGGCCCCAGCACATTGCAGTGATTTGTATCTCTCTGGAGCTGCCAGGGTGACAGCATACCTTTTCCAAATATCTTACTAGTTCTTCTGGATTCTGCGCTTGTTCAGGGGTGAATTTCCAAAACACTGGAGGTGCCCACTTTTCTAGGTACTTGCCCATACTACCCCACACACCCTGCCACTCATAATTATCCAGCCTTGGGGCAGATCTCTGGGTGATCTTCTTAAATAGTTGTTTAACCTTAAACAAGAGCTGAACCACATTCAGAAGCATGCTAATTACTAGCAGTAGGGCTAGGACTGTGCTGGTCTCAACATCCCAAGAGTATTCAAATTTTTCAAAATTCTCAAACAGCATTGTAACTGGACTGAAGGAGAAAGGAGAGGGGAAGAGAGGTATCCCACCCATAGACTGGTTTTCCAAGGAGGAAAGGTAAATGGTGTAATTATTAATAGTTTCCCACAGATGGCTCCAGGAGTATAAAAGTGACAATGCTGAGTGCAAATACCGGATTAATCCCACAACCGATGACTTTATCATACCATAAACCAGTGTTATACAATACATCAAAGCGAAAACCTTAATCCACCTCCCACGGATGATAAGCAGCAGAAGAGGGACTACATACAGCAAGCGAGGTGATACATAACAGAACTTTAAAAACCAGAGCAACAAGTCTAAGAACACATAAATCAACATAATGACCAGCGACTATTAGACCAATATAATGAATGCTTAGAACAAATTTGTTTTAACAAGCTCTGGTCAGGTTTGTCATTATCTCAACCCTTCGTGCCCCACATTGGGCGCCAAAATGGACTGTCGTGGTTTAACCCCAGCCAGCAACTAAGCACCACGCAGCCGCTCACTCACTCCCCCCCACCCAGTGGGATGGGGGAGAAAATCAGGAAGAGAAGTAAAACCCATGCGTTGAGATAAGAACGGTTTAATAGAACAGAAAAGAAGAAACTAATAATGATAATGATAACACTAATAAAATGACAACAGTAGTAATAAAAGGATTGGAATGTACAAATGATGCGCAGGGCAATTGCTCACCACCTGCCAATCGACACCCAGCTAGTCCCCGAGCGGCGATTCCCCGCACCCACTTCCCTGTTCCTATACTAAAATGGGATGTCCCATGGTATGGAATACCCCGTTGGCCAGTCCGGGTCAGGTGCCCTGGCTGTGTCCTGTGCCAACTTCTTGTGCCCCTCCAGTTTTCTCGCTGGCTGGGCTTGAGAAGCTGAAAAATCCTTGACTTCAGACTGAACACTACTTAGCAACAACTGAAAACATCAGTGTTATCAACATTCTTTGCATACTGATCTCAAAGCATAGCACCACACCAGCTACTAGGAAGACAGTTAACTCTATCTCAGCTGAAACCAGGACATTCCTCTAGCCTGCTTCCTTGTCTCCCCTCATTTCTTTTCCCCTTTTAGTCTCTGAAAAAGAAAAAGGTTGGAGGTAGCAAACGCAAACACACACTGTCATTTCAGCCCCGTGGTTTATAGGCATGTATCCAAAACCAGTGTGGGTTTCTCATTGTACAAATGCCAGTTCCAGTCATTGACCCTTTAACGAATGTGAAGAAGTAACCCATTCAAAGGGTTCTATCTGTTGTTTTCTTTCTGAATGGAAAACATAACAACAGGAAAAGATCGGTAAATTCTTATCACAAAAATTCTCTTACACGGTAGACAAAAATATGAAAATTGATGTTCATATATTTTGTAGAGTGATTTTTTTTAAAAAAACAATATTTTATCTGTATGCTTACATGAAAACTTCACTGAACAGAAAAACAAATACATACGGAAAGAAGCACTGTGTGCTCTTAACCCACTTTCACATATCTCTGCAGACAGAAATAGACACTCACACACCACCACACTGTGGTTATAATTTTCAGGGAGCTGGGGAAACCCATATGATTGCCTGCAGCTGGTAGTGTGTGATTAGTGTTTTAAGACTCTTGGCTGTGTGCCTCAAGCAGATATTCAGCTTTGGAGCAAGACTACCACCTGTTACACAAGCTTGAAAAACATCAAGACTCACAGAAAACAATTTTGAATATTAGTCTGAGAAGAACCTTGCTGAGTCCTTTGCTTTGCTTATTTCTTTCAAGAGGGCCTAAATGGGAAGGGTGCCTCAGTGGTCACAGGATGGAAGAAATAGTTCTTCCACAGATTTTCTATTCAGTTTTGGATTGCTCAAGAGTAGAAGGATTTGCTAGGGTTTTTAGGGGTCTAAATGCCATTGTAGATCTTGGACTTCATGTTTGCCTCAGTTTTCTAGTTGTAAAATGGGGACTTTCCTATCGCAACTAGCGTGGCAGTAAATGCCTTCAAGACCTTCATGTACAACACTGATGGACAGCACACTGATTTATGCCTGAGAGCTGGTTGCTAAAGGTCCGTGTTAGATGAGATGATCCCCCTGCCCCTAGGCTGGTTTGTTTAAGATAAGGCTGGAAATTTCTGTAGACAAATATTAACAGTAATTTATTGTAGTCAACACTGCAGAAGAAGTGATATGACTGCAATAAAATTTAGCTACTTTTGACTACTTAGGCTAAATGACCCATTTATAGCTGGATTAGGATGGTCTTAGGAATGAATCAGAAACAAAGATAAAAATCACACCTGCAGTATGAAGACCTGCAGCAAGAAGCCTGAGAGTATAGCAACAATACAGGCTTAGAAATCTCTGTAAAGAATAGCTTCATACCATTCATGAAAGAAAGATATGGCTCCCTGTTTCCCCATACTCAAATAAACTAAGCTCAATATTTCCCTGTGGAGATTGCTTTCCCAGAACTTGTAAGAATTTCTTTAACATGGTTCTGAAAAATAGTGATTTAATATTAGCAATAGTCTAGGATTCACGATACTGACAACAGGACATGTGATTTATTTTGAAAAGTGTATACATTACCACCCTTTTTACAGAACACCCCACACCATAGTTCAAGCTTCAAAGCAAAGAGTTAATTAACAGCAAAACTCTCATTTTGATTACCCCAAATACCATCCAGCTATCTACTCTTCTATTGAAAAATATTCTTTAAGAAATCGTCAACAAGAATTTTATTAAGTCAAGTTTTAAAAGAGGTTTTTTTGATTTTTAATTAAAGATCTCAGATTAACAGAAACATTATAGAGAATGAGTTCCAACTGATAATATCCAACTGTTATTTTAATACATTATCTACCTTTTTCCATCATACAAAGAAATATTAGCAGCATCCAAACTATGAATAAGGGGTCTGCAAAGAACCTGAATGTGAAGCCATGTAGGTGTTCCACATATAAATACCTTTGCTGACTGCTGTCAAATGCACGTAGTCAGCTCTGAACACCGATAAACAGCTCCTTGGGTACAATACAGTTAGCACAAAGCTGCTGAAGCTCATTCTACTCCCAATCTATTTACATGTTGACAATGACAAATTTGCATGGTTTTGAGAAGAAACATGGGACCAAATATTTCAGTTTTTAAAGCCTTATAAAACGGCTCCATCCTTAAGACAGCAAGCAGGTAACTTCACAAAAAAAATTTCCTTTGTGTGTGTGTGTGTGTGTGTGCGTGTCCTTCTACCTTTCCCTGAAACAATAAAATGAGACTAAGAACAGATTTCTTTAAAGGACTGGATGTTCATTAGGTTCAACTGAAAGCAAGATTTTTCTTTAAACCATTCTTCCTGAGATCGCACACACACGCAAACTTGGACACAGGCATATAGGACCTGGAGAAAGACAAAGAGGCAACTGTATTTTAATAGGTTCAGGTTTTAACTTTTTTCTTTTCCTTTTAGAGTGAGAACATGTCTTGCCTGACAAAACTACAAGCCAGCTGAGTCAAAAGAAAGCTGACAAGTCTTGGGGAACTAGACACAGATTTGACTAAATCCAGACATGTAGTCATTCTTGACTCCCTTTAAAGATGATAGAGATCTAGTCAAGATAGTTAAAAGCGTCTTGGATAGGATTAATCTAATTTTAGAAAATATGCCTAACACAGGCCAAATGAATGATTCTGTAAAGAAAACTTAGCACAAGAGAAATTCTACCCTGTAGTTCCTACGGAGAAGAACACTTTCTGCTTGGATAGTGACTTCTGCATTTAGTAGGTAGAAGGTTTCTGCAATTTAAGGCCAAGACAGCTCTGTGGGGCACTGTGGAAGTTACCTTAAGAATATCTTTGCATCTGTACCACTGTCCGTGTGGCACATTGCTTCTGCCATTCTTCCCATTTAGAGGTATTTGTCTTTTGCATAGAAATGTTATCTTTTTTCACCACCTTAATCTCATCCAGGTAGAGCTTTGGGAAGACCTTTATGTGACTGTTTGCTTTTCTGCTTCGTTTACCTGATGAAATTAGGAACTGACAGGAATAACAGTGTCTGGCAACTTGGTCTTTTTGGAGTCACTTTGGGATGGGACACAAGGTTCAGTAGCACAACAACGCAGAGGGTTTATAACATTCAAGGCAACTGCTCGTTAAGAAGCAGAAACAGGAAACGGTGGTATGCAATGCAAAAGCAGACTTTTTCCTGACGAGTCCAAAGAAGGAAACAAAAGCATATAGGAATGACACGTGCACGCTTGCATGGGATGCACCAGGAAAGATACATAAATGGGAAGTAACAGCCATTTCCCAAAGACACAGCTATGTGTTACAGTCATCATACAAGATGACCTTGGCAAAAACACAGATCCAATCACCTTTCTTCAAAAAATGGTTCATTCAGGCTGCAACCAGCACAGAAATGGTACACCAAAGTAATAAATGGAACAAAGCACTTGTGTTGTAAACTGAGGCAAGAAGACTCTGGGTAGAGAGTATCCATAGTAGAAAAAATAAATGTAAGAAAAGATGCATTAAGGAGGAAAGGGCAAAAAACTTTAGTGGTGAAAATTGTCTATTTAATTAGAAGTTAACATTGGTGCATGAGCAAAAGTGCATAAACCAGTACAAGTAAATTAAGGCTGGAAGTTACAAAATGGCTCCTAACCATTAGGGTCTCTGCCACTGCATTCCAAGAGGACTGTCCAAAGTTAATGACCTACTTGATTTTAGGATGGAATTTTATAAATTTATGACTTGAGTTGTTGGACAAGAGACCTACCTATCTAGGCTGTGGAATGGGTTAAGAGAGCCCTGAACAAACCTAGAAAAAAATTATACGTTCCCATGGCCTAGAAGTGTTAGCTCAGATTCCCTAAAACAGTCATTACACTGTAACCTTACTCTTGAGCTATCAAACTGCCTCTTGTCATTTTGCAGGGTTAAATGAATATTCGCTGTGATAAAGACTGAAATTAAGGACCCTCATCTCTGATTACCCAACCAGTGAATTAAAGGATTGTTCTGAGATTCTCCTTCTTGCTAATCCTCTAAATATTAAACTATTTTCTACAAGAAAGGATATCTTGTGCAGCATGGAGTGAGGTATCTCTTTATGTCCACACTGCAGAACATTTCACTAAGCCTCTACTGAGGAATGAGCTTTTTGTTCAGAGCATTGAATCAAACAGAGAGTAGTGCCATTGCAGTGCTCACATTTTGGAAACATTTTTGTTTTAAAAAAGTTATTATGTTCCTTTGAAATGCAGTGTTTGAAGTGGGTTTTAGCAATGAAATGGTTAAATGCAATTATGCATATAGACTCAGTGGAAAATAGATCTAGAGCCTGTTTTACCAAGCAAGATAATTGCACAACTCTTGTATGTAATTTGAATGATATTTTGTGGTATCATTGAACTGCAAAACTTTGGAATTAGAGTAATATTGCTATTCTTTCCAGTTCAAAGATAAAGAAAATGTGTAAGGAAAGAACTATATGGAAAAGGCTTTTTTGTGACTTCAGTGAATTTTAGCTTTTGGCAGTTTCTGAAAAATGCTTCCCCTCCAAAAAGAAAGTCAACCTTGCTCATACATCTTAGCTACTTTCAATTTAAGTCCGTACATCATGAAAGCAAGGACAATCTAAGGTTAAGAAAAGAAAGTTCTTTCTTTTCTGAAAGAGATCTGTGAACAGGGCAATATCCCTTGAAAGGGCCAACTTCCTAATCAGAAGCAGTTGCATCAGAACTGTTGAGGGAGGGGGAGAAACAACTTGGAAAATCAATGAAACTCTTTAAATACTATGTATGGTGAAAAGTCCCTTCCAGACTCAGCTGATCCATACAAGTTTAAGGTCAAGTTTGCAGAGAGCTTGCTGGCTTTTAGAATTTAACATTTTCAAAGTATTTTTCAGCCATTCACTCAGCCCCTAGGAATTCCTACTTGTATTTGCTACAAAACAAAACAGAAAATAAAAAACCCAACAGCAAAACTGCCAACATCGCTATGCTATAGACATCTAGGCAGGCTTACTGGTGGCCACGGGCCTGACTTGATGTGCAGTCAGTTCCTTGATCACTACACTAAGTCTTAGGAGAATAAACACATGCAGCTCCGTATAGTGGTATCTCTTTTGCTTCTTAGGGCAACATGGGGCATCAAAACTGCTTTTGCAGCAGAGTAGGAGCAGCTAAGTATCCAAGAGATAGTAAAGCAAGCCATAAGCTTCAGCTTTTCTCCAGGCAGGAGACTGGAAATGGGTCCTTGGCCAGCCCTGTGGCTGGATCTGCGCCAGAGACCTTGCACACCTCTCACTGCCAGGTTTGCATACATTGACTCTCTGCTTCCCTCCGGGCTTCACTAAGGTTTTCTGAGTCCCGCTGCTGGACTGAGTTAAAAACAGTAGAAGGTACTGGTGATATCAGTCTCAGCACTGTAATAAACACAGTTATCTGCCCATGCAAATAAGCTGAACATTGCAGAGAAAGTCATATGTAAATGTTTTGAGTTCACACAGGTTTTGCTATGTGTTTCTAATGCTAAGTTCTTCGCTTCCTCTTTTAGGCAGTGGTTAGTGGCAGCAGGTGTTGTGTCCTACCTAAAATGACTCTTCAAGATGGTTCCCTTAAACCAGCAAAGGAAAACAAAATAAAAACTATACAGACAAGGAAAAGTTCTGCATTGAGGTGTTGTTTGCATAAAAGTTTTATAAATTAGTAGCAATACTATTGAAATTATTAACATTCTTTTATTTGTGAAACTATTGATTTTGTTCACCTTACTTGCTTGGAATATCCTAGTTCAAAGGCATCTTTGACTCAATGTAAGTTGATTTTTGCAAAGAAGAACAGAGGGAAATGGTGAATTTCTTTCTTACACTTACTTCTTCTAAAACAAGACAAGAAAAACCCTCAAAAAAAAAAAAGAGCAAAAAATCCTTTTTCTTTAGCCAAAACCATTTAAACTGCACTTAAATGAATATTTCCTCACTCTCTTGTCTGTGTAACATGAACAAGAATCACATCCACCCTGAAGTTAAACCCTAACTTTAAATCCCAATTCAGACAATAGCGCAGCATAAAATAAAGAAAAAGGCAAGCAAGTTAGTATTATGAGCTCCACAATAATTTTTGGTGGATTTTACAGAAAATGTCCTCCTGTGCAGCCAGCGGTTGTGACCACAGTTAATCTAATTCTGCACAATCACAAAAGCAAGAACATTTCATAAAATCTTATCCTTTATGTCAATCCATCCTTAGTATAAAAACTTGATCCTTTTAAGGACAAGAAAACTTCTGTTGCTTTCCATGAGTCAAGTCAAAAAACAACTAAAGATCAATTTCTCTTCACCCCTGCTCATCTACATTTGATAGATAAGGTCCTTGGCTGATTCAGCTGGGCATAATTCAATTCATATCAATGAAACTATGCAGATGCTGTCTTAAATTTTTTAACTTTTTTATTAGCTGTAAGTAAGACTTTTTTTTTTTTACTTGCACTTTGTGGTATGTGACAGACCCAAGTGACACACTACTTCCTGGGGAAGTATTTTCTGCCCAGTGTCATGCTGGCAACTTAGTTCTCGTATTTACAAAACCAATGGGTATATGCTACATTAAGCAAGTGAAGTCATAATGAATATTTTTAAAGTCTGTTTGATAGATGTACTGTAAAATAAAATATATGTAATGTCATGTGAGCTGTATATTTTTCCCTAGAATATACTTCAGATGCATATCTGAAGAACCTTGTGGCTCTGTGGGATTATGTATATTGAAAACAGGAAAATTATTAAAGGTTAAGTACTGTATTTTTCATTATAAATTTCCACTGCACAGTAATGAAAACTGAATAAGCAGATTAAAAACTGATTTAAAAATTAATCCTCAAATCTCTTCTTCAAGAGAGTTTGGTGTTCAATTAGTAACTCAAGATTTAAAAAATGTACATTGTGGGGACCAATATTTACGTTATTGTCATGGCTGTTGTTGCAAATAACCTGGGTATAGCTGACATGAAATGCAAATATTCCTTCAATCCTATTTTAATATTAGACTTAATGAGTAAAGGAAAAGGAAACTAGGTATTAATTTGCCTATACTAATATTGATTAGGAAGAAATTGTGGTTACAGTAGTTTATCTCAAAAAAATGATATAACCAAAAATTGTTTCTAGAAAAAATGAAGTTCTGACTGCTTTCAGATGAGAGAAAATTTGGAAGTAGGTGTTTATTGACTGAATTTGAAATACTGAGTAAAATCCTGATCCCAGAGAAGACTATGGCTAAACATTCAACGATTGCAGTAGCATCTTTTAACCTGTTTTGAAGAAAAGATTTTTATGTTTGCTGCTTTTGAGACTCTTACATTTTTCTCTGGCATGAAAAATCTATCTAGCAAATTTGCTTTAACTGGGAAATAATGCTAGACTTTTTACTATTTACTTTTTTTTTTTTTTGGTATATCTGACATAAATTTCTCCCCAAAAACCTTGACTACTTTGGTGAATCAAATACATTAAAACTTATTTGGTGAAAATTTTGTAACCACAGAGAATTTAGAACCAAAACTCAGTTATTAATTTTTAACAAGTGAATGTGAACCTGCATGTCTTAGCAAGATGTTTGCTATGTAGTTTTTTGCTTCATAGTTTTACAATAGTAGGGTTTTTTTAAGAAGATTTTTATTTTACTTCTCTTATTTATATTTAGGTTTAATCTCAGAAAAAAATACAACCTAAAACAAAAACAAGAAAAAAAAAAACAAATATGCAGAGATTGATTTCCTTCTTCAGGGCTATTATCAAATCAGTAGTCACTGAATCCTATAAGTTTTACTATAGAACAGTCATTTGGTTCTTCAATAGCTATGTAAATGTGTTTTAGGTTTATTAAAGCACAGCCACCTTAAAGTACGTCAGATTTCCTTCCATTTTCCTACCTGCCTCTAGCAATGTTTTACAATATGCAGAATATGCCTGCTCATATATTTTACCCGAGGATAGAGAAAATAATTAGAAAGTGTACTGTACAGGTAATCTCCTTCTCCTTCTTAATCAGAATCAGCCATTTAATTTTCACGCTGACAAACTGCACTGGAATATAAAGAACATTCTTTCTTCCTCTCTGGACCCTTTGTTCATCTAGCTACAGACCTGGTCCTTTCAGGAATCACAGCAAAGCAATACGAAGTTGCAGGTTACAACTAAGTGTCCTTAGGTCAATGAGACTTATAGGGGCTAGGCTAATCATTTCCAATCATGATGTCAAGAATGCATCACACACTTCCTCTGAAATAGTCTCCACAGAAAAAAAAGAGGGACTAACTTGGCCCAAAGGACTACCTCTGAAGCTCTGCAAACTCCAGCTGTGGTACCGGGCATAGCCTAAGAAGAAATTGCTTTGCAATTCTGATCCATCTTGCTCCTGCAGTAAAAAATCGGGCGTCTCGCTTCTTTTGCTTGCACTCCAGCCTTTGTAGCTCAGAGGCAGACCTGTCCAGAAGGCAGGTAGCCTTGTTAGTATGTAGTGATGTGCCTAAATGCATATACTGGCTCAGAAACTATCATCAGGCTAAGTGATGAATGCTAAGAGATAGGGCATAACATCTTGGACATGGTAACATAGCTATATGCCTTACAAAAAAGCAATCTGGTTTATGCTTAGTCACTCAGCTCCTGGACAGAGAATTCAGATCATTTGTAGACACTCTCCACAAAACTCCCGAGTTAACAAGAATTGTGATTCTTTTCCCCCAGAGTTTAGAGAGAAAAAAAACCACCATTGCATAATGTAGTCTAATCTCCAACATTGTAATAATATTCCTTTAATTTCAACCATACTGAGTCCATTAACAAGTCCTTGATGGAAGGACATCCTCCAAAAAAGGCTAATTTGAAGACATCAAGACAGGGACAACCCCCCCATTTCATTTGATTCTTTATTCCAACAATCAAGTACCATTTCTGTAAAAAAACTGTCTTATTTTGGAAAACCAAAATACAACCAGCCTTTTTCCCCTTTGGGGGAATAAGGCTGTGTTTACTTGCTACATTTACTTCAAATATATTCTTAGAAGATTAGTTTAAGTTTGTACAAAGGTATGGATTAAAGGAAAAGTAAAAAAAAAAAAAAAGAGCATTCTTTTATAATATTTTAACTCTTTCTTGGAGGTAGAAGATCTGATTTATTGAAACAATTATTTAAAAAAAAAATTTACATTTCCTAGTACACTTTTTCTTTTATATTTGATAAGGACTCCCCTTGGCTTCAGGATGAAGTTATAAGAAATGTTTCTGTGAAGCAAGGATTCTGGCCTACTCTGGTTTAACCTGAGTGTTTGAAGCCCTACAGCATTATTTTGATAGCCAGAATGGCTGAAGAATAGTCTTTCTTCAGCCACTTAATTTTTCTCTAAACCATGTTTCCTGAACACACCAGTTATGTCTTTTGATGAGAAGGGCAGTAAAAGCCCAGTTGGCCCTTTATCTTTTATATGTACAGGTGACATATTTTTGCAAAAGATGGGAAAAAACATGTAGTGATATTTGAAATGTACTATGGATGATTAAAAGGAATCTGTAGCACTCAATTGCCTCTATCACAAAGACGTAAGAGCTGGCTGTCTAAATTAAGGACAGAAAAACACTGACTGAATGCAGGATTCAGAGAAGAAAACATTGCACCATTTGCCAAGGAATTATGAAGCACACAACTTATTGCAAAGTATTGATTGTTTTAAGGCTTTTTGCTCCCCTCTCTTCATATTATCAGGAAAAGCAACTATCTTGAAATTATAACCTCAAAGTGATTGTAAAAACAAAGGATATAACCTTTTGTTTCTGACAACATGGAAGGAGGTCAGTTAGTCATTAAACTATTTTGGCCCTTTAATGTCTTCTCCTTAAAACATTAGTCCAACTGCAATTCCATGTCTTTTCATGCATAAACTGTAAGTCTGATTTTTGAGGAGAGAAGGTGAATGGCAAAGAGCACAGTGTGTGCATTTGCTGATAGTGCATATAATAGCCAAATTAAAAATATTTCTGCAAATGTATTAGTGTGCCTGTGTGTCTCCCAGAACTTGAGCATTTCTAAAATGTAACAAGCAACAAAGTACAATTGTAGGAATTACATGTCTAGTCTAACGGGTGTAGAAAATGGATCCACAAATACATAGCTGAGATACATGGGGAAGAATGACATTGTGGTGGCTTTGTCTTCCACATACTACGCTCAATGCCTGGATGTTTAATTCAGAGTAATTACTGAAATTCTAGATATCTAATTTGATAAGATGACTCTTATCTTGAGTGACTAGATTTACAATTTAGTGCTGTTAATATTTTTGTTAGATCCATCACTGTTCTAATTACCTATAACATCATTTGATGCAGAGAAGTGTTTCACCATGTGCCACTGATTTTGGATGGCTGACCACAGCTCTGAATTAAGCATCAGTACAGTATCTGATGATCTGAGCCTAAACTAATTGGACCTGTGAGTGGTTAGCTCAGTGAAAGAGCAAGAACTTTTGAAATAAGTTCCTTGATCTCAATTTCATATGTGGCAGAACAGTTAAATAAATACACCTTTTTCGTCTATATCAAAAATTTAAAAGATCTTCTCTGTCATTTTATATTGTTTACCCTCTATGAATCTGCACCTGTTTTTTCTGTATGTTGGGGATATTTTCTTCCAAATACATGAGTGTTACTGGAGTTTGTGTTACTATGTGTATGAATCAAAACGGAAATTCTGTCTTTGCTTTTTTCAGTAATGGCAGAGGTGATCCTTTCTTGTCCCAATCCCCTAAATTATTTTTTCTTCTTATGGCCCTTCCACATTCTGCCAATCCAGTCCACAAATCTAACACACCCTAACTGTCTGTGCTGGTTATCATATTTAATCTTGCTACTGTAAAAATGTCTGGACAGTCTTTATTGTCATGATCTCTTTCTCTCTTAGCTCAAAGGGTTATGAAAGTGAATTTGTTCTTTCCACAAAGACAATTCAAACTCTAAAGGACAACTGGAAATAAAAAGACTGAAGTCAGTGATGACACGGCCATGATTTATGCTGCCAAAAGCCTTTAAAGAGTTCTAAGAAATACCATTTTTAAAGACCACTAAAGCATTTTGTCTTTGCTTGTAAATTCAAAGCGCACAAGCTTTTCTGTTCCCTTGACCTAGCACTTGTGCATTTCATCTTACCCAGGATTTCTAGTAGATCAAGAACACTTGATTGAAGTCCTGTAACCTGTTGCTGGTTCAGTAGCTCATTCTACATTCTGTCAGAAAAAAAAACCACCTCATTTTCTATTGTGCAGTTTCTCTGAGCACAAATGATAAAAGAAATTAAGATTTGTAAATGTTATTTATTCTATGAACTTGGGAAGATGCAATAGAAATGAATACAAATAAGACACCTCTCAGCAAGATCTGCACTGTGAGTGTGGAAAACACAGGGTACCTCATTATCACAGAAATAGACAGCAATATCTGCCTAAGGTGGTAATGGCTCTTCCTAAGCTCTCTTAAAATTCAAACACAAATGTCAAATTGCAATGTCTTTCAAGAAAGCTGTGTCTTACTTGAAATTTATTCATATAAGTTTTAAGAAATATCCCTCAGGGAAACAGAGCCTCAATTTTTCATTGCTACAGATAAAACAGAAAGCTATCTATGGGGCTAGAAACATGACACAAGAAAACAAAAAGGAGGCCTTGCAAATGGCACTGCATCCAGAAGCAGGCACTTCTAAAAGGGGTAATTCACTCAGTTCTGACTGCTTTAACCTTCTAATTTTCTCTTATTTCCCAGTCTGAAATCCAACCTCTCTGCTTTTCGGATCAGGCACTAAAGGTTTTATGTTTTATAGTAATAAGACTCAAAAAGCAATTCAGATATGAGTGAACAGAGTAGCTTATGTTTTCTGAATAATTTCTGGCCATCCTTTAAAAGTAATTCAAATAACCTGCATATTTCTGCAGATTGCTTACCATCAGAGAAAGCGGTAAAACCCCACAGTGCATAACCCCAAACCAAAATGACAATAATGGTGAGACAGTAATAGCTAATTTTATCTGGTATAAATGGGTAGGGACTATAGAGGATTAAGTATTGTGAAAGCTGCCCAGTTGTTTTCAAACTGAATTGCATTTTGAACATATCCTCGCAACTGCTTATAGGGATCAGGTTTCCAGAAAACATTACTGACCAACATTTCTTAATGGCAGAAACATAGCTTTTAGACATGTTAAGGGTGAAACCTTCAAAATGCCTAGTCTTCTGCAGTATCCTTCTACACAGAGAGATGGGATTTACACAAGCAGCATGTGCATTTTCTAAATGAAGAGAAACAGGAAGAAATAGTAGTAATAAAAAATCTGTTTTAAAAGGAAAAGAAAGACAAAGCCTGTAAGTAGGTACTGTTTCTCATATTTTAATCAATGCTCAAGGAAGATGTATTCACTTTAAGGAGGGAAGACTCTAGTCCAGTGTGGAGTTAATACTGTAGCATGACAATTATTTTTAAACATTAGGTCCAGTTGAATCATGTACAGTTGTTTAAATTAAGAGGCTTAATGACAGAATTTTCATTAACCACAAATCTCAAAGGCAAATGAATTTTAAATTATTTCAGAGGTTTAGTTTTTCTGTAAAACCTCATAACCTGCTTTTATGTCATTCGGTCTTACTGAAGAGCTATGGAATGAATTCTAAAAAAATAGAAAAACAGTTAATGCTGTAAACAAAATGGAAATTCATCAACAATTTGCATGCAATCAAACTAAGAAATGGTGCAGTGCTAAATTTAAAGGGTGACGTCATAATCTTGCAGAATCCCTTTGAATTATAATTCATTTTTGATCTTCTTACTACCATACCTTTAAACCAATAATCATAATTTGCTTTCATCAAATATTTTTTGGCATAGGCTAGTGCCATTCTTAAATAAAGAGCTAGGAAGGTATTTTCAGTAAGATGCAAACAAGTAATAAAGGGAAAGTTCATTGTGCAATACTTAGAAGTTACCGACTCTACACAGAGAAAATTACCCTTGTTCAACAACCCTTTTCACAGGTGAATGCCTGATTATGTAAACATCAGCTTATGAGAACATCAGGGTAATTTTAAGTCTGTAAACAGGGCTACGGGAGAAAATTACAAAGACATGTAATTCATCTGGTTGGAGCCTAGAAGTTGGCCAGAAGACAGTAATAAATCAAGTGGAAAAGACTATGTTAGATACCTTACAGTACTAAAATCAAGTCTCATATTTTGAATATAAGATGAATCTTATTTAACTTTACCTATCTAAAAGTTAGGGTCCTATTTAAAGCTAGTCATCAAGGCTCCTATTACAGTCATAGAAAGAGGTAGGCATCTCAAAAGGTTGTTCATAATATCTTCATGTAGATGTTTAACATGGTGATACCTTAGTTTCAGACAAGGTAAGATGGATCCCCGGCCAGATTTATATAACATACAATGGGAATTGTGAAAAATAAATAAATAAATAACAGTATACCAACAAGACAGAAAACATTTAGAAGTAAAGAAGCAATTTTGAAATATATTCATGTTACAGACTGCTTAGCAAATGACATTTACATCCTGTCATCATAGAATGCCTAGTTAAATTACCACCATCACCACCATTTCACAGCTAAAGACGAGGCGATGTAAACTCAAAATCCCTTTTGCTATAACACAGGCTGGTGTGATTACTTCACCAAAAGGCATAAAGAATTACACTTGCATAAGCATTTCCCAACAACATTCCTCACGTTTTCACCACTACTGGAAAAAAAAAAAGGAGCTCACTGCTTGCAGTTTACCACTAAAATATGCTTGTCTGAGTGATGGACTGTACTGATTGAAGCCAACTCAGTAAAAAATGTATTTAGTAGTAGCTTCTAGCTCTGTTTTGGAGCTTGATGACTGATCCTTTGAAAAGGGGATTAGTGGGGAGTTAAAAATGTTGAAATAATGATGTCTCAATGTTTTACTCCTTGGATATCATTGAATCACAGGGATGAGGATCACAAGATTTTAGTGAAGGTTAAGCCTGGTAAGAAAAGTACTTTTGATTTTAATGGGATTACAGAACTTGAAGTCAATTAATTTCTTCTGAATTTACCAGCTGGGAATTCTATACTTTTGAAGGTAAATGGGTGTCTTTTCATTGATTTCTGGTGATTACAATGGGTTTGATGGAGGCCCTGACAGATAGGGGTAACAAGGCATTGTTAATCTTATTTCACTTTCTTTATCTTGAATACTTTGAAGCATTAAAAAGATGAGTTGGGTTTTTTTTCAAGCCTAATGTGCTTTGAACAATTCCAGTTTGTGTACATCCAGAAAGCCCTACATTTCTCTCTTTGCCACAACTCAAAGTATTGGGAATTAAAAAGAAGTTAGTTTTAAAAGAACAGCAAGGGTTAGTGGACAAGTCCTCTCTTGATCAACAACAGCCCAAAATATATGGTGGCTGAGTAAAGGATTTATTTTTATCTGCATTGAATTGTAGGTGTTACTTAGATTTGTCATAAAAGTATGAGACTGTATGGCAGTTGTGTATATCAAAGCTAGGTTGCTGAATGGAAGAAAAAAGATCTGTAATGGTTCCGTCCACAGACATGGACAGCATAAATACATTATATTAAACTTGGGAGGAGCAATGTATGTGACAGAAAATAATATTTTCCAATATCTGTCCTAGCTGATGAGACAAGACTTTCATGAAGGCTCTGAAGTTCTGTAAAACTATTTATTTGACATTTGCTAAATATAGCTTAATGACAGTGACATTTTAGCCTAATTTGTGCTTTTAATAGTTTTCATTAAAAATGCTTCATTTACTTTAATTTTCCATCTACCTCTCCTTTTCTTTCATTTATTCATTTGCTACTGGAGAGAGTAGCCTAATCTAAAACTTTTTAGATTTTGAAGAGTCTAACTTAAAATATCAAACAATGTAAATTTGCCCAGATATGGGGGTAACAAACTCTAAGAATTTTGCAGGGTTATTTTTTCATTTGTTACAATGACAGTAAGTCATTATGTCCAAGATCACTGTTTCTATTAATCCATATGTATATGCCAAGGGTTATCCCTAGAAACAGATTCATATGAAGCTGCAATTTATAACACATATTCTTTCTTAAGAAAATCTTTAGTAATGATCTCCTGTAACAAACATGATGAATTCAAGATTCAGAGTAGAAGTTTTTGTCTCAAGATCTTCCTACAAAAGCAATTAGAACTCATGGAATTCAATAAGGAGGTTGGTACATTAAAATGCTATGGGCTGAATATAACCTAACTTAGGGAAGGAAAAGATTGAATGTTGATGTGAGGCTAAAACTCTGAGCAGGCACTCAATAAGCTCATATTCTATATCCCAATATTACTATCCATATTCCTGTGTCCTTGAACCTACTATCTAACTTTTCTGTGCCCATGTGACAGTATATGTAGTTTTTGGAAACTTACTGGCTCAAATTCATTCTTCAGTTAGATTAAGGATTTTAGTCCCTATCATTTCTGCTGGAAATAGTGGAAGTTATTCAAGAACCTAATAAGTTCTCTGACTGTAATTAACATTCAGAATTTCAGTCTGCATAAAATGTGGCCCAATTCACATTTCTTTATAGTTCTTCAGCTTAAAATGCAGTTCATTCCCTTGGTGTTAAACATCCATCACATCCTTCCCACCCTGTTATATACCTTTGGATAGCCTCTCCCAATAGATGCTCTCTATGTACATTTTACTAGGATAAACAAATCAAAATTTCTTAGTCTATTCCAGTGTGGTTTCATGTATCCAAATAGACTTTCTTTCATCTGCTCTGCTACTAACTCACCTTTCTTGAATCTGTGTGTCTCACCAGGCTGTTCAACGTCTTTAGTCTTTCTCTTTCTTTAATACTCAGCTTTTTGCCTTCAGTAAAACACACCACTACGCAACATGTAATATTCTGATTATTGACAATAGAAGACCCTGTAGACCTAAGTCAGTCTGAGTTTTGTAGGCACAATTTCCCACTTACAGCACATAGAGCGCTTATTGTTACCCTTTTACTGACTAATACACAAAGTCTTTTTTCTTCATTTCTGACTGATAAATTTCGAGGTAATACTAAACTGTTAAGTTACTAGCCCCTATAAAATCCTGTCTTACTACTTCAATTCTCAAGGTCTGCTTATTCTTTTTGTGAGATAACCCGCTTCTTGTCTATATAGATCTTGTCTTCCAGGTTTGTGTCATGCATGAGCATAGTTCCCTAGTATGATTTACTTTATGATAAGGTCACTAATGAAAACATTAAATAAGGTTGCATGTAAAAGTGTTTGTTGAAGGACCCTGATAATCATTTCTAGCTCCTGAATTCTCCCTTGAACACAACTTATTGTCCTCTTCCATGTAGACAATTTCTTATCCACCTCACACTTCTTGTACAAATCCCAGTCTTCTCCTGATTTTAGGTAAGGAATGGGAATGCATGCATTTACACTTCTATTTCAGGGACCTCTGTTGCTACTTCAGGTTCCAAAATCCAATTGTTTCAGGGAAATTATTCAAGCACTGGAATTTCCACTGACCCCAGTCCTAACCCAGGTTCCTCTGTTTCTGTTGACCGTGTTTTCTAGTGCTTCAGTATAGTTTCACACACTTTCTCTCTACCCTGGAGAGTCTGCTGGTTTATTCACATTCTTCACTGGTACACGCCTTTTATCCTACCAAGCAGAAATATGGGCAGAATACAGTTTTCTTGAGTATGGAGGTGAGTATCATAATTATAAAAACCAGAAGTAGCTCAAAAGTCTGAGCACTTTTAACAGGTAAACTTGGAGAATAGATCTTTGCATGTTTAAGTTCAAATTCAGGTCACTGTGAAGCTTAATCTATTAATGTGTGTGAAGCACCAAGGTGCTACAATGATCACCTCCACAGAAAAGCTTGCTGACCTCTGAGAAATAAGTGTCCACATCTCTGGACAACAGATGAAAAAGCTCTAGTGTCTTTGATGTTAACCCGTAGCAGTAGCTCCATAATATTCAGCAGACAGACCACAATTTTCCAAAGCCCTGGCTTTTAAGAAAGTCATAGTTAAGCTGGATAGGGAAGTAAAAGAACTTGACTCATTCTACCAGAGTCTAGACAGAACAATGATTTTTCTAAGAACTCTCAAAAATAGATGGAAAAATTTAACTGACACTTTCACTTTTTACAAAATAGAGACCCACTTTTCCATTACCAGTGTAGCAACTGCAAGATATAGGACAAAATGAGATGTCAGCAAAAGAGTTTTAGTCATGTTGACCACCCTGAAAAAATTGCAGGCTACAGTTTCAAATTGTGTATGTAAAGGGCTTACATACAGTGATACAAGCTGCATATCTACAAGGCTAATGAGATGGGTTTCATGATTAATTGACAGTGATGAACTAAGCCCCAATTCAGTATTGCATCTAATGGCTTCATAAAATTATTCCTTTCCCATTAAATGGGGGGAGAAAGCATCCATTAAAATATTTTGATTTATACTTTTATTTATTGATAGCAAGCCACTAATTTCCTTAGTTTACAAGCATACAAATAAACTCTCCATTAGAACAGCATGAACTACCACCACACATCACTAGCAATATCTCCATCTGCCTTTTTTCTGTGGTATGTCTGCCACAATCAAGGTGGTTTTTCATTCTTATCGATTTAAAATTTTCTTGTTGACTATATTGTAACTTGTTTATGTTGTGCAATTTTTCAATGAGTTACCTGAAACCTGTTCTACCAATTCATAACTAAGCTCTACACTTACCTTTCTTTATGGCAATGCCAGCTTAAGGAGTTGCCACAGCTTTTAGTAAATAAAACACCTAAGGTATTTTAAACTATGTCAATTCACTGATTTATATACAAGACAGTCTAAAATCAGGTGCATAGAATCAACTGGTGGCAGGAAGTCTGGAGTGACTGGCCAGATGGAGGAAGTCCCTTAGTGGGCGCTGCTACCGTCGAAGAGGTATGTGCATCCATACCCTTAGCAAGATTTTCACCTTTGCCAAATCACTAGTATGTCTGCACTGTTGTTGACAAGAGAGGCAATTCTCTAGCCTGCTGATTCAGAGTCGCAAAAGTTAGTTAGGTAACTTAACTACTGAACACTTCATGTCCCTTTACCGGGCCTAGAGGGATGTGGGAAACCTAAAGGCAGCATATATGGTTATAGTACATAATACTATACAGACTACATAAGACAACATAATGCATCAGATGCAATCAATATGCATAACCTAATGAACCATTTATATTCACTTCTAGTTTTAATATAGTTTGCATACAAGAAAAGTCTGTATCACTATTGGGTTTTTTTATCAGGTTCTTTGAAGTTTTATTGGTTTATTCTTAGCCTCTGCAGAGAACATTTTAAATTTCAGGAAGTGGTTATCACCATAAATTGTAAGATAAATGTTTTAAAAACAGGTATAAACAAGAGCAGCATACAACAAACTACAGTATTTACATAAAAGATACATATATACAGCAGTTACTAGAAAGATATGACGACTTCGGTGTACAGTTACATAAGTACTTATTTTTAAAAGGAGTATATGTTTTGTTGACTAAAGGAAGTCAGAGGTTCATCAAGCCTTGATGACTAGTGAAAAAGATGGGGCTACCAATGTTAGGCAACACTCAATGCATTGTTTTACAAGAATTTTAGGGACAAGCTAACCTAGATGCCCTGGTAATAAAAATGACAGTTCCTTCTTTCTGTGTATGGACCCAAAAGCATTGAATTAACCAGTTAAGCTAGTACATGATCAATCACTTCTTGGATTCTCTCCAAGCTCCATTCACTACTCATTGTACTGTAGAAGTCCCCAAATAGCTGTTACCACTGCATCAGCAAAGACGTGTCTTTCAGAATTCCATCCTTTTAATATATAATTTCTAAAACACTTGTGTCTATTACAAAACAAAACTAAGTAAGTGAGCTGCTGTATGACAACACAAAAGATTCATAATCCCCAGCAAGCAGTTATTCCTATCTATTGTTCATTGCAGATAATATTCTTCATCACTGTTTCACCTGCTGTGCCATGCACATTCTGGACAACTACTGGGTTCTGGATAGGCTATTAGGACTTGTCTCAAATGACGCAACTGTGACTGCTACAGGTGAAAGTTATCATTAGATTATTACCAATAATTTAAGAATACGATTGAGCTGATTTCTAACCTTTTTTGGCAGTGTCTATTGCTTCTTACCATCTTCAGAATGAATTGATAATCGTAACTTAAATACAGTATGTACCTTAGGAATATGTATTGTAATGTATACTATAACTCAGGTAATCTTGGAAGCACTGTTCTGATGGTTAGAGTAAACCAAAAACTATTAAAAATGTTTATGATAAATATTGATACATTCACAAATTCTGTACTCTTGAAAAGAGAAAAAATCTTTAAGTTCTTTAAAATCACCAAGTGTAAGAGGAAAAAGCACAACACAAAGCTTACTGAAATCAAAATCCTATTATCCTAATCAGGGGGTTGTCAGTACAGCCCAAACAGTAAAGCATACCTTATAAGATAGAAGCGGACCCATGGCTGAAAATGTCTGTTCTTTTAGTAAGAATGATACTATAAAGTGGTGGACCAATCACCTGAATCACTGAAGAAAAGTGGCAGATGGAGGAGGTAAGCAAGAGGAAGGATGAGGAGGCAGCTCTGCAGTGATTTACTCCTTTTGCAGCACTGGGCAAATCAGAAGGAAAGGAGAAAGCCATGCTCATTGTGGTCTAACATGAGTCAATTTGTGACTGTACCCCCCTGAGCAAAGCAGCTAATCAATTTTATGACATTTTTAAGCCCAAACATCTTAATGATGAAAAAATGACATTTATTCTTTTTTTCTACTGAAATTATAAGAGCCATTAAAGAAAAGAAAAAAAAAAGCCAAGAACTTTTTGTTCTTGAAACTTACCTTATTAGATCAATTGTTTAAATATTTTTAAGTCAATGATCCTGTGGAAAATAACCAATTGCCATTGTTCATTCAAACTTGCAGTAGCACTTCACTTCTGAATTCTTTCTAATTTTCTAAAAAACTGATCAAATGAATCCCTCTTGCTGAACAAATTGAAAATATTATCAGTCATGACTAGAAAAAATTAATTAAGAAGTGAGGAGAATGTAGGAACAAAGATTAAAAATGCATCTTCCTTAATTTTGAGTCATTATTTTGCATAATCATCAGCACTCTTGTGATTGAAGGCACTCCTGAAAAACCATGTACACCATTTAACAAGTAGCCTGATCTAGACATCAGAAATTATTTAAGATTGAAAAAATGGAAGTGCCTCTATCATAAGAACAGCTGTAAGGGAGATTTGCACCTAGAAATAGTAAGATATTTTGAGTTCAGTAATAACAGAAGATGACTGAGGAACTTTGAAGATTTCCAATTATTTCTAAGAGTGGGAAGAGGGATAAATTTCTGCAGTTAAGCAAGGGTGAGAGGATTTTCATGCTTCCACCTCCTCCTCCTTCTTTTTCCATGCACTTAGGCTCTTTGCAAACCATGATATGGTGATACAAGCTATAGTGAATGCAGACCAAAATGTGGGTTGGGAGACCACTAGAAGATAACCACACAACTCAGTGACATTTACTCACAAATGTATTAACTGGACTGGGTGGGTGTTGGGAGTAGTATAGCAATTCTTATTCCACAAAACACACACAAAAATCAAAGCTTAATCCCCTAAATCCAATTTAGACCAGTACATCATAGACCCAGGGAAAGAGGACACTGACCAGTTGTCATCAGGTCAGGTTCTGCCTGGCAGCTTGGATTCAACTCATGGCAGCAGTTCCTCAGGCTTTGCCCTCCACGTGGTGTCAGACATCCATGTGCTCTCGTCCCACCCCATTGGCTGTTGTTCACACTGTTTATGGTTTTCTGCATCAGTTTGTCAGCATGAGCAGCCAATGACCTTGCCAGATCTGCTATAGTTTTGACAAGTGACTAGGACTGCTGTCAGTGAGAGCATTAAGTGGTGCAGAAGAGCAGTGATAAAACATGGATATACCTACCATAAGATCATTCAGCTGCATAAGTTGTTACTTTTATCACTTTATTTGGCCTAAAGACATGTCAGGATCCTCCTGTTCTCTTGAATATGTCTGCATAATATATTGTGGACAGAAACAAACCCCCTTCATCTTGATCTTAACAGGCAAAAAGCTGCTTAATCAAGCTCTATTCCAACTTTCAGTTCAAGGCTTGAGCGTACCCTGCCAGCAAAAAGCATGGACAGAACAAGGTCTCATCTTCCAACAGCAGATACTGTGGACAGCTTCTGAGAGCACCATCATGGGATCCCAAACCCGTCTCTCAATCCAGGTATGGAATTGCTTGCTTTTTCCTCTCTCTGCTCAGACCCTAGTTTTATTCTACTCTTTGTTAGCTGAGGATAATTCCATCAGTCTAATTTCTCTCCTGTACCTGAGGTGCTGTTTTCCCTGTGAGCAATATCCATGGTAGCCGTGGTATCCAAACAGTCATACTGAATATTTACAGAAAGCAAAAGCCTTGGGCATATCAAAATGATAAACCAGACTATGTGAGTGATAGGTATGTATGAAGCCTGTCCACATGGTGTCACAATTCCGATTGTTCTAAGCCTCTGCTGGGACTGGTAGGGTCTTGGTGTCAGTCTCTTCCCAGAAGCTACTGCTACCTTTCCTTCCCTTGTCTTCAGTGAGAAGGAGGTTCAGGTACTAAGTGACTTTTGAGGTATTAACTGCCAACAGTCAGAGGAAAGAAGTGACAAGACCAAAGATCCCCCAAAACTTAATTTGCTTTCTGCCAGGCTCAAAACTTTTGTGCTCAAAACCTTCTTACTTGAAAAACTAGGGGATTGTTTGTTTGTTTTTTTTCCTTGTGTTCCCAGTATGTTCAGTGTGTGCAAAGTGAAAAGGACATTCAGGCCACCAGCATGCAGCTATTCAGAGATGACCAATATGAAATATTTGCCAAAAAAGTGTCATATTTCATGTCTCCATGACACAGAAGTTGCCACTACTCTTTCTTTCAAAGACCTAAGATGGCACTTTCCTATGAACTAGGATGTCAGGGCCTGGAAAGCATTCATCCCTTTAGTTGGCTGAGTTTAGTTGCCTGAGTTAGATGGCCGAGTTAAGAAGTTTAGCTGGCTGAGCCCTCTTCTTTCACTTGGTTCCTGGATTGAAGATCTCATACACCTGTTCTGGCTTCTTGACCCTCCATTCTTTTGATGTCAACAACCCTTCAACCACCAGAAGAGGCATCTAGTGTTGTTCACTTGTTCTTAAGGTCACCGTCCTCCTTCTCTTCCCTGTCTTCTTCAGAAGGTGGGGGAGAGGGGTTCTCTGATGATCAGCAAGGATGCCGAATGACAAATTAGCATCAGGATCAGGTCCAGATGCTGCCCTCAGTCAGACACAGTGCAATGATCTCCCGGCAAGTTCACAGTGACAAGGATGGTCCCAGGGAAGGCCAGGAAGCCCAGCTAGCACATATGGGTCAAGGGCACGATGGATGGAGGAGGGTATGAGATTGAGCACAGAATTCACTGCTGCCCATCTGCAAAGTCACACAGGCTGGGGCTGGCAGTAAAACCTCTTCTTAAAAGCAGTTCCCAAGAGAAAGAAGAGGCAGGTCCTCAATTCTAGCTTTCTTCACAACAGCTTTTATCAGTGAAGTATCTGACCTTGGGCTCAACCAGCTAAACCCCTTGAGTCAGCCACATGAAATCCCAGAAATGGGGAAGTTTTCTCAGGGCCCTGACACGGGTTGTGAAATATATATGAGCATTTCTTTTAGTTTAGAAACATTTAAACCAGGGCATGTGCCCCAACACTAGGCTGAAATCAGCTCTGATTAGGGAAATTCTGTACTTGTTTGCTTGGGTCACTTCGTGCTACTGAAGTTGATTGATATACAGTTTTGAAAATGTAAGTTAGATTCAAACAAATGGCTCACTGCATAGTCATTTGCATCTCCTTAGTATTTCTAAAATAGACTGAGATTTTCAGATATAAAATGCCTTGGAAGTGAAAAGTTGCTTTGCAGGAATAAGGTACTAAGAGAGAATTTGAAGAGAAATTATGATGAATTTAAGGGCATTCCAGAACATAATGTAGCAAATATAACACAGATCTCATAAGCAGCGATTAATGGGCTTTCTCATGTTGGTAGCTTGAAAAAGAATGAAAACAAATGTGACCATTTTTAGAAGCTGAGAATGAGAAGAAATGAGAAGACTATCCAGCAAAGCTACTTACCCCTGCAAATACCCATTACGGAACAGAAACAGAAGATTAGGCGGACCAGGGCAGCAGTATAAATCCAGAGTAACTACTGAAGACAGTGAAGTTACTCCACATTTATACTGGTTTAACGGAGAGAAGAAAAAGGTCCATTGAGTATAATTGAATCAAGGAGTTTTCCATTAAGTCCAAATGACTTTCACAGCAGGAGGCTCCTGAAAGCTCAGAGGAGAACAGTCCTTTCAGAACAATAACATTTCGCTTTACTTCAGCATTTTAATCTTTACTGTTTAGACACAGTGTTTTAAAATTCACTCAAGATATGCTATGGTCTTTACATTAGCTATATTTGATGCCAAACACTCTTGAATTCCAGTAAAAAATCCATATTTTCTATAGGCATTTACTTATACTTTCTGAATTTTATGTCTTTGGATTATTTTAAAATCTTTTATGTTATTGTACAATTTATATGAAATTGAGTATTGTGTGGTTTACATACTTTCTTTTGGAAGTTCTGGTCAAGTGTGAGTGAGACACTTCAGGAATCATAAAGATTAAAAATTTTCTATAGCATTACTGAAAAGTTAGACGTATGACCAAAAAGAAAGGTTCCTATGAAGAAAAAAATATGTTTTTTCAAAATCACAGTTATTTTTGCATAGTGTAGAGATGAAGCATATTAATAAAACATGGTAAGGATTGTATTTATTTCCAACTATTCCAAAGGTTTATTGTTTCTGATAGTTTTGGAGCGGAGTTGTTTGTTTGTGCCTTTTTTTTTTTTTTTTTTGAGCTCTAGTATTTCTTATACCTTCCACCCATCAGAAAATACCTGGGAAAAAATTAAAGTTCCAAAGGTACACATACATAATGACTTAATGAATACTAACTATACCTACAGCTATTAAATGAAAGAGTGAAAAAAATCAGAGATATATAACTCTCTAAAACTTTAAAGTATACCTATATGTCCTCATATTAACAAGCCAATTTCTAGCAACATATAGATGGGATTTTTGCCCTGGGGACCAGTCCCTCTTGAAAATAATAAGGCTACTTACCTAAAAAAGAGCTACTCATTTTTTATCGTAGCAACAGGTCTCTGAATTCTTACAATTTTTGCATATGTGTATGTAACCATATATGTGCATGCAACATGATATATATACACTAATATCTTTAATACAGTAATGCCTGTACAATGTTATAAACAAATAGAACCATATGGAAACACTAAACCTAGCATTTATTTATTTATTTATTTGAATGTTCTTTATACAAATATTACTTGACCAATTATTGGAAGATAGATTACACAAAAATGGAGACTGCTGATAACCAGGGTTATTACAGCTGTTACTTGTTAAAAGTAGTGACTAAAAAGTGAAGACTGTTGAAAACAAAGCTACAAAGTAATTAACAGTGTGTTTTCCTTTTTAATTGAAAGTGAAAATGTAGTTCCGGCTCAGCATTTGTGACTCACTATTTCAGGTTTTTACCCTTTTTATTAGGTAAAGCCTTTTCATTTAGCTGGTAGAGACAGCAGGTAATGCAGTCTTGAGTTAATAAGTAAAAGAGCATACTATCAGAGGCACTGAATTTCTTTTTCTAGGATCAGTCTATGTTTCAGCACATTTCTTTTTCCATGATGAAAGCCTGGGTAAAACATGCATACCACTTTCAGGGTGTGATTAATTTCTCCTCCCAGCTTTAGCCACTCAACCTGACTTACATGAATCTGATTATTTGTTGCACTATTTTATAATTATCTAATTCTATGGAGGGATCAATTGGGGAAAAAAAAAGTTTTTTACTTTGCACATATTTGTTAACATTTTTAATAGTGTCTTCTTTTTTTTTTTCTTTATCACTCTCTTATCCCCCCAAAGAGAGAAGAGATGCATGAAGGTCACTACTGAAGATTCATAAACCATTGTGAATAATGTCAGAACTATAATTTAATTAGTGGCCCATCTGTCACTTTCTGTTTGATGAGCACTAAATGTCCAATTATCATTTAATATCTGCTCTAATCAGCTCTGGCAAATTTTGCAGGCACACTAGAGATGACATTAATAGATGGAAGTGAGATACCTTTGCAACATTATCAGAAAGAGAAAGCTTGTGCAGTTTTGACTTACAATGGGGAAGGCATGAATTCATTCCAATTAGTAGCAAAGACACTTTATGTAGACTGTTACTGCATATTGCTAACTAAAGCTTTTAGTTGATTTTTTCAAGTTTGGAAAAACACTTTTAGTTTTTATGGAATTTGTTATTCTTGTTGTTGTTCAAAAATAATATTAAATATTATATTCTTAGTGCCTCTGTCTTCAATCATTCTTTCTTCATTGTCCCCATGAAATAGTTTGCACCTTTTGTTTCTTCATTCTCTTTCTGACGTTAGCCCTCACAAACAAAAGACCCATGGGGTTCTTCATAAAGAAAAAAAGACATGTTGAATAAATATGAGTAGATTCTTTTTTAAAAAACTGAAATACACAATATAGACATACAAAAAATACTGGGCCAAAAATTTTAGTCTGTTGCTGGGACAGAGGACTAATCACTGCCATGACCTTCTTCTGGTAAAGGAAGAGCAAAAGAAAAATATAAACCTTTAATGAGAACATAAAGTACATGTGTCTTTTCAGACAAGACACAGAAAATGACTACACATTAAAAGCATAGAATAACTTGCTAGTAAGATTGATGACCTATGAAACATATATTGACAGCATCATGAAGTGCACTTTTCCACTTGTAATGAGAGATTAAAAATCCTACTTATCCACACCTTGGGTCAAGGTCAGGCAGCCTATACCTTCTCAGATTTGAAATCAATAACATAACAGTCACTGAAAAAGGCTTTTGGCTTGACGAGAAGCTTCCTCTAATAAGCAAGTGCTGTTCATGTGACACTTTAGATTTAGTCCTCAACTCTGATTCTAAGTAAAATCCTCCAGCACTTGGAAAGAAAATATGGCAAAAAACGCTGTTTGTAATGTGACTGCATAGGTTTGCTGCTTAGTAGCTAATAAGATTGGGATTGCTGCCTGGCAGATCCACTGCGGTGATAAAATAGCCAGCTAAAAGTATATATAAAATAAAGCCCCTTTTCCTTCCTGCTATATGTGTTGGCAGCAACTCAATAGCTAGAATGTCATTTCTGATACTTCCATATTTCTAGTAATAAGATTGAATCTGAGATTCTACTGACTACAGCTTGAATTTGTAAGACCTTGTCAGGATGTTATGATCTGCTTGACCATTATTCTACGCAACCCAACACACATCATAGCATTGAGTATTTAGAAAACAGAAATCTGCTGCTTGATGATACACAGGTTCAACTAATGTACATGAAGACGAATTCTCATTATGTGTGTCTCCGCAGGTTTCCTATGGTTTATAACTTTTTAAACCTGCTGTGCATATGAGGCACTGATTTAATAGTCGGCATCTAAAAATGGTCACAAGAAGCCTCTGAATCAAGGCATATTAAAGGGATTTATGCATAAGGAAAAAATAAAAAAGAACATACACAAAACTAACTAGTATCATCCCAGGGGAATGGCAATGAAGAAGGACATTATGAGTGCCCAGACATGATTGATCCTAATTCCTTCTCCTGCTTTGGCTCAGAAATTTGGCTCCAGACTGAAGAAGTTGTAACCAAAATACTGGACTTTGCTCTTGAGAAACCCTGCAAAGAAGCAGTCCACTAGAGCTAAAGGGAATGCAAAAAATGGTTATCAAGGACCTTCTTCAGGGGAACAGAGAAGTGCCTTGATTCTGAAGACAGTTTTAAATGCCCTTGGGAAGTGAAAGACAGAATTCAAGAAGAGAGGAGGTTATTTGTATGTAGGGTTGATATCAATAAGCACTAATATTAAGGCCTTGATCAGATCTTTTCCTGTGGATGCAGTATAGCAGAAATTTTCAAATAGCTCTGAAAGGTAGGTAGGCAATATTGTAATACAAAGTGAGTCTTAAGGATAATACACTGGCTGTTCATGTATACATCAATGTTTGATCACCACTGTGCAATCTTTTATTTCTGATTATGCAATGGACAGCTAAAGAAATTGATCATATGGAAAAGTAGTATCAGATATACAATATTTTAAACAATTCTGAGACATTAATTTGGCTCCTATTCTCTCATGTAACAATAGGGACTAGTAGACATGTCTCAAGCATCTTCTCATTATTCCATCTGTTTTCATAGTCATTCAGATGGTACTTTTCCATTATAACTTTACACGACTGTAGAAAGAACTGGAATAAAGAGATATGAATACCATGGAACCTGCACACCTTGACAAATGTTTTATGCAGCATTGTTTTGGGTGAAAAGAAGCACCCGGTCACATGGCTTAGTGAATAAATAAATATTTTACACAAATGGTGACATTCCACAAGACACTTTCAGCATCAGCACATCCTATAGCTCCACAGCCTTGTTGAAATCCTTCAGCAGTTGTGGCAGAGAGGAGTTATATCTTGTCATGACCTCTTTGAGGCGGGTACACATGGATACTTAAATCCTGATGTGAGTAGGCTTGTTAGTTTTGCCTTGTAAGCACAATGGTAATCCATTTAGAAAATTCCAAATATTTTACCCATCATTAAAAGAAGTTGTTTCATTCAGCTAAAATGTATTACTAATTTAGATCCATATCCAGAATTAGTTCTGGGATACTGAAAATACATATTCAGGGAAAAGTTTAATTTGCTTTAAAAAATTCAGCTCATATCTATGTTTATTCTTTCCATTTAAAGTGTATATACTTTTAAATCAGTACAGTGAATGACAGAAAGTCAATTAACACCTATTAATAGCTTAGGATTGCTCACACAATGAGACATTGCTTTAATATTGGCAAAGTATAGGTGTAGACCATCTCTTGTGAAAAGAAAAAATTAAACGTAATGGGGAACACAAGACTTAAACCCAGGTTTTCTGAAATATGAAAGAAACCTATAAAAAAACCAGAGCATTAAGTGTAGATCGGATGGAACACCTCTAGGATGTTCCTTAAAGAATGGCAACCAGTTAGGAAAAACAGTGCTGGGGAAAGCAGCTTTCCCTGGTCAGATAAATATTTTTCATTAGCATTAGATCCTGCCCTGAGGGTCAGTGCTTAGACACAGTGTTACATGGGTATGATATGCCACCAGCCTGAAGGTTAGAGTTTTGGAGGGTTTTTAACTTTGGTTTAGCTGGTAGATCTTAACCTGGAAGACCACACTTGACTAACAAAACTAATGATATGCATCTAAATTATAGAAAAGGTCTAGGTTATTTCATGACTTAGTACATTAGCAGAACAGGTCCAAATGTTATTCTTATTTCTCTTTTTTAATCACATCTTAAGTTTTACCATCCTCCATTGTTGCATTGTATTTCTGTAATATTTTTTCAGTATTAGACACCTCTGTGAATGAATTAGTAAGTATAAAACTACTACTGGAGATCAGCTCTTCAGCTACTGTAAAATGTAATAATAAATCTAAAATTTTTTTTAAAGAAAAAATTAACAAGCCCCCCCCAACTTCCAGAGCATTGTTCAGTCATTTTCCTGGCATGAGTGGTGAGTATTTCAGTATAACTCTTTCACTGTAAGCAAGTTATGAAGGTCAGTCAGGAACCATAAATTAAATTTGAATGGTGCTTTTCAGTAGCATGCTAGGAGGTAAATAGACACAATAAAGACAACAACAGAAATGGAGCATGACTCTACTAAAAATGGATGAAATTGATAGCGTTTGGACAAGAAATACCAGGCAGTAGATAGTGAGCTGGAGACTATACACCAGTAAAACACTGGACTGGCACACTTTCACTGATCCTGTGGGTAACCCTGGAGAGTCCTACTATTCCTCTCTGTCCTCCTGTGCACCTGCTGCCTATTTAGGAAATTTTGTGCATTCTGTTTATGAAGGACATGGTCTTGTTACCTTTGAAGGCAATGGTCAAACTGTCATTACTTCCTTGGAAGCAGATGGGGCCCATATGGCCTGCTTGCATGATCATTGCTCATGTACAACACCCACAGAGCTAACAGGTTTCTAACTGGGATGAATTGCTATGTGAACAACAGTAAAATGCAGTAAAATGAATGAAAGAAGCTAAAACAATGTGAAAACTTTGTGGGAAGCAGTGAATTTTATAATAATCTTCTTGGCACATCTTGGCAGCTAACTTACACCTTCTGAAAAACTCACTGGAGGGATGAGTTGTGAGGGGCTATAATGGGGCAGTGAATAATAGCAGGATGATATGGAAAAGGCCTGTAACTGTGGAAGGTGAAGCAGTAAGACTTAATCAGAGGACTATTACTGTCTTGCGTTGCTAGTGTATGACCCTGCTGATGTCATTTGCTGCTTAGGAGATTCCTGCTTCTACTGGATTGTGAAGTGCAATGCCCACAACATCTGAACCTCAGTATTGTTCTCACCAAAGCACAGAGGTGAGTAGTAAATGCTGCTAAAGAGCATGAGACTAAAATCAGTTTTCCTTGGCTATAACACTGAGTGTATTAATCTTGAAAAGTATCAAGTGGAGTGCTGAATGAAGCACCTAGGAGCAGCAAAAGGGTGTATTTCAGGGCAGGGAGAGAGAATTGCTGTCTGTATAGTTCAGTATCAACAGCACTTAAAGGAGATGGCAGCAGGATACACGGTAAAAGCACAGAAATTCCAAAGCAAACATGGACCAGGCATGTTTGAGAAGGGGTATAGCTGCACCATCAACATGTAGCAGCCAAGCCCTGCTGAAAGGCAGGGTTAATTAGCTGAAGTGAGACAAGCTGTGAAGCTAAAGGCCTCTCAGATGATAAACACTGTATATAATGTTGGCAGAGATGCAAGGTGTCATCTAAATAGAGTTTGCTCAGGCTAACTTGGAGAATCTGAGGATGAACTGCAAATAGTGCAGTGCAGATGTGCTGTTCAGGTGTGCTTTTGTTTCACTAACAGCATGCCAATGGCTAACCAAGGCAACCAATCTCATGGTCCTAACTGGGAAGACACATGCACAAACAGCTTTGTAAAGTTAAAAAGGCAGGGCAAGCAAATGAGATAAAACAATAACTTTCAAATATGCACACCAACTCATTGCTTCAATGACACCATACCCAGCTTTCTGGAGTTTCACCCTTTCTCAGTATGTATTTCTCTTGATGAAAACAAATAGTTGCAGTTATAAAATGAATGTGTATCATGCACAGCACTGCAATGGGTGTGAAAAGTCTCTGATGTGAATGAGCAGTTAGTCCCAGTACCCGAGCCCAGGCACCAGCAGTAGGATTTCACTTTTAGCGAGGAAAATAATACCAGGTTCCTCACCGTGGGCCCAGACCATCAGACTTTGAGAGATACTTTTATGTTGGGCAATAAAATGTTAGTTTAGGAAATCAAGCTTTAAGTTTTATTCATGAAAACAAGTAACATCTTTAAACTTAATGCAATGGTCACCTATAATCAACATAACCGTTACCACCAGCTGTCCATCACAAATTTTGTGGGGAGGAAAGACACCAAAACAAAACAGAAAGGAGAGTCACAACACCAACATCTTCAAAGGAGAGCTATTTGTATTTTGCCAACCTAAACTTTGCCTAGGAATGTTGTAATGTGCACTTGATGTTATTTATTTACTTATTTGCATAATCATCATTCTGCTTAAAAAAATTTAAATATATGTATTTCATATGTAGAATATGGACACACTGGTAAAAAGGATAAGAAAAAAAAACTTCCAAATTAAAACCCAACTTGATTAACAATGCAAAATTTTCTTATTTATGTACCTAGCTTGCTTGGGGGATCAGTGAGGAATCTTTCTCTATGAACAGTAAATGTTTGCTGTTCTCATTTAATAAGAATCATGAAGGTGGTGGCAATGATATAACATTGCAATAGGCCCTGGAAAACTCAGTAATTCCCAGTATGCTGCTGTCACAGGGCCATAGAAGCAGGAAATACAAACATACTTTTCTTAAGGCTCTTTCTATGCTGAGCTGTAGATGGTGACTCAATGGTGATGACAATGACATCACAATGATGTTGCATATTTATCTCAGAGAGTTTATAAATGGATTAAGAAAAGTTGTAACTTGTGTATACACAGATGTTGTATAGGCCTTTGATGTTCCCCTTTCATAAACTTTGATAAGAGTTTTTGACACTGTTTGACAGTAGAAACTGGCCAGCATGAGAGGCCCATAAGTACACATTTTTATTCTCTCTCCATTGTCATCTTGAAAAGCTGAGGGCAGGGCATCTCTCACAGAGCTCACCTGCTCATGCTCAGCAACTCTGTCACAGCTCATGAAGCTTCCTGAAGAAATTTCAGAAATGACTGACACTATCTGAACACAGAAATTGTCAGGACACTAACAAGCAGACACTTCTTAACTAGCTGTCAAATCATCATCATTACAGAGGCATGGGTGCTTAACTTTTAAAGGGAAACTCAAACAACCGTTCATTTTTCTAATGGACTGAGAAGTGCTACACACTTCCTAAACAAAGTCCCTTGTTCATGCCAATCTAATTTTTCATGTAACTGATGGCTTAAAGGGAATTCCTTTGTCTCTGTTGAGGTATCATAACATTTGAATCTGCCTTAAGTAGAGCTTCAATTTGGATCCTTTCCTTTACCATTTTTAAGGGTACAAAACCAACACATCTCCTTTCTATTCTTCCTAAATTTTGCTTATGTTGTCCTTCTGCTCATTTTCGTACATGCCCTCTTTTTTGTCCTTCTAGACATAGAATAGAATAGAATAGAATAGAATAGAATAGAATAGAATAGAATAGAATAGAACAGTTGGAAGGGACCTACAATATCATCTAGTCCAACAGCCTGACCACTTCAGGGCTGACCAAAACCTAAAGCATGTTATTAAAGGCATTGTCCAAATGCATCTTAAACACTGACAGACTTGGGGCATCTACCACCTCTCTAGAAAGCCGTTTCTGGTGTTTGACCACCCTCTCTGTAAAGAAATGCTTCCTAATGTCCAGCCTAAACCTCCCCTGACACAGCTTTGAACCATTCCAACGCGTCCTGTCACTGGATCGCAGGGAGAAGACATCAGCACCCCCTCTCCACTTCCCCTTCCTGGGAAGCTGCAGAGAGCAACGAGGTCACCCCTCAGCCTCCTCTTCTCCAAACTAGACAAACCCAAAGTCCTTAGCTGCTCCTCATAGGACATATAGGTCTGCTACTTCAAACCAAAATACCAATATGTGTATGCCATTAAAAGTAACATATGTGCCTTGTCAGGGTGTTGGGTTTTTTTTTGGTTTGGTTTGGTTTGGTTTTGGGGTGTGTGTGGTGGTGGTACAGATGGTTAGGTATATGGTGGTATAGATGGTTAGGTATGGTGAAGGGAGAACCTGAAGTTAGGCAGACATCCAGCAAACCAGATCATCAAGACCATTCAACAACAAAATGCAGTCCTTGACAAGGAGGGTAGGCTTGGAATTTAAAATGGAAAAAGAAACCCTAAGATGCACAGCAATACCTGAAGAGAGGAAATATTACTTCCTTAAATATTAAGGAGATGGCTAGAATACCACATGGACTCAAAGAATCTGCAGTGACTTCTGTTTTCTTCCCTCCCAAGCCCCAGTTTCTGAGATGGCAGGTAATCACAGTTATTTCTATACCTCTCTCCAGCCCTCTATTTTTTTCGTAATTCTTACTGTCTTGTTCCTATAATGCTAGAAATACACTTAGGTTTTTTAGGGGAAATCCCATGGCTTGCTTAGAATGGGGAAATTCTTTCCCTACCTCCGTTAAAGGTTTGTCATATGTCATAGCACCAGTCAAGCTTTTTACAGTTCACTGAAGATTAGAGGTAATTAAATCTTCTGTTTTTCTCATTTCTGCTGAAAAGAAAGTTGAATTTATCTGAAAAGATATTTGTGGTGGGCAGTTGAAAATTCCAACCCTCACTTGTTTTAAAGTTGAGGTCAGGATAAAAGAGATAGTGTAAGACTCTAATACAAGCGTAAGACTCTAATAACAAGACCTTGAACACACAACTTGAATAATAGGCAGACAATTGAGTTTGCATGAGTCCTGCAGAAAAAAGGTCCTTGAGCAGTCATGCTGCTACATTCAATGAGTTGCAATCTGTAAGTGGTTTTCAAGGGTAACTCCAAATAAAGCACATTACGGTAATACAGCCTGAAGGCAAAGATCAAAGCTGAGAGATGGGAAGACATAAATACTCTTCCTTTATAAATGACCAGATGATTCTTGAGCTGTCTGCTTAAATACTTCCCATAATGAAGTAATACTAGTGTAGCAGTGACAACAGCAGAAAACAGAACAGGCGCTTTCAGCTTATTTCTACCATTTATCCTGAGCTCAGTGCCTCCAGATTCTGGTGTTGAACTTCCATATTTCTTGTGGAGAAATCCTTAATTAGGAAGCATAATTGCCTTTTGCTTAGGCAAAACTACCCATCAGTCTATAGTCCTTGGAGCATCCCATCTGGGAAAAGAAGTTCAAGTATGCTTAATTCTGTGGAATAATATGAAATACTATTTTCTTTTATAAATTCACTTTAAAGCCCCCATGCAGAGATATCACAAACATTTTATGTCTAAAGTGTCTTTTGAGAACAGATACTTTTCTTATCCATGTTGATTTTCTTTTTGTCTTTCAGATGTTTGTGAGTTTGTTACCCTTATGTGATCTACTCTTTCTCAGATTTTTGTTGTCTTTACACTAACTTTCTGTTGCTATGTAAGATGCACTGAAAAAATTGAAAACCTTTATAATGTTCATACACAGAGTCACAGAAAAAATAGAGAATTACATAGGGGTTAAGAGTTAGCCCTGTGCTTAAAATAAGTACAAAACATACCTTATCCACTGTTCATCACCTACATATGATCAGAAAGCTAAGTCTAGTCTAGGCTTCCAGTTGGGCTTAGTTCTATGGAAGCCCTCAAATAATTTTAAGAAAGCAAGCCTCAACATTTCTCTGCCTTGAAGAGAACCTGAAAGTGAAAGTTGAGGTTTCTGAGTTCTTTAAAGTATCTTCAATATCATTCTTAAAATCTTTTCAGGCATTTCTTTAGTTACATTGTGGAATTGCACCCATTTTAAGATTTTAAGTCACATTTTGAAACCAGTTCATTTCTGTCATTCAGAGAAGATACACTATCAAATCAAAGAAATGGAAGTCTCAATAGATGTCATTATTTTTACATTTGTACAAGTAATACAGTACATTTACTAGCAAATTTTGAAGAATTGTCATAAATTAGAGCTAAACTAATTGCAATAAATGGACTAGTTCTTGGAGTTGATAGTCTCTCTTGACATTTTTGTTCATTCAAAAATGCATTAATTAGCAGGGTCTCTCATTATCAGTGTGAATTAGTAAGATTATACTATGATCTTGCTATTTAAGTGTATAAGTACCAAAGAATAAAAAATAAAACAATGAAGAGGCTACACAGTGGATTTTGTAAATAAAAAATGTTAGAGTGGAAACAATAATGAAATTGAGAACAATTTAGAGACAAGAAGTAATACCTCACAAGACATTTTTCCAGAACTCAGACTTGTTTAAAGTATCATTTTTACCAATCATGAAGTCAATTATGTCTGCTTGACTCTCACATTCAGAACTAAATTCAAATTTTATTTAATTGAAAATTGCTTTAATCTAGTAACTTGGTGTCACATTGTCACATTTAAGGTTTGTTCTTTATTTTCTGCTTTAGCTTGCAGCCCCATTGTCTTCAACAGATGTGATGAGGACTTTTCTAAGTATTACTAGTGTTTTGCTTGTTATGGCAAATAATGCCAAGATAAGTTTTTCCTCATTTTTGGAGTAGTCTAACTTAGCTTTTTCATAGAATTATAGAATGGTTTGGGTTGGAACAGACCTTAGAGACCGTTTAGTTCCAACCCCTCTGCTATGGGCAGAGACACCTTCCACTAGACCAGGTTGCTCAAAGCCCCATCCAACCTGGCCTTGAACACTTCCAGGGATGGGGCATCCACAGCCTCTCTGGGCAACCTGTTCCTGTGTCTCACCACCCTCACAGTAGAGAATTTCTTCCTAGTATCTAATCTAAATCTACCCTCTTTCAGTTTAAAACCATTCGCCCTTGTCCTATCACTACACTCCCTGATAAAGAGTCCCTCCCCATCTTTCCTGTAGGTCTCCTTTAAGTACTGGAAGGCTGCTATAAGGTCTCCCCGGAGCTTTCTCTGCTCCAGGCTAAACAACCTCAACTCTCTCAGCCTATCCTCATAGGGGAGGTGCTTCAGCGCCCTGATCATCTTCATGGCCCTCCTATGGACCCGCTCGAGCAGGTCCACATCGTTCTTATGTTGGGGACCCCAGAGCTGGACACAGTACTCCAGGTGGGGTCTTATGAGAGTGGAGTAGAGGGGCAGAATCACCTCCCTCAACTTGCTAACCACACTTCTTTTGATGCAACCCTTATCCACCAATGCTGTAACCCCATCATTGGAGGCCACCAAATTTGTCAGGCATAATTTGCCCTTAGTGAAGCCATGTTGGCTGTCACCAATCACCTCCTTATTTTCCATGTGCCTTAGCATAGTTTCCAGGAGGAGCTGCTCCATGATCTTGCTAGGCACAGAGGTGAGACTGACTGGCTTGCAGTTCCCTGGGTCTTCCTTTTTTCCCTTTTTAAAAAAGGGGGTTACATTTCCCCTTTTCCAGTCAGTGGGAACTTCCCCGAACTGCCATGACTTCTCAAATATGAAGGATAGTGTCTTAGCCACTTCATCTGCCAGTTCCCTCAGGACCCACAGGTGTATCTCATCCGGTCCCATTTTTTTCCATTCTCCATGATTTTCCTTCCACAGCTTTTTGATAACAGTAGCCATTGAATTGCAAAGTGCGCTACCAAGCCATCTGTCTTAGGTGCCAGATGAACATGCAGAATATACAAAAAATAAATGTCATTAATATGTGTTCATATTTTCCAACTGCCTCAAACTTTATTCATCAATATCTACATTTTATGCTGCCTTAGTTACTTATCATGAGCAGAAGCAATTTTTCACCAGAAAAATCCTTTCCCGAAAGACACAGTTTGAAATGGATTTCATCTCCTCGTCCACTATCAAATATCTCTGTTAGCTCCGTCTTGCTCTAATGTCTTAATAAGCTTGGTTTTCTTCAGCTTCATGATACATCACGTGTGCTTCTCTTGTTCTTTCTGATATGATGCTTATTTACTTTATTTGGTGTTTATTTCTTTCTTTTACTTTATAAATCCTAACTGATTATAATCTGTTGCTACCATTGTTTCCTTTTTCCCATTTCATAAGCAGTTTTTATAACTTTAGGTCTTTCAGCAGTCCCTCTTTAAATCATATTACCTACTCTTTCTTTTTGCCTCTCTTACACAAGAAGAAATTAAGTCCACATTATTCTTACAGGCAACCTATTCGTCATCAAAATCATTGCCTTCCTCATCCATCCTCATCTTTTCAAGATTCAAGGCTCAAAAGGTTTCTGTGATTTTCCACTCATTAGATTTCTGATTTTGTGTGAAATGTATTGCTGGGGACTTTTTCAAAGGTATGTTTGACAACCAGGTATGTTTATTTCAAGTCCATTTTCTACTTTAATGTCAATTTTTTCTCCTTCCCATTCAAATGTTCCTTATTCAGATATGTATATCTATATGGTGGTTTGTGTTTGTCTTTTTTTTTTTTAAGACTTTTGAAAACTTAATGTGGAATTGGAATCAGTTGACTCTAAGTTATTAAATCATTACACTTGGCACTGTATGAGAAGGAAAGTATAGATGTTATTTCTTAGACTACTCTAAAAGGAATTCAGGAAACTCAGTCCACACGGTCCATCCAAAGTCCATGCTTCTGTAAAGGCAGAAGAATGGGCAACCATATCTGGGCCTCCCCTAATACTCTCAACTCTTCAGCTCATGGACTTTCTGAGCTAGATGGACTTTCTTTGTATTTACTAACCTCAGTGTAATACTCTTCCCTCCATTTCTCCAATCTCTCCTTGAATCTAGGTATGTCAAACTACTCTTTTACAGGTGACTGGCAAGGTAGTTATCATTATCATCTGTCTCTTATGGAACTTTTGGTTTTTTAAGGGGTGTAAGATATATCTACAGAACATCACTTTCTATCTGCTGGGAGAAAATACCTGGGTCATTTTTCTGTAAGAATAAACAGATTCTCACTGCACTGATCTTTACAGAGCTAAGGGAAAAAGAAAGTTCCTAGCTGCAATCAGCTTGACGTAATAGATACATAATGTATCCACAGAGGTATAGAGCAACCTTGCTTGTTCCCAGGACTTTCTATTTACTATACTCGCTCCTATAAATTGCTAGGTAGACTAACGCTTTTTTGTAGCAGATCTACTGCTTACTCAGTACTTATTTTGAATGATGCTTGTGTATGTGGAGAGGACCAGATGTGTCCTTTCCAAATGTTAATGAGGAATTGCCATGGATGGTAATTCATGGATTTATTCAGCCTCAGTCCCTTTAAAAAATTATTTGTCATCATTGCAGTAACTGGTGAGAAAAGTATGCACATGGGGCGTTTATTTTCTTCCCAATACCGTAAGTTAAGGTCAGAGGTTCAGGCTTTACTTTGCACTGTCTTTGTTAGCTTAACACAGGACAACACAGAGACTAAAGGGGGAGAAATGCTCATTTTTGTCACTTGCAATTGTAACAGTGGTGGTCAGAGTGATAGAGGCCAGAACACTTGATAATTTGCCTGCAGTGATGCTTGTACTCCTTGGGAGTTGTTTGAATTAAACACTGCCAACCAGGGAAAAATCAATAAAGTTGTTTAAATGGTTTCACAGGGGCCTTTTCGATGATTGAATATTACTCCTCTTACAAGACCAATAGCTGCTTTTCTCTTTTTTTTCAGTGCATGACCAGTAACTAAAGTTATTCAGGCTGAGAGTTCAAATGAAGGCTGAGGGTCTTCTCTTCTTACTGTCTTCTTCTACTGACAAATAGTTTTCATTTCCTTTTTTTTTTTTTTAACTAAAGTAGAACAAATCAATAAACCTCCCAGAAGCAGCAACATTAACATTCCAAATCATCCCTATTTCCAGCTAAATCTGCAGAAAAGAAAGGGCAAGAGCAACACTGATTTACACCAACTGAGGATCTACTCCAACATTTCTTTGGGTTAGATGACATTCAATCAATTTGCCCATGGAATGATTTACTGTACAAAAAGAATTGCAAACAGTACAGATTTTCAGTGTATGCAATAGCTTAAGATTTTATTTCTATAAATGCTTTTGACTCTTTTTAATAATAAATAACAGGTTAGAATTTAATAGCCAAGAATTTAGCATCCAAAGCTGTACTTTTTAAAGGACATGGCAAAAATTTAGATTATGAATAGTTTAACTACTAGCTTGGAGAAAGTAATAAATCTGAGAAAATCTGCAGCATGTCCATATATAGAATCTATTAATTCTGCCAAAGATGCAGGATGTGGTAAGTAAGAAATGTTAAAAGTAGTTTGTTTACACTGAAATAAAACTCAGTCTTGCTCTAACACTATGTCAGCTAAACTAGTACCAGTTTCTGGTATTACTAGTATAGACTGACTGTGTAGTCCTTGTAGCACTCAGACTGGTGGCAGTTGTCTACATTATTTGTGTACATCATTGCTATTGTTATAAAAGCAGAAAGCAACAGCATGAATCACCACCATATCAATGGAAATGGTCCTTTCACTCTTTGGAAATAGACACTGTCATGTAAGAGTTTCCTTTCACACCTGATGAAATGCTTTAATTCTCCTACGTGTCTTTTTCTGAAGCCAACTTTGTTATTTTCCTGCTAGAAATCACACGTGGCATAGAAAAAGAGTAGATGAAATGGGGTCAAGAGAAGCAGGACTCCTGGCTTTTTATCTCTGCTTTGCCACTGTTCAACCTTTAGCATATGCCTTGATTTCATTGCTAAAACAATGACAGTAACAACAGCTAACTATCGAAATGCTTTGAGATTTAATTAACGACATTTTTTAAACCTTCATTAAAAATTCTCTAGTGTGAATGAATTACACATTTTGGAGTAATAATGGAGGAAAATATGCCAATACAGGACAAAAAAAAACTCAAAGAAAAACACAGATCATTCCAAGAAAGTCTTTACAGTTTTTTCACAGTTCTGGGAGATGAATCTTTACAGCAATTTTTGTGATGTTCCCCTCCTCACAATGTACTCTTTTAGACTAACTGATACATATTTCTCCTGGAACACATAACTTCATACAATAATAAATATTTATATGCAAACACCCTCACCATAACCTCTTAGGGTCTTCCTCTTCATCTTCTCTAAAGAAATGTGGAACTTAGGATATATATTTTATAGTCGGTAAACATAACAGCAGCTCTGTGGCAGCTTATGCTCCCCATCCCAACTTCTGGCATAGGAAAACCCACTGAATTAAACAGCAGCAATCATCTTGATTGAAAAAAACCCCACCCTTTGAACCTAGCATATATACCTAAATCCCTGCCTATGCCTCCGTGGCAAGGAAGATTTGGGATTTCTTTCTTTTCCTTTCTGCTTCTAAATTGTTACTTCTTTCACTAAAAATGAGAACCAGGAGTAACTGTGTTGACACAAATTAAAATACACCAGTATATGTTGGATTTGTATAAAAGGGTTCATAATATTCAAATAAGAAGTAGGGTACTAGCCCTCTCTTAAAGTTTCCAATATTTCGTACACCTGGCATGATTAAATATACATCTGCAAATCTTCATTTCTTATCACAGTTTGCCATTTTATTTCCAGATTCCATAAACAAAAAGAAAGTACAGATGAGGCAGAAATACAAAATAATTGAGGGAAAAAAAATCCAAATTGTCTTTTAAAAATCAGTAAAGTTCTAGCAATGGGGAAATATTGAGAACTGTCCAAATCCAAACTAGCTTATCCATCTTTCTTTGTAAAGTACTTCGTATGTGTGTGTCATAGGCCCTCTGCTGGAAAAATGATAGTCCAGCTATACTGAGGCTTGTCTACTGCACCACCTGGTCCTTCAGCTGGGCTGTAGTGATGAGATCCTTAGTTCAGCTTTGTGGTTGTCTTCTTGGAGTCAAACAAACATGTTAGTATTTCTGGACATGGACTATTCCAGCCATTAAAAGAAAAACCAACAACCAACTTTGTCATCTAGAGATGATTAGCTTTTTAAGAGCTAATAGGTCTCCATCTGATGAAAATCTTAATTAAAAATGTTTACGTTAGTTGATTTTTTTTAATTCCAGTGTTGATAATAAATTCTAATATCTGGATTGTCTTATACGTGACATTTGCTTTCATAAGCCATGCAGTTATCAGAAGCTAATCCTGTAGAGAAACTAATCAAGGAAGGTGTTACACAAATGCAAAACATATGATTAAAGAGAGGGAAGGCAAAGCTCATGCAAAGAACTGAATATTATAATGAAATTGCCACTGAATGGAGATGTGAGGACTTCAAGCTCAGTTTAATTAGGCCACTGAGTGGAATCCCCTAAGACTGACAAGAATTGAACAGCTAATAATCAGTTTGTTCTTTACTGATTACCAGCTAATCATGTCCCAAACACAACCCCTTTCCCCTTTCTCATTATGAATACATTTGCAAGCCTTTTTTCTAATCTCTGCACTTTTATGGGCACACAGGCCCTAATGAGCTAACTTCAAGAGCTTCAACTAGTATCTTTAAAGGCCGACCTATTGTTTGTGGAGCAAATATTTGCATCCTTCAGCATCACATTGGTAAACATTGCCTGTGCTTGTATGAAGTGATGAGAAACCCAATTATGCAAGAGCAGCATATTTTGTTACCTCATTTTCAGAAGTTAATTTCCACTTTCCAGCAGCTGAGTGTGCCTCTGCTGAGTGCTATAATTCTATGTACAAAGTAGAAAATGCACTTGCATTCAGAATTTCTTGCATATCATGGCATTGACTTCTGAGACATATTACTGTGGAGCTCTTTTTCCATAAAATGGAAGAATAAACTTACTTTTTGTGTGTCATCCTTCATATGGACTGAACTGTAAGCTCAAAGAGTTTTATCTCTACCCCATTTAAGTAATTTCAGAGATGCCTATTGACTTCAGTAAACCTTAGATCTGAACTGTCATGTTATAGACAATAAAGTGATACGGTTAAAGATTTAGCTGATGAGAGAAGTAGAAAGCAACTAAACCAGTAGAAATGTATCCATGGACTGCAATGGGGTAAACAGGTTATCTGGAATATTTTTAGATGAGATTTGTCATGAAAAGAGATAAAGTGTCAATTGTCTTTTGAAAAACAGTAAGCTAAGAAAGTGTTATATAAATGCAGAGCATGTAATTCAGGGCAGTAAGCAAAGATTATGCACAGTAATGAACCTTTTGATAAAATTGCCTTACATAGTGTGTATAGGAACTGTGAGCCAGTTTTATTAAGAATCTAACTGTAATCCCCTTAAACTCATGCTCAGACATTTTCTTAGGTAGGAGATGGGTGCCTAAATTCTATACCTATCTCAGTTTTCATCAATAGTTTCCTAAATTGCCTATAAATCTTCTTTACTTTTATAAATACTAAGGATTTCTGCCATCTTAGCAGTTCAGCACCAAGGTCATGAATACGCCTCATCAGGATCCTCAGAACCTGATATGACCAATCCCATGTCAGGAGTAATCTCTGTAGAAACCACAGAGGGCACAAATGCTTTTATTCGAGACCACAGTGAAACAAGACAGAGGTGACTGTGCATTTCCACCTTTTCTATATGATAGTTCAGAGAGGCTAGAAGACCTATGTAAAATGTCCTCCTTAGCATGAAAGGACTCAAGCCTATATTTCTGCCCCACAAGGCACCACACTTTTTCAAGCAGTCACACATTTCCACTCTCCTGCTGTAGCTTTGAAAAGTTTCAAAAAAGGATTCAGTATTTTCATTTGGTCCAGAAGAAAGGAGCAATGGGGAATATAATTCCTTCCCACCCAATAAAGCAGGACACCTGCAGAGGAGACCCGTGTTCTGATCTCTTTCCATAGACTGTTTCTGAGTCTTATATGATGAATGCTTAATGCTATTTATGTGTAGTTACATGTAGATGAGAGAGGGGACTGGGAGAGAGAGAAAATACCTTAGTAAGTTCTATACTTCTTTAGGACACCAGCCATCATAGTCTATAGTGATAAAATAGCCAATAAAGTCAGCTGAAAAACTCCCAGTGATGTTATGGATATGGAAATGGCAAATAGCAGGGCAATGGGTCACAGTACACAGTGAGTGATGAATGAAGCCATCAAGTATCTTGTTAATGCTACAAGCATGTCTAAGTTCTTTTAACACTAGTTTTAATTTTCCTTGTCTATTTTTAACATTGCTTTGACTGTTCTTACCATTAATTAGTACTACAACAGTACACATATAACCCCTGATAGCCCTGATAGCCTTATAAACACAATCAACATGAAAGGAAGACTGAAAGAAATAAGTATGCACAGCTATAAAACTCTACTGGTAGAATAAAACTTATTACTAACGATTTTTCTTGGTATGTATATAAGCTTGAAACAAATTAATATTTCAAGAGAGTCTTCCAACATTAATCATGATTCATGAACTGTCAATCAGAGAAAATCTTTCTGTACTGTAAAAAGAAAAACATAGATAATAGTGGTACCTGAGTAGATCATTAAAACATTATTAATCCCAACATACACAAGGTAGCATATTGATAATATAACTTCTATAAGTAGGTAAAAGTGTTGCTATCCTGTTTGGGTAAATATGTTTGTTAAAATAAACAGCAAATTTATCCCTAACTGGAGCCTGATGCTCCCTTTTCTTCCCACATTCATCCTCAGCCCACTGCATTTAAATCTTGCAATGATATTATTTTTTAAAGAATTTATTTATTAGCTGAGCATATAAATTTCAGTTGCATTGTAATTTTACTACATGTTGCCATTAGGTGACAAGTCCACAGTTCAGATAAAGTCTAGATAGGGCAAACATATTGAGAAACCAAGACATAGCAAGAACTATTTGAATTACATTTTCAGTTTTGCAAACTCAAAACCACATCGGCTGCAGAGACAAGTCCAAACCTTTAATTGCAGATCCAGCTTCTAATTTTGAAGGCTCATTTAAAAAAAAACATAAACAAAACAAACCAACAACTAATTGAAAGTCCAAATGTGGACTTCTGTGCTTCTGCTATTATTTATTTTTTGCCTCGTGCCTTGGGATCTTTCATTTTATTGCTACATTCCTCTTTTCAGAGGACTTAGCAGGACGGATTACCTAGCAGGGTGTCACTTGCAATTCAGGACTAGCAGAGCCAACAGTCTATTGGCTCATATCCTGCAAGACATTGTCATTTATACCTGTGTTCCCAGGCATACACAATACCAATTTATACCTAGTCTGCACTAAGTGGATTAAACCTTCACCTGATATATATATATATATGTATGTATATATTTGAAGTGCCAGATTTACTTCAACTGAGGATGTAACACAATTTGTGTATGTAATTAAATGTATAGTAGAGACTCAGGTTGCATAGATGGCTGTGCATAGGACAGTAGAATTCAAACGAGTAAACATAATAAATCTCAGTTCATGTGGTTAATCAAGGAATTTTGTGACTAAAGGAGCACCAAAACAGAGAAATTGGGAACTAAAATTTGCCTTTCGGTTGTCTGTTCATACAGAGGAGATGTTAAAAACATGACAGATTCATACCTATGGCCTACCAAATGTGTTTTGTAAAAGTGAGAAAATGAGGGAAAGTTGGAAAAAAATCTATCAAATAGTATGTAGACTCTCAAATTTTATTATTTGATGAAAGAAAAATAGAAAGGGTCCCACATTCCAAATAAGAGAGAAAACAGAGGAGACAGTATCAATGTCTGGCAATATTCCATTAGACTTTGAATTTCTTTGTTTTTTCCATTCTATACAATGCACTATTTTCAGAATTTGTTTATCTGTGTCATGAACCAGTTTGAACATACCATCAATATTTTGACCAATCTCTTGTGAGTAATTTGGTGTTGTTTATTATGTGCCTATTTAGTAATTAACACTCCTAGTACTAAATATTTCCACAAAAATTTGAAACAATATCTCTGAGATAATAGTGACATTGATAAAAAATTTTCAAACATCCCAGAAGTTATATTGCCTAGCCTCTCTGTCTACTTCATTTCTGAGAGATGTCCTAATAAAACAAATGTCTGTGGAGCCACGTAGCAATTGCTGTGGAATACTGCTACATTTTAGTGTCCATGATCTGTACAGATCTGAATGTAAATCCTAGTACTGTCATTTTGAAAGCTCTAGAAGTCCACCCCACTCTGTCAAGTGCTTTCTTTCAGATATGGCTTTATTTGTCCAACAAGTCCTTAGTTTACCAATGGCATCTAAGATCACACAGAATCAGGAATATGAAGGGCATGAAGAACACTTTCTGGAAGAATGAAAGGAAAAGAAAACCACGGTTTTCAAGTTACTATAATTCTATACAAATATAGCTAATATACAGATGCCGTTCTGATGAATCTTGTCTAATTCTTTCTGGAATGGACATTTTTCCCTGACCCATTGCTGCCAGAATGGGTAAGGATATTTTTACAGTTCTGTGTGATAACTAGCAAGCAGCATTTTCCCAGACTGTCCAGATCACCAGTTATATCAATGGCCACATAAAATTCTTCCACTAACAGTATCTTCCATTTCCAGCTACCAGCAAGCATTGACTTCTGTTCTGTCCTGTTCTGTAAAGATGAGAATACCCTGAATCTGCAAACACTTTCTCTCTAACATTAAGTATATGATTTTAAAGTCATGCCACTCTTTTCACAAGAATGTATCATAGATTTAAAGCTAAACAAGTACATTACTATGGTCAGGTTTTAAAGCTGACTGAAAAAAATGGAGTACCAAACCCATATCCTTTAGGTCCTGATCTCATCTGATGAGCTCTGGTAAAACCTTTGCATAAATACACACTGAGAGCTCTATTATAAATATTTTCACCTCTACTTACCTTAGAGCTGAGGCATATCTTTAATTCGCACAGGCATAAAATGTGGTTTCAAGTGATGTTGCTATTAGTGACTTTTTTTAAAAAAATAAAAATTAATTTTTTGAGATCCTATTTTTTTTTTTACAAAAAAATAGATTTTTTTCTGAAAAAAAAAGCTTTCTTGAAGAACTCAATATATCCTCTCCCTCCCTGTAGAGAAAAACAGCTCTATTTTGAAAAATGAAATATAAATAAAGAGGTGAATGCAAACGGGTCATCTAAAGTTAAGGCTTTACAGAAATAATTACTTTCTTTGGCCTGATTCTTTAAATAAATAAATAAAAGGAAGAGAAAGAAGGAAGCAGTAAAGTGACTACATTAAGAAATTGATTGATGTGTTGCTCCTGTGCGATGTTCAGCAAGCCTTTCTCTGGAGAGGCTTTATTGGTTTGCTGGTACTAAATTTTCCAAACATATATATATCTTCTGATGCACAGCAAGTTTGTCACTGTTGAGAAACTACGTCAGCCAAGTTAGAAAAGTTAAGAGCCTGTAAAACTTAAGTCATCCAGAACTGCCACTAATGGAAAAAAATATAGAGAGATATTAAAGAAATTCAAAGTTATATGAAGGTTGGGGTTTTAGATGGATAAGGGTAAAAGGTGGGAAGAACAGGCATTACATTTGCATATTGCTTAAAATACGTAGAAAAGAATAATTTAAAATACAATAGTATGTCAGATCACCTTCTTAAAATTATAAGGAAAAAAGAAGAGTTAAAATACCTTGAATCCCTTATAAATATCCTAATTCTGTCATCTGAGCTCTTTCTATATTAATTTTAGCAGTAGAAGAAAGTTTAAACTGGCAATGGAAAACAATATTAAATAAAATCAGAATAATGAAAGAACTAGATTTTGCTGTCTCTAGAGTCTTAAACCTACATAATTTAATTGTACAAGTTTTTAGAAAACCTTGATTGTCTTCCTTACCACAGTATAACAGCAGTTGTTTTCCATAGCGTTTTCTATATTTAAGATTTTCTTAATACATCTCATCTTCGACATTCAAAAGTTGATGGACTTAGTCATTGGTTAATAAAGAAAAATTCAGACATTTTGTCACTTTAAGGAAGTTTTTTTCTGTTTTACACCACTATAAGTGAGAGCAGAAACAGTCCTTTGGACTCTAATCATTCAAATTTACAGGAAGTCACTGAACTAAATTTATTTGTGTGTATGCAATTTCTTTATTTTCAGAAAGGAATAGTGCTGGGAAATATCTGCTTGGTGATTGACCCTCAGCTCTGAAGTGATCTGAGGATAAACAGTTTATTTTTTGAATATAAATGTTTGGAGTGTCCTGTTTATTCCCTGGAACTCAGAAGATAAACTTTTGATTTTGAACTCGAGCATGATTCAGCCACACTTTGAAACCTTTCATCTTCACCTACTGTAAACATTCAAGTTTCTTGGCAGAAACCTTCCTGGAAAATTATATTTGTGTATGGAATGCTTGAACATAGTCCCTGAACAAGATTTTCAATTGTGTAAATGACCAGTAACAAAATTAGATATCTGCTGGAATATATGCTGTATAACAACAGACTTACTGTTCTATCATCTAATATTGAAGGAAACTAAATATTATTAAACTTGAGCAACTAACAATGCAATTTAGATTTAAGTCTTTCAGAATTCACTCATGTTCTACCTATAAATACTCATAGGCACATAGGCCTCTCAAAGAAAGGTGATAAATTCAGATTTTTGTACATCAAATATGTATTGATCATATCTTTGTATTCCTTCTAAAGTTCCTCATCAAGTATGTCCAGGAGAACCTATTTCTGAATCAGAATACAGTGTTAGGAGTTGGGAATTGCCATTCAATAATCCACTCACCCTTGGGATCACTGCCCTTTCTAAATCATTTGAAACTCCTAGGGTCGAAAAAAAGGTACAGCCATGACACAGCACATTTGTAAAAACAGACTATAATCAGCCAGACAACTGAATAATATATTTTAAAATCATATTTAAGTATGTGTTCTGCTGTTACAGGAATATTGTGATACTAATTTACCGCTAATCAGGCACCATCATCCACCAAGAGCAGTCTCTGCCAGTGAATTGTTGCACTGTTAAAAAACTGACAGATTACTTTCTACTATAGCATGCAGAAATAAGAGATCCTTACAAATGACATGCCACAGCCATGAAAGCCAATGACACAGGGAGCACTTACAGCTGATAAGAAGCATTTACTCTCTGCCACTTCAAAGGCGAATTCTCCCTGGGATGCCTTTAATCCTACCTGGCACCTTAAACCCAGTGCTCTGCACTGCAGCAAGAAGAGATGAAAGCGAAAGGGCATAGGCAACAGAGAGACAAGCAGATTTAACAAGACAGGTGATACATATGACTGATCATTTGTTGACACAAAATATATGAAGAGACAATGGAATAATGAGGGAGAAATAATAATAATAAATTATTATTATTAATAGTAACAATAACAATAGCAATAATAACAACAACAATAATAATAATAACAATAATAATAATAATAATAATAATAGTTCTTAAACAAATCTATTTGGGGGACTGTTGTTTTAATCAGTCACAGCAACTGCCTGCATAGCTGGCAAAGTGCTCTTGTATTAGGATGAAAATTGAGTGATTAAAAAAATTAAATACAAAGCTGTTCTCTTTTGCACTGAAAAAAACTGTATGTCCCCTAGGTTATAACCAGATCATCAAAAAAAGCAGGGATTTGGACCTCTCAGACAGCGGAAATGTTTTGCCCTAGAAAACAGTCCAAAGCCTGCTTTCTTTCCAGACTTCTCCCTTCTGCTATCTCTACGCAGCTCTGAAATATCACAACATTGACATAATACAAACAATTCCAGCTTTGGCTAAGACACAGAAGAACCAAAAAGTGCAAAGCCCACCAAACTGTGCCTAATAATGTGAACTGATTTATTATTATTATTTCAAATTATCAAATGCAATGTAATTTCTAAATAAAGATTCTTATCAGTTCCTTTCTATCTGAGGGCATGCACCCAGGCTTGGCTAGGAGACATATTTGTCTTTTTAAGTCTTTGCCAATGTCATAGCTTTGTACTTTTTAAGGATAACGAGTAGAAACTTTTTCCATAGCTTAATAGACCTCAAAGTTTTCTAAAGTTTATCAGCCTTGGCAATGTTGTAATGCAGATGCTATTTGAGTATATAAAACAACATATTAAACTGGGATTTCCATCACTGCCTCAGTATTGTGGATAGGCACAACCCAAGGACACAGGTTATCACACAAAGCAGAATGTGAGCAAGGTCATTAGATTGCACTGATCATTTTGAACACCGTGCACAATTGATGAATGTGGATTCTTTTGCCTGTGGATCAGTCTCAGGAAGGAAACCTTATAATTTTGGGGGGTAAAACAGCTAAGGACTTATAGAGAAGGCAGCTTGATGGTTCTAGTAAATACTTTTCCTTATCCAGAAACAGGTCAAGTCACACATGGTCTTCACATGTACTCTTATGGTCTTTTTAAGAAATTTGTATAACGTGAGTCTTCAAGCTTACTAGAAACCAGCTGGTTATAACTTCTGTGTCCCATTTTTTCTTATTCATCTGAAGATAATTGAGAAGGAAGATACTTGTCTACATTAGAAATTTATTATTATATAATTAAAATTATATAAACAAATAAGCCTGGTTTGGCACTTATAACAACTGTGGAAAAATTATCATAGTTATTATTGCTCATGTTTGCTATGTTTTAGAATGGGATTTCTTCTTAGCCTCAGTGAATCCTGAGGCAATACAAAGGCCAAAGTAACTGCAGGACTAACTACTATCTGGGCAGCCATAGGATATAGCTACGATAAAAATAAACAAGCCAAAACACATACCACTTATGGTAAGCTGCATGTGAAATCCTAATACAATGTTTAACACATTCATCAACCTAAAGTATTAGAAGAGAACTCTGGCACATCCAGCTTTATTGGAGGAAACAAAGCTGTGACATAGATGTCCAAATTCTGCCAATCTTCCTCTCCTGAACCATTCTTTCCATAAGAAATACCTTGGAGGCAGAGTTCTCAAAATAGCACACTACTTAATGGAATAAGGTTGACAGAATCTTGATCAAAGTAAATATATGACTGAAAGTGACACCTTGTACAGATAAAGCTTAAGTTAAAGATGGAAAGAATGAAATTATTACAAAATAATTCTAGTTAACTAAAAAAATTGCATCCAAGCCTGAATCTTGGTCCTTCATGGTGAGGAACTTTCTGTTAAATTTGTAGTTAAGGTCTGTGCACAGATAAATATATTCATAGTCTTTGTAAGTTTTTCAAATGTAAACACTCCAAAAGACAAAATGTAAAAACTTTTTAAAAGGTTTTATTACATATCAAACGTAATTATATAATTGTATTTATTCAGGGAAAATGCTATTTGCTTTGTGCTTCCATATCCAACAGCTATGGGGGCTTTAGACTGTCTGGTAATTATATGCTGCAGTTAAGACAAAGCTGCTTGTACTTCAAATCTAATCCTGTTTGATGTATTTCACCCATTTCTGCAACATTAAAGAGCTTGCCTAAAACAGTTACACTTCATCACTTTGAAATTTCAGGACAATGACAACTTAGAGAAACTAGCATCACTTAATACTATGATCCCCTGTGTTTAAGAATATGGTCACCATTTTCAGTACTTTCTGTTCACCATCCTCATTATTTTGACAAGTTTTAATACTATTCATCAAAGAACACATACTAAGCGTACACTTTGTGGCTATCATGGGAATTTTCAAACTCATAAAATTGTATCATTATTCTTTAGCTGAAGTGAGTGATTGGTGTTCTATACCATGAATCTTCCTTTTAATAGTCTGTATTAGGCATTGAATGAAATTTCAAAACTTTTCATGTTGCCTAAAATGTGGCATTCTTAAAGACAAATCTTTTTATACCTTTAATTGACTTAAGTTGAATCCCTTGCACTACTGCAAATGGCCTGACTTAGTTATATATAAAATTTCACTGGCTGGTGCAATGACTAATTTCATTTTTTTCAAAATAATGGCAACAAAGTAGTTATTATAATGTTGCAGGCAGTACAGCGTGGCATTGAAGAGTTTTGGTTTATTGTGTTTTTTTCCATAAAAAAGCAACATTTTAGCTTTTGTCAATACTAGTAAACAAACAGTTCTTTATCTGTAACATCTTGCTTAGTTGAAAAAGAGCACTATGAGCATAAAGAAAGGATAGTAAGCAGAATGGTCCTGGAGGTTAGGAGGTGCAGGATCTACTACCATCAAGCCAAAACAGTTACCTCCCATCAACTAAAACAGGATTGCCCTCTGAAAGACTCGTCTGAGGTAGGCTGTGTTACTAAGAATATCAGAACTTCATCAATGGCAGTGATGAAGGATATCCCCCACAGAACTGTGATCTGTTGCACTGGGAGAGGAGTGACTGGTTGTGGATTGTGACTGGCACCCAGGTGCCCACCAAAGCTACTCTATCACTCCTCCTCCTCAGCTGGACAGGAGACAGAAAATATGATGAAAGGCTCATGGGTTGAGATAAGGACAGGGAGAGATCACTCACCAACTACTGTCACGGGAAAAACCAACTTGACTTGGGGAAAATTAATTTAATTTATTACCAATCTAAATCAGAGCGGGATAATGAGAAATAAGAATGATCTTTAAACACCTTCCCCCCACCCCTCCTTCCTGGGCCCAGCTTCACTCCCGCTTTCTCTACCTCCTCCCCCTGAGCAGTGCAGGGAGATAGGCAATGGGGGTTGGGGTCAGTTCATCACATGTTGTCTCTGTTGCTCCTTCCTCCTCATGTTCTTCCACTGCTCCAGTGCAAGGTCCCACCCCCAGGATACAGTCCTTCATGAACTTCTCCAACGTGGGCCCTTCCCACAGGCTGTTGTTCTTCACAAACTGCTCCAGCGTGGGTCCCTTCCACAGTGTGCAGTCCTTCAGGAGCAGAGTGCTCCAGTGTGGGTCCCCTGCGGGGTCACAAGTCCTGCCAGAAAACCTGCTCCAGCGTGGGCTCCTCTCCATGGGTACATGGGTCCTGCCAGGAGCCTGCTCCAGCCTGGGCTCTCCAAGAGGTCACAGTCTCCTTTGGGTCCCATGCACCTGCTCCAGCTTGGGGTCCTCCATGGTCTGCAGTGTGGATATCTGCTCCACGTGGACCTCCATGGGCTGCAGGGGGTTAACCTGCCTTATGATCATCTTCACCATGGGCTGTGGGGGAATTTCTTCTCTGGCACCTGGAGCACCTCCTCCCCCTCCTTCTTCACTGACCTGGGGGTCTTCAGGGTTGTTTCTCTCACATATTCTCACTCCTCTCTCATCTGGCTTCAGTTGCTGTTGCGCAGCAACTTTTTTCCCCCTTCTTAAATCTGTTATCACAGAGGTACTATCAACATTGCTCATTGGCTCAGCTTTGGCCAGTGGAGGGTCTGTCTTGAAGCCAGCTGGAACTGGCTCTGTCCAACATGGGTGCAGCTTCTGGCATCTTCACACAGAAGCCACTCCTGTAGCCCCCCTCCTGCCAAAAAAACTTGCCACACAAAGCCAATACACTGGTGCTGCATGTTTTGAGGCAAACTAGATTGTTTGTCATCTGCCTAGCCAAAGATTCAGCACCTTCCTTCCCTGACCAAAGGGATTTCCAAAAGTAGTAATGGATGATTCTGGCACTACTTCCAAAACCTCCCGGAAGTGCGAAGACCTGTATGAGCAATAGCCCCTCCCAGAGCCTCCTGAAGAGAATCTGGTTCCACGCCACTGTCAGTAGTCCCTAGCAGGCAGCCTGTAGCTGGATGGTGGTGTGTCCAGCTAGCTATGCCACAGTTCATCAGTGACTTGGCATAGCTATCTTTACCCAGTCAAGGTTCTCTGGAACTTTTTTCTGTAGGCAAGATGACTAAGTGCCAAAGCACAGCTTAAAAGCCCTTGGGACAAATCTTCATTGCTCCCATTCTCTTCCCCAATCCCTTTCTCTGCTTTCTTTCCCATTTCTGGACTCCCTTGTCCCTCATGCACTAAATTAAATCCATTTCAGACCTATATTCCTTTCTGTCTCAGTGGAGAGGACAAGAGAAATACAGAGGGAAAACAGTGCTTTGAATGGGAGGAACAAAGTCCTTTTTCTTTATTTGCTTTTTGGTATTGACTCTCTCTGACATGCTTGGTATATTCCAAGACCATTTGATCGTGGACATATGTACCAATTGATCTAGGTCACCTACCAGTATATATTTTTCTTCTGGGTGTGTTGATTTTGGATGTATGAAGTGTTTTAGCATTATTCAGAAGCTAGTGGCATTTCAATTGGAAAATAGGCAGTATTATAAAGTTCTTCTTAACAGCTACCCTGACCAGGTACCTCTCTCATCTTGGTAAGTCTACTTATGTCAAGTGAGTAGTGTAATGATGAGACATTGTGAAATACTGTATTCTTAATGACTTTGTAAGGTTAGAAAAAGCATTAAATTCTAATATAGTGTTATGTCCTACAGAAGGGAAACATGTCAGACTTCAAACAGATCTTGTTTCAGAAACCTACCTATTTATAGTGGTAGTAGCTATAAAAATATTCACTTATTATTTTTCTTTAGATAATTCCAGCAACCAATTCTGTTCTTCATGACACCAGGAAAACTATAGATATGCACAAAATTATTCACTTAACTTCCAAATGATTAATTTTCAAATGTACCATTTTCCTAAAATTTCTGTTTGAACCATGGATAGACATGTGCACAGACTGGTAAAGTAATAGCTCATTTCCCTTGGGGAATAGCTATTTGTAAGCTAACACTACCTTCACGTAGGAAAGAATGGAGAGGATGACAAGCGGAAGCTAAAAGCAACTGACAAAGGAGTCTGAACAAAACCGTAGTTTTCCTGACAGTGCAAACCTGTCCTGAACAAAGTGCTGTACCTTCCTGGTTAGGAAATTGGGGATAAAAGTAACAGTGACACCTGATAGTGTGATGAACTCTCACAGTCCCTTTGGAGCAACCATTGTATATTCTCCATCCCTTTTTAATCATTCCAGTCACCTACAGGCAGTTCCCTCTACTATTGTAATAGTAAAAAGTGAAGATATTTTTAACTGGTGAATGTTCGTTTGACATTTTGAATGCTTTCATCATATTATTTAGGGTAGAAACACTGTTTCTCACTAAATAAAAAGATTTCAAGTACAGTAGATTCAACACAAGGTGGCAAAGAGCTTTGATTATGATATTTCAACAGCATGAGAATTGACTATAAAGGCTAAAAGAAAATTCTGTTACTCTGTGGGAGAACAATCTTCAGAACAAAGGCTTTTGACTACCTAGGACTTTACTAAGTTTTAGATGCCGATTTCCCTCACTTTTCTTTTCAACATTGGAACATCTCTATTAATGCCTTTTAGACTGGAACATCATGCGGGGAATTAAAAGGGCACTACAACTTGGAAATTGAGGTCTATTACCACAGTTTACTTAATTATAAACTTACGCTTATATAGATAGCACCTAATAAAAATATGAAAGTGAAATAGCAAAGGTAGTGTATTCTGAGGAGTGTTGTCCAGACTGACAAAAAAAATACATTTTTCCACCTACCTAGACACATACACTTTAATGCATTTAAATCCTGATGCAGAAAAACACACTAACACATGCTTTCAGCTGGTGATCCCTGAAATTGGTGCATCCTGAGTAACAATTCAGCCTGTCCCCTAACTGTGTAGGCAGATGTGGTAGATAGCAGGATCTTAAAACTTTCAGATGACACATTGCCAGACAGATACACAAGGGAGCACTCCTTCTGCCCCTAGTTTTGTGCATATAGCACAGAGATGAACGTGTGTAGAGACATAGGTGCCCTGGCCCCGACCTCAGTGATGTTAACATCCTGTCCCTTGCTTTGGCCCCGTGCTAAAGCACACTAGCTGAGTGCTTCTTGGTGAACCTGCACACACCTTAGTTGTGGGTCCTTATTGCTGAAAATTGTCTCACTGCGTATAAGGGAAAAGGAATGGCACCACATGGTCCTGATTGTCCTAGAGTCCTGTGGGTATCTGGCAGTGACACCAAGACATCAAGTGATATAAAGGATGTTGGGGTCTCCTTCAAAGATCTCTCCTTCAAAGGTCCCCTTTGAACTTTTCCAGCATTATTTGGTAACTTCAACAGCATCAGCAGATATAAGGCTCAGTTCTGTTTCTGCCCTGAAAAATCCCTTTTGCACAGGATTCTTATTAGAAGGTAATTTGTTCCAGTTATCTATTTAACTACCGTTCATTTTACATTTCATTCACTTTTGCCTTGATGACTGTACCTTGAATGATCTATATTGATATTTGTTCGGTGGCTTGTGCAGAGTCCCAAACTGTCACCCCTACCCATTAAAAACACTAAAACGACTGCAAGTTAATTCATCCATCTTCATGCTCTTTTAATAGGAATTCAGCACACATTACTGTTAAGCAAATGTCACTCTCTCCTCATCATCTGCTTTATAGGGATGTTTATCTGCATTCTAAAGTCATGGAACTTTATTAAACTATATTCAATCAGTGTGCAGAGATCATAGTAAGCACCTCAGGTATGTCCATATAAGTCAATCCTTACATTACCTATAACTAAAGGCAAAGGGAGAAGGATAAATGATAGAGTGGAAACCCCAGCTTAAACATCACTTTATGTTTTTTAAGCTGTCACAGAATCACTATTGAATTTTGGGGGATGAGAGAAACAGAAAAATGCAGAATAGGAGTAGGGTTTTCTAAACACATGGATTATATTCATGATAATATGCTGTCTTCATCTCTCACAACATATAACCTACTACAGTCAGTTCAAGTACTCTTCTGAGTTATGAGCAGATTGATGGAGAGCAAAGAATTCCTCTACAGAAAGATTTCATTAGAAGTTCTGCTCATGTACTGCAATTCATCCTGGTCACAAATATTCTCTGAGCGCTGAAGTTACCAAGATTGTACTGGTGGATGAAAAATCAATTTAGAGCACCGATATTTTACAATATCTCCAGCAAAAATCAAAATTTTGGCTCTTCATTGAGAATTATAAACTTCAACTGAAATGTAGTGTAGCCAAAACTGTGGTTTCGTTAATGTAGATTGTCCTATACACTTCAAATACAGATCAACGGGTCTAATTTTAGGACTCAGGTTACACAGGTTACACATTTTTTTTGACATTTGGAATTCAAAGTGGTGATAATACGATCTCCAATTTTACAAATACTCCTTACTAAAAATATAGAAAACCGTTGTAAGAGCTTTCAGCTCAACCATTTGGAATAACTGTATCTCTTTTAAAGATATATGCTACACTGTGTACAATAAGATGTGTGGTAATCTGCCTTAAAATGCATATCATCCTGTACAATACATTCGCAGAAAAGATCCTATTGCAGTTAAGATGACATGTGTATATGTGGAATTTAGTCAATCTTATGGTATCAAAGGTCAACGTTGTAAAAAGAGCTATTAGAGCACAGTACACATCCTGCAGTATTAATATTCTTTCTGGAGTGACTCCAGTCATGTTGGGAAAGAAGTGTTTCTGCCGCAATGTTGAAACTACTCCTATAACGTTTTTCTTTTACTAATAGATTTGTGTATCACAGTGCCTACTTACTTGTATTTTCAAGGCAAGCCATCAGCTCTTAGCAGTTCACCTGGCTATTCTTTGGAATTTCTGAATCCTAGATCATTACAAATCAACATCCAGAAGCTTCAGATGGTCTCTTTAAGTGATCTGAGTAAGTTCCATGAAACAGGACTAAATAATTTGTGGAAGCAGATTCAATACAGGCGCAGTGGTATGCATTGCTTTCAGTCTAAGCGGAAGCATCATGGAAATAAGCACTCCATTTTCATCCTCACTTGTCCGGATTCTTTCAAGTCCCAGAAACAGAGAGGTAAGCAGGCCGTTCACGCTTTCTGTTTACACGTTACTGTTAAAGACTGCCCATTGGGAAGCATTCCAGCCAGATGCAACAAAATTAGTTGACTGAGCTCCTAAATTATTAATAAGTCCTCAGTGTTCATACACATCTGCAGAAACTATGAACACAGACTCATGAAATACCTATGCTCAGGGAAAGGGATCTAAGGCATGAGGATAACATTCTTATCCTACTCAAAATATTGACTAAAATGCATAATTCTGAGATAATGTGGGCTAGTGCTCAGTAATATAGTTGTAATAAGTGTGTTACAGTTTCCTTATGTAGTTACTTTAATTTTTGCCAACTTAAGATACTGAATAAAATTCATACTGTTTTCTGCTTTTTGCTCAACATTAGTTATAAGGAACTGCAGTCAGAACTTTAATACTTAAAGTATGCTGTGAAATATTTAGCAATAATGTTAGTACTTTGACCTTTACAATATCCTACATCTTCATTGGCTACCCACTTCATCTACTTCCCCATAGGTTAGAGAGGCAGTAAAATAATAGGATACATGGAAGAGATAGGCAACACAGCCAATCAAACCAAGAAATATTAAAAAGGTCAAAATAGTCAAGTCTACTACCATGATTTATAAAACATATGAAGAATTGTATTTTTAGTACCTAATTCTACTGAGAATAATCATAATGAGAACTGAAAATGGCACAATGAATAGATTTTGGTGACAGTAATTTCATTTTGAATGAAACATAGCAGTCTGCATTCTTCACTAAAACTAGGTTCATTACTTTTATGATTTCACTCTTCAAAGCTACCTTTGGGTCTGGGACCTATTCTTCCTTTTCCTCACAAGTCAATTTAAATATTATAGCTATCTATATCACACTGCCACTCTGGGAAATGCTGTGGAATCTTTTTCTTGCTGTGGGAGTAAGAGGCTAAACCTAAGTTCACATCTTTTTTTATATATTTACATGAGTGTGTGTAAATATCTATATGTATTTATGTGTATGTATGTATAAACACCCATACACAGCTCTTCTAAGTATTATGAAAACATACCAAATAAAACTTGAAGATAAACTGATAAAATAATGTCTTCCTGAATCTGTGTACAGATCACAGCTCTACAAAATGTAAACCATCTGTCTATTCTTGCACAATGACAAGTAGATGTGTTACTTCAATGTAGCAAGATATTGCTAGCTGGTTGAGCCATTTTAGCTGACTGTACATACAATTCTGTGTTCTTCACTTCCCCTAGGTTTGTTACTTCTAGGTTCTTACTCTTACAGCTTCCTTTGAGTTTGTTGTCCCTTTACAGTACACATAGAATTAACAGAGTCAATATATAACATGCATTAGCATATGCTGCCACATTTCAAACAGTTAAATTTTATACTGTACTTGCAACAAGTCAGGAGAGGTAATACCATTACCATGGCTCAGGGAAGTGGTAGCTCATTAAATAGTGTTGACTTAATTGCTTGTGGTTATGTGAACACACTGGTACTGATGTCTGTGAGAATTTCCATTTCAGTGCAGCTATGTTAATGCTGGCCAATTTAGCAAAATATGAACCTCATGTGCTTACCTAGATTCCTGCAAAGAGATATTTGCAGGCAGATCTTCATGTCTCTGATTGTTCAGATCTCCTTGTAAGAAAAGGGCTAACAAGCCATGAAACCCAAGTGTCAAAAATGGCAGCTTCAATCTAGCAATTTTTAATTTGGCAATTCTGAAAAGATAAAGAAAGCAAAGGAAACTAAGAGTATTGTAAAAATAAAGTGCATATTGCGATTACATGGCTTATTTTCTACTTTAAATGAAATTGCAGCATAATTTTCAAGCTGCTACATCGTACTACCACTGAATTAAGGGACCTTGCTATAAAAATTAATCCAGCTTACTAGAGAACACTGTGTGTAGGTCTTATATTATAGCTTGAAAGCATTAGCAGAAGCATTTTATCATGTTTATGAAGCACGTAAATCTAATAAATATTGTATTTTTAGTTACAGACAAACTGTTCATTGTCTTAAACATATTCCTGCAAGTATGTTATAGTGGATTGCCTACTGCATTCTCAAATTATTTTGACTGCCTCTTGAAAAAGTTCTCTTACTATATGCCATTATGTCACCCACTGAAAAAGTTTGCTGCAGGAAGTGCTACATTAGTCTTGCTCTGCAGCCATGGTAGAGTTCATTAGCTAAAATAAAGTCCTTCTGGGAACTGTTACAGATGCAGAATTTGCAAGCTTCAGATTTATAAACTTCAAAGATGTATTATATTTTGGAAAGAGAATTACAAAAAGGCAATCTTTCTTCACACTTTTTCTCTAGTCGACATAGCACACTTCCGAAAAATACTTCACAAATTCATTTTTAGATCCATTTGGAGGATGTCCATTCATCCTGGCCTCACTTTTCTTCATTGCCAGCTGTTCAGTTGCTGTTGAAATTATGGTATTTCCTTGCAGTCTCACAGCTGGCTGAGCTGAGACTGCTCTTAACTTCAGATACATTGTAATTCTGAATCTCCTTTAATTAGGTAAATTCTGCTGAAAGGTCACAAAGCAGTGGTGAGCTCTATAATTTCAGCATAGCAGGTGGCTGCTGAGTTCAGAAATACTTCAGCTCAGTACTGATAGGTTGTGTTCCAGCCATGTTTCAGGGAGAATCATGGAACAGTTCAGGCTGGAACGGACTTCAGAAGGTCTCTAGTCCAACCACCTCCTCCAAGCAGAGTCAGCCTAAGATCAGACCAGGTTGCTCAGAGCTTTATACACTCAGATTTTGAAAACATCCAGGGATGCAGAGTACATGAATTCTCTGGGCAACCTCCTCCACTGCTGGCCTGTTCTCAGAGTGGAAATCCTTTTTCCTTATATACAGTCTGAATCTTCCCTGTTTCAGTCAAATTCCACTGCCTCTTTTCCTCTCATATGCACCGCTGTAAAGAGGCTGACTCCACTTTGTAAATAACCACCCCAAAGACCCTGACAGGCTTCTGTTATGTCCCACCAGGCCATCCCTTCTCCAGGCTGAAGATGCCAGCTCCCTCAGGCTCTCCTCCCAGGACAAATTCTCTGGGCCCTGACCTGAACTTACTCCAGTTTACTGATCTCTTTCTTGTACAGGGGAAGAGGCAAAACTGCATGCATTATTTGAACGTTGTCTAATGAGTCTTGAGTAGGATAGGATAATGAATCCCATCAATCTACTGGCTGTGCTCCTGTCCTTACAACCCAGAAGTCTACTGATCACCTTTGCTGCCAGGGCTCACTGCTGGTTCACGCTTAGCTTACCATATACAAAGACTCACAGGTGCTTTTCAGCCATTCAGCCCCCACTCTGTATCATTACTGGAGTTATTCCTTCTCCAGTACAGGGCTTTGCATTTGTCCTTGTTGCATCCTGTTGGTATCTGTTGGCTTATTCCTCCAACCTGTCTAGGTCCCTGTGAGTGGCAGTCCTGCCCTTGAGGATGTTGCGCAACCCTCCCAATTCATAAGTGGCATTTACAAACCTGAGGAGAGGGTACTCCATTGCCTCCTCCAGGTCATGGATAAAAATGTTGAACAGGGCAGGTCCCAAGGTAGACGCAAACTTCATTTGTGACAGGCATCCAGGTAGTGTACAACACATTGCCCTCTACCCTCTAAAGGTGACCATTTGACCACTTTTTTTACCCTATCCAGTTGTCTGCCTATACAAGAATACTGTGAAAGACAATGTTAAAAGCCTTGCTCAAGGTAAGTCAAGGTAAAAAGTCAAGGTGAAAAATCAAAGTAAAAAGTCAAGGTAAAAAGTCAAGGTAAATGAAATTCTTTGCTCTCCCTTCACCCACAAACACCACCATTTCATCATAGTAGGCAGTTAGGTTGGTCAGGTCTGATTTACCCTTGGTAAATCCATGCTTGGTCTTTCCAGCCATTTGTCTCTCTCTTGTGGCCAGAAACATATTCCAAGAGGACTTAGTTCATAATTTTCCAAGGTACTGAAGTGAGACTGATCAGCCTGTAGTTCCCCAAATTGTCCTTTTTAAAACATGGATGCAAAATTTGTCTTTCTCTAGTCTTAAAGGACCTTTCCTGCTCTCCACAACAATTCAAGAGGTTGGGGAATAGCCTCACTGTGACACTGGCAAGCTCTCAGAACCTTCATATGGAGGCCATCAGGTCCCATGATCTTACATGGGTCATGTTCGCTCAAGTAGTCCCTGACTGAATCCTCATCCACTGCTGGTAGTTCTTCTCCTTGAAAACTTCCACTAAGCACAGAGGGCTGGAAGGCTTTGCTTGTGAAGGATGAGGCAGAGAAGGCATTGAGCAGCTCAGATTAAATCACTTGCTACTAAGGCAGCAGTACAGGCTCTACTATGTAGCCCACTCCCCCTTCCGCTCTTGTAAACTGTCTTTCTCCATTGCAGCTCTATAATGAGCTCCCCGTTTAGCCAGCCTGGTCTCCTGTTACATCTACTTGTTTTCCTAGGCACCAGCATGGGCCAATCTTGCACTTGGAAGTCTTTAAAGACCTAGTTATTTTCCTGAACTTCCTTAGAGGTGACTCCCGTAGTATCTTAGCTACCAGTTCCCTGACTAAGGCCAGAGTGAGTAAAATGGCAAAATAAATACTAGCACAATACTTGCCTCAAAAATCTTGGATTTACTTTCCAACTCAGTTCTACCTCTAGGTTTTCCTATAACCTGTATTGTACTTTCTGCACTTCTGACTTTTAAGCATTGTCACATTTTCAAAAGAAACTCCAGGTTTGGGAAGGCCAAATGAAGACAGCTGCCTAGAGTCAGAAGTGATATAGTTGTAATGACAGGAACATTTAAGCAGTCTCTCAGAAAGACCACTCAAAAACCAGGGAATCTAAAACCCAGCCGACACTTTTGAATGCACTGGCCTCTTAGCTTCCCATCTAAGTAGACACTACAGTTCAGCCCTGTTTAGATTAACCAGCAAATATCACAGGCTGAAGTGACATGGCTACAGGTGGCTGGACCAGACTTTGCAATTTGAAAGATTGCTTTAATTCCAGATCAACTTTGTTACCGTAAGAATAGTTTTTATTATGTTCCATGATAATACCTTGCATTTATACCGGCTTAACAAAGGTCTTTGCAGTGTTCCTCTGTGTTTACATTATGCATCAGAGCTCATAACTGTGCACATGCTGAACGTTTCTGTGCAAATTTAACTGTCTACTCCAAGCCTATTGAACTTGATTTGAAGTGGTGTCATCCTTGCATGTTATTTTCGGTTTTCTTTCTGACAGAACCCTCTCACAATCACTATTTGCTGCTTTATTTTTTGTCTTTCCCCAGTTTAAAATAATCTTTCCAAATTACATTGACAGCCTGTCACATATCTTTATGATTTATATTTGCTAAAAAGATAACTTGAATCCTTTCAGAATAATTTTTTATCACTATCAATGACTTTGTTTTTGTAACCATCTCCATTAATGCATGACAAACTGTGAAATTTGCCATTTTTGCCATGACCAATCCATAAAATCTGTCATCTTCCTGCATGATGGTGTTCATGATTTACATGGGGTCTTACTTATAAAGTCACTTATTTAAATGGCTCATGAAAATTACCATTAAGTGGGTACATACTGTAAGTGAGAAGTCACATGAGCACAATTTATAGCTCTTCCTCCTTTTATAAAAAGAATACTTTTTCAGCACTTGTGTAATCAGTACTATGCCCATTCCCATTTTTTTAACTCCCAGGAGTTTAAAAAAGTCCATTACTTTCCTTCTGCTGAGTATATATTCTCAAGGTGAATGCCAGGCAAGGCACAGGGAGTTGCAGAATGTCTTACTGTGGGTAGTCTGCAGATGCCTCTCCATGATACAGATTGACAACCTTTATAAGAAGCAACAGGAGGGGAGCAAGCAAAAATGCAGAGTGCAAAAATGAAACTGATTGGGGAAAATTGGTTTAAATGGTGCCTACACATTTGTGAACTCTAAGGTTGAGGGCGGCAAGCACACAGGCTATGGTCCAAATTCCCAATGAGAAACACACAGAGACCACAATATTCATAAATTCAGAGTCTTATTTGGCAGAAAATAAAATACAGGAACATGAATGTTCAAGCATACATCTTTCATTATAGGATTCCTTAAAAATAGTTGTTGGTTTAGCAGGATTTCTACTATGAAAAAAAGAATCATATCTTCAGCCAGTCTTTGTTAATTTAGCAACTCTCATTTTCATCAAATAGGAGCTATATCCCCAGGGATTCCTCCCAGAATTTAGAAGATTATAACTTAAAGAAACTCACAGCACGGCTGGTTGACTAAAGAGAGAAGTTTCTGAGAGCATTAGGAAAAGAAAGAAAGAGGGGAACTGTGTGTGAGAGAGAGAGTTTTGCTTTCTCTTGTGACTAAAGTGAGAATTATACCTGTCCTTACATTTTGTGGTGAGTGGAGTCAGGGTCCCTGATGTCAGCTTTGGACCTGCTTACTTTCCCTCTCCTTTTCTTCTGCTTTTTTCTTCCTCTACCTTTCGCTAAGTGTGAACCCCATATTTATTGAAAAATTTGCATTGACTATTATGAAGTCTTTTTATATTTGTTAATCAAAAAGAGGCTTTTAACTGCCCTGCTTGGGGCAGTGCCAGCACAGAATTAACATCATTAATTAACAGATTAACAGAATTAACAGATTGCTGTTAATCCTGGGCTGAGTCAGGGGAGTGGTAGATACATTGTTCTCCTGGGGAAAAAAAGAAGGTTCAAGAGAGCCACACCCTGAGCAGGATCATCAGGAGCTAACAGCTCTTCCTAGCTCTTTCTAGGTACCGGGAGTTGTCTACAGAAGGAGACAGCATTATCATGCCTGGAAAAAGAATTGCATGACCATGCATGCCCATCCCATGTCTATACCAGTCACTTTGGATCCCAGAGCTGGCACAGGATAGTGTGCAATTGATTCAGAAGCATTTGAGATTGACTGCTGCTTATTGCTAGCAGCTGCTGCTCAACTTACCTCCAGGCACAGCTGGGCAAACCTCATTGTTTAACCCTTGCAGCTTCAGCTCTGACCTGCTGCTGTAGCCAGTATGCCTGTGAGTCAAGGATTGCCTGGGCACAAGCTGGGAGCTCTGCATTACACTGGACCTACTTCCTTTTGAAAGGGCTAACGTACTCTCACAAACATTCAGGTTTCCAGTTCTAAGTTTAATGCTGAGTGAAGTGGTCTCTACTACCAGGAAATCAAGTTTGTATAATACCTCAATTTAAATTCTTCTAAAGTCATGTTCATTACTCTTTTTAAGGACTATAAACATACATACAAGCATGCATAAATGCACACACATACATATAGATAGGTGTATGTCCCAATAATTTTAGAAGTCTCTTTTGACAGGGAACATGAAAGAGAGATAATATCCCATCAATCAGGCAACAGATATTGTCTGTTAGAAAAACTGAGCAAATTATATAATAACGAAGGCTTGGATTCCATCCAAGATTAAACACAATATCTCTTTCCAACAAAATCCTCTGAGGTAACCTTAATCAGAGTGATACTTATCTGTAGTTTCAGAAATGTTGAGAAATACCACAACCTAATGGAAAGTAGTGGGTAACTGCCTGAAGGGAGTGGATATTCTGTCACTGGTAGATAGTAGGTTATTCTCTACCAACAGGAAATCTTTAGGCAGAAACTAAATTGCCCCTTGTCAGGGATGCTCATTTATACAAAGTGACACTGCTACTCCCACCCACCAATACTGACTTCCAGTAATCATTCATGTGTCACACGTACACCCATGCAGAGTTATACCAAGTCATGTGAGCTAATATTCACTTCCACACTCCCAGGCTGTGACCACTTACTCATGTCAAGATATGTTCTGTCCTGTTCATTAATACCAATGCCAATTCAAGCATATCGGTGTAGTCATCTTCAATCTTACTCAGTTATGCTGGCACTTTACTCAATCACGATCAGTCGGACCCACCCATTTGCACTATAGCTGTGACTGATGCACACACTCAGAGCCTCAGGGTGTGTTTGACAAATAGAAATTGTGTCGCCTAGATTTGGAGACTATCTTACTTCCATACTTTAGTGGTAGAAAAGCAGCAACAACTTCAGACATTTCCTTTGAATAACTATTCAAGAGGATGAACATTTACTGAAGGCCAAGTCAACATTTTCTGACCAGAACTATAAAGACATCTACATTTTTATCACAAGAAGTATAGACACAAGTATAAATAGGTAACTGGCAGAGAAGCTTCAAAATGAGTGATTGCACTTGCAAACGAGTGCTGGTGCATGTATTATATTTCACATATTTTACATCTTCTTCAACCTTTTTGGTAGATACATGTGAGTGGTAGGCACTGAACCTCAGAAATAATTTTCAGAGGCTGACACTTCTCTGTGAGCCTTTGCCAATTCTCTGGGTCACTCTGTATAGTGTTACTTAACAGTAAACTTCTATTTCTTCTCTGAATTCTGCCTCTTGGCAAAGCAGGTAAGAGAAACATTTGAAAAAGAAGTAACAAGCATGATTTAAAATGTTATTTAATCTTCACTGGGATTAAAACCAAGCAAACAACCTCTTTAATTGTACTGTTATTGTAAGATGTCATTTTAAAGGATAATTTGCCTTAATTCTGTTATATTATAACAAAAATATTTCCCTATCTTGACACATTTTGGGTTATTTCACGTTTAACAGTGGAAGTCCTGAGTTTATAGTGTTGTATTAGTAGGTGACTGCAGCATTCTTTAAACACAATAAGCAGAAAACTTTATTTCACTAATACTTGCCCTCAGACTGAGCTGCCTCATAACTTCTTGGCTTTGCCTGGGAATAGGAGAAAGCATGAAGCGGAGCAACTATGGCAGTTAATAGGACAAAAGTGAATTAACATGTTTCACAACTGTTAGAAATGTATTTAAAGCCACAGAAAAATGTTTGCTGACATTGCTATATATTTGAAGTGGAGGAGGGAAAGACTTCTTTGTGGGCGTATATGTGAGAAGAGGCAGGGCAGAGCTATTCTTTTATTTACCTTTATGTTCCTATTGCACACATTATCAATTACACAGATTTAATCCAACTGCTCTTTTCTTAAGGATTATCATTTAAATTAGAGACCAAACAAGGAAGCAAACTAATAATTAAATTATGCCTGAGAAGTGAGATTAAGCTTCATTATTATAGAACAAGAGCACAAAAAGTGACCATGATACTACTGAAGCAAGCATTTATACTATGATATGTCAACCTTTATATTTCACATTAAATATGAGGGACTGAGGTTTTGAGGGATTCACTAATAGAAATCTGTGGATCAGTTTAAGATTATAAAGAAAATAAATAAAATCTTTAGCTGATAGTGCTTCAATGCCACTTAATAAAGATGTGTTTGCAAGCGACAAGGACATCTCATTTCTGTCAATCAGAGAGGTAACATTGGAGCCCAGGGGTACAATATTGATGTAGGTAGTCACAGAACACAGCCTTTGTACTGAGTTTGCAAGGCCTCAAGAATGAGTATTGTCAGGCTTACTCTGTCTGAACTTAATCTGCTTGCTGCTGCTGTTTTCACATGGTTTAGCTGCAACAGCAATTTTTCTAATGACCAGGTGGCTATGCCAAAGTTGTTTACTTTTGCTTATCTTTGTATGGACAGTAATGATTTTTCTATAGGTAGTAGTAACGAGTATTCTGTGTAGAATGAGATATCAGGACTAATGGTAATACTTTGACTGGACTGTTGAGATTTCAGTTATGCTAATAAAAAATTATTGGCTTTACGTATAATGTGTGTTTTCTATTTACCCATAACCAGAGTTCGAGTGTACTACAGTACAGGGCCAAAAAATTGTCAGATGTTGAGGGATTATCACCCTAATCAATTATTTTACTTTAAATTTGGGGAAAAACAGAAAAGCACTATGAAAATTAATTCATTTTTTTTTTATAAAGAGTGAAGGAAGAGCAGGTAGAATAAAAATAAGTGCCTTTCATTCTTGGTTTTTTTCACACTTTGTTTTCTTCCTCTTGCAAGTTCTTTGTTTAAGAAAAATTCACTCATATTTTCATATTTTTTCATGGTGGAACACATTTCAGGAATTTATGCAGGATAATTCATGAATTTTCATATTTTAGCTATAAGGTGTCGCGTCCCACAGTTGGAGTGACTCAGGTTCGTGGATTTCCTTTGTCAGAATCAAGATGAAATGACACCAGGGGAGTTCAAACAACAATCAACATTTATTCAACCTAGCTAACTTTGTCCAAGTACACATGAACTTATTAATATGAACCTTGCAACATGTCATTAAGCCGCTGTTTGAGAAGAGGAGGGAAGTGTAGAAAAATGAAATGGAAAAAGGAACATGAAACTGTGTCAGAAGGAGAGCCCTCCTGTTGAGTCATGAGGTTCAGAGAAGACCCCCTTGCTTTCTGGACTCCTTCTCAAAGAGGGGCTCAGGGGCGGCTAGATCCACTCCTAGTGTCAGACTTGGTCAATGGTTTATGTTTAAAAGGATGAGGTGTAGGGACTGTGGAAAAGAGAGAAGGAAAAGAGGGAGAGAGAGAATGAGAGAAAAGAAAGAAAGAAAGAGAGAAAGAAAGAAAGAAAGAGAGAAGAGAAGGGTTTCACCAGTCCTGGGTCCAGCGTTGGTCCAGCCAGTGTAGAGATCCAGTTCCGGAGGGCGCTCACTGAGGACTCATTCTCCCTTCTTTTATAGTGTATTGGTTGATGATCTCAACATGCGCAGTTCCCACACCTGGGGTTCACTGGAATCGGTCAGTGAGCTTTGGGGGGGGGGTTCACTGTGGATTTGACTCTCTTTTCCTGCTGGCATGACCACTTAAGACAGAAGCACAGTCCCAACTTCCGTGGGGCCTTCTTCCTCCAGGAAGGCATAAATTGTGTTCCTTCTCCTGGTCACTTAAGATAAGGAACTGGGGCCTTGGAGAAGTGCATTCCCACCCTCTGTGGGGCCCTCTCCTCTGGCCACATTGTCCTGTTCACAAAACTCCAGCATTTTTAGAGGCCATTTTCTCCAGCAAAGCTCTTTAACGGATGTTTGAGACATTGAATTTGTCAGACTGTCACATAAGGGGACACATTAAAGTATGAGTAGCTTTTAATAACTTGCATTTTAAGAAGTCAAATAGTCCAGGTCCAGTTGTCTTTACTTATTTTATAAGTAAGAATAAAAGGTAAATAATTTGTTCAACTCTTCTCTTGTTCATTTTTGCTGTCATGAATTCATGGCAGGAGTCTTTCAATCATATAGTTGTTCATTCGTATGATCATTATATACGTTGACCAGGTTTAGTAGATTTGAGCAGACTCCTGATACAGTTGTCATGCTATAAGAAAGCTGCAATGTGTTCAGTCATACCTAGCAAGTATTAGCTACAGAACACTGGAGTAATTCAGGGGTTCCCCACCTGTATTCTGTGGAACAGCTAATTCTCATGTGGCAATGCATCTCCAGCTCTTATTAAGCTGCCAAACAATATTAAAAGAAACCAAAATTACATTGAACACTTTTCTGATACTAGTTTTTTTAGGTTAAGAAATGTGTGCAATCTGTCAGGGACACATTACCTACACATAGTTAAGATAGAAAGTGTTGTTTATGGTCTTTTTTGTATACGGAAGCCAGAAAATCTCAGATTATATAGATGGCAAATCTTTCAATATTCTTTTATTTGGAACTCAGTGCATCTGAGAAATGTTTCAGTTCAGAGCAGCTCAGCATCATTTCTTCAAAACAGCAAAATATTAGACAATGAATACTTTTTTTAAAAAAATCAATAAACTTGAAAAGGAACATCCAGATTTTGTAAAGATGTTTTTTACCTGAAAAAGATTTCTAATGGTGAATACCCAACCAGCTCTCAATTAAGTTTGTTTACTAGATTGGGTCATATCTCTATGTCAGCAAGGAATAAAGAAAAATCTGTCTTTTACCCATCACCAGCTTCATCAATAACATTTTGTCTTCTTGGAGGAATGCAAAGGCTTTTGTGGAGATGTTTCTTGTCAAAAATAAAGGAGGATAGGGAGCTGCCTAAGTACCCATGGGAGCATCTTCTAAAAGAAGTCTCTTTGTCACGTAGGTAATCGTGAAGGAAACATCGCTTTATGCTGCCCCTTCTGATTATGCAATGGGCACACTGTGTCCTCCAAGACACAGGTTAGCAGCATTCTTATTGGTTTTCTCCTGTTTTATTGTCTTCTGCTAAGCATATTGGAAAGCAATATTACAAGAAATGACTTAAGGTGTAATTTGGTTTTATACATGACAAACTGGAAAGAAATCATCTAGTTGTGCAAATGGCTCTATATGACCATATGTAGAAGCTATCGAGGCACACACAGTGCAGAATACTCTTGTAAAGGTTTATTTTAAATGCTGCAGAGGCTTCCATGTGAAGTAGCAACATTCCTACTTTCCTTATTCAATAAAAACAAGCTTCAAATGCACAAAATTATTTTGGTTGCTTAGTAATATTTGTACATGAAGTTTAGCATCTACCACAAGGACTGCCTAAGTGTGGCCCACTCTGTATGATAAACAGCTCTAGGGAAAGATTCACATAGAAGAGTGTCCTTGTTCAGTCTTTGTGATGGGTTGACCCTGGCTGGACGCCAGGTGCCCACCAAAGCCGTTCTATCACTCCCCCATCCTCAGCTGGACAGGGGAGAGAAAAATATAACAAAAAAGCTTGCGGGTCGAGATAAGGACAGGAGAGATCATTCACTAATTACCATCACGGGCAAAACAGACTCAGCTTAGGGAAAATTAGCTCAATTTATTACAAATCAGCCAGAGTAAGGTAAATGAGAAATAAAACGAAATCTCAGAACACCTTCCCTCCACCCCTCCCTTCTTCCCGGGCACAACTTCACTCACGGATTTCTCCACCAAGCCCCCCCAGCGGCACAGGGGGACAGGGATGGGGTTTACGGTCATCACACATTATTTTCTGCCGCTTCACCTCCTCAGGGCGAGGGCTCATCACACTCTTCCCCTGCTCCAGCATGGGGTCCCACCCAAGGGAGACAGTCCTCCACGAACTTTCTCCAACGTGGGTCCTTCCCACGGGCTGCAGTTCTTCACGAACTGCTCCAGCATGGGTACTTTCCACGGGGTGCAGTCCTTGAGGCACAGACTGCTCCAGCGTGGGTCCCCCGCAGGGTCACAAGTCCTGCCAGAGAACCTGCTCCAGAGTGGGCTCCTCTCTCCACAGATCCGCAGGTCCTGCCAGGAACCTGCTCCAGCGCAGGGTTCCCACGGGGTCACAGCCTCCTTCGGGAACCCACCTGCTCCGGCGTGGGGTCCTCCACGGGCTG